>NW_026732296.1:0-442500 GCF_028476545.2 Physella acuta
ACACGAAAACAATGAGACACGAAACATGATACACGAAACATGATACACGAAACATGATAACACGAAACATGATACACGAAACATGATACACGAAACATGATACACGAAACATGATACACGAAACATGATACACGAAACATGATACACGAAACATGATACACGAAACATGATACACGAAACATGATACACGAAACATGATACACGAAACATGATACACGAAACATGATACACGAAACATGATACACGAAACATGATACACGAAACATGATACACGAAACATGATACACGAAACATGATACACGAAACATGATACACGAAACATGATACACGAAACATGATACACGAAACATGATACACGAAACATGATACACGAAACATGATACACGAAACATGATACACGAAACATGATACACGAAACATGATACACGAAACATGATACACGAAACATGATACACGAAACATGATACACGAAACATGATACACGAAACATGATACACGAAACATGATACACGAAACATGATACACGAAACATGATACACGAAACATGATACACGAAACGAAAACATGATACACGAAACATGATACACGAAACATGATACACGAAACATGATACACGAAACATGATACACGAAACATGATACACGAAACATGATACACGAAACATGATACACGAAACATGATACACGAAACATGATACACGAAACATGATACACGAAACATGATACACGAAACATGATACACGAAACATGATACACGAAACATGATACACGAAACATGATACACGAAACATGATACACGAAACATGATACACGAAACATGATACACGAAACATGATACACGAAACATGATACACGAAACATGATACACGAAACATGATACACGAAACATGATACACGAAACATGATACACGAAACATGATACACGAAACATGATACACGAAACATGATACACGAAACATGATACACGAAACATGATACACGAAACATGATACACGAAACATGATACACGAAACATGATACACGAAACATGATACACGAAACATGATACACGAAACATGATACACGAAACATGATACACGAAACATGATACACGAAACATGATACACGAAACATGATACACGAAACATGATACACGAAACATGATACACGAAACATGATACACGAAACATGATACACGAAACATGATACACGAAACATGATACACGAAACATGATACACGAAACATGATACACGAAACATGATACACGAAACATGATACACGAAACATGATACACGAAACATGATACACGAACATGATACACGAAACATGATACACGAAAAACATGATACACGAAACATGATACACGAAACATGATACACGAAACATGATACACGAAACATGATACACGAAACATGATACACGAAACATGATACACGAAACATGATACACGAAACATGATACACGAAACATGATACACGAAACATGATACACGAAACATGATACACGAAACATGATACACGAAACATGATACACGAAACATGACACACGAAACATGACACACGAAACATGACACACGAAACATGACACACGAAACATGACACACGAAACATGACACACGAAACATGACACACGAAACATGACACACGAAACATGACACACGAAACATGACACACGAAACATGACACACGAAACATGACACACGAAACATGACACACGAAACATGACACACGAAACATGACACACGAAACATGACACACGAAACATGACACACGAAACATGACACACGAAACATGACACACGAAACATGAGACACGAAACATGAGACACGAAACATGAGACACGAAACATGACACACGAAACATGAGACACGAAACATGACACACGAAACATGAGACACGAAACATGAGACACGAAACATGAGACACGAAACATGAGACACGAAACATGAGACACGAAACATGAGACACGAAACATGAGACACGAAACATGAGACACGAAACATGAGACACGAAACATGAGACACGAAACATGAGACACGAAACATGAGACACGAAACATGAGACACGAAACATGAGACACGAAACATGAGACACGAAACATGAGACACGAAACATGAGACACGAAACATGAGACACGAAACATGAGACACGAAACATGAGACACGAAACATGAGACACGAAACATGAGACACGAAACATGAGACACGAAACATGAGACACGAAACATGAGACACGAAACATGAGACACGAAACATGAGACACGAAACATGAGACACGAAACATGAGACACGAAACATGAGACACGAAACATGAGACACGAAACATGAGACACGAAACATGAGACACGAAACATGAGACACGAAACATGAGACACGAAACATGAGACACGAAACATGAGACACGAAACATGAGACACGAAACATGAGACACGAAACATGAGACACGAAACATGAGACACGAAACATGAGACACGAAACATGATACACGAAACATGATACACGAAACATGATACACGAAACATGATACACGAAACATGATACACGAAACATGATACACGAAACATGATACACGAAACATGATACACGAAACATGATACACGAAACATGATACACGAAACATGATACACGAAACATGATACACGAAACATGATACACGAAACATGATACACGAAACATGATACACGAAACATGATACACGAAACATGATACACGAAACATGATACACGAAACATGATACACGAAACATGATACACGAAACATGATACACGAAACATGATACACGAAACATGATACACGAAACATGATACACGAAACATGATACACGAAACATGATACACGAAACATGATACACGAAACATGATACACGAAACATGATACACGAAACATGATACACGAAACATGATACACGAAACATGATACACGAAACATGATACACGAAACATGATACACGAAACATGATACACGAAACATGATACACGAAACATGATACACGAAACATGATACACGAAACATGATACACGAAACATGATACACGAAACATGATACACGAAACATGATACACGAAACATGATACACGAAACATGATACACGAAACATGATACACGAAACATGATACACGAAACATGATACACGAAACATGATACACGAAACATGATACACGAAACATGATACACGAAACATGATACACGAAACATGATACACGAAACATGATACACGAAACATGATACACGAAACATGATACACGAAACATGATACACGAAACATGATACACGAAACATGATACACGAAACATGATACACGAAACATGATACACGAAACATGATACACGAAACATGATACACGAAACATGATACACGAAACATGATACACGAAACATGATACACGAAACATGATACACGAAACATGATACACGAAACATGATACACGAAACATGATACACGAAACATGATACACGAAACATGATACACGAAACATGATACACGAAACATGATACACGAAACATGATACACGAAACATGATACACGAAACATGATACACGAAACATGATACACGAAACATGATACACGAAACATGATACACGAAACATGATACACGAAACATGATACACGAAACATGATACACGAAACATGATACACGAAACATGATACACGAAACATGATACACGAAACATGATACACGAAACATGATACACGAAACATGATACACGAAACATGATACACGAAACATGATACACGAAACATGATACACGAAACATGATACACGAAACATGATACACGAAACATGACACACGAAACATGACACACGAAACATGACACACGAAACATGACACACGAAACATGACACACGAAACATGACACACGAAACATGACACACGAAACATGACACACGAAACATGACCACACCGAAACATGACACACGAAACATGACACACCGAAACATGACACACCGAAACATGACACACGAAACATGACACACGAAACATGACACACGAAACATGACACACGAAACATGACACACGAAACATGACACACGAAACATGACACACGAAACATGACACACGAAACATGACACACGAAACATGACACACGAAACATGACACACGAAACATGACACACGAAACATGACACACGAAACATGACACACGAAACATGACACACGAAACATGACACACGAAACATGACACACGAAACATGACACACGAAACATGACACACGAAACATGACACACGAAACATGACACACGAAACATGACACACGAAACATGACACACGAAACATGACACACGAAACATGACACACGAAACATGACACACGAAACATGAGACACGAAACATGAGACACGAAACATGAGACACGAAACATGAGACACGAAACATGAGACACGAAACATGAGACACGAAACATGAGACACGAAACATGAGACACGAAACATGAGACACGAAACATGAGACACGAAACATGAGACACGAAACATGAGACACGAAACATGAGACACGAAACATGAGACACGAAACATGAGACACGAAACATGAGACACGAAACATGAGACACGAAACATGAGACACGAAACATGAGACACGAAACATGAGACACGAAACATGAGACACGAAACATGAGACACGAAACATGAGACACGAAACATGAGACACGAAACATGAGACACGAAACATGAGACACGAAACATGAGACACGAAACATGAGACACGAACATGAGACACGAAACATGAGACACGAAACATGAGACACGAAACATGATACACGAAACATGATACACGAAACATGATACACGAAACATGATACACGAAACATGATACACGAAACATGATACACGAAACATGATACACGAAACATGATACACGAAACATGATACACGAAACATGATACACGAAACATGATACACGAAACATGATACACGAAACATGATACACGAAACATGATACACGAAACATGATACACGAAACATGATACACGAAACATGATACACGAAACATGATACACGAAACATGATACACGAAACATGATACACGAAACATGATACACGAAACATGATACACGAAACATGATACACGAAACATGATACACGAAACATGATACACGAAACATGATACACGAAACATGATACACGAAACATGATACACGAAACATGATACACGAAACATGATACACGAAACATGATACACGAAACATGATACACGAAACATGATACACGAAACATGATACACGAAACATGATACACGAAACATGATACACGAAACATGATACACGAAACATGATACACGAAACATGATACACGAAACATGATACACGAAACATGATACACGAAACATGATACACGAAACATGATACACGAAACATGATACACGAAACATGATACACGAAACATGATACACGAAACATGATACACGAAACATGATACACGAAACATGATACACGAAACATGATACACGAAACATGATACACGAAACATGATACACGAAACATGATACACGAAACATGATACACGAAACATGATACACGAAACATGATACACGAAACATGATACACGAAACATGATACACGAAACATGATACACGAAACATGATACACGAAACATGATACACGAAACATGATACACGAAACATGATACACGAAACATGATACACGAAACATGATACACGAAACATGATACACGAAACATGATACACGAAACATGATACACGAAACATGATACACGAAACATGATACACGAAACATGATACACGAAACATGACGGGGTGTCTAGTCGGTCGCAGCGGTACCAACAACCGACTGTTCACCATCACAGACCCATGTCTGGAAGTGTTTTGTTTTATCCACAGATTGAATCATTCTTGTTTGGACACTCCGAATGTCGAACCAGCTCGAAAAAGCCATCGATGGAATCATCAAAGAGGAGAAAGTCTTGTTTTGGTTTTTTTTTTTATCAGTTCTAGAACCCTTTGTCTCTGGGAATGCACTGCTTATAAAAAGAAAAAAAATGCTAGCTTCACAAAATGTTTGTTATAGCAAAATAAAAATAAAAATATAATTACTGTATAAATATAAGCTTATAAGCGCAATGAGAATACATATGTATAAAGTCTTTAGCACACAGTTTTAGAATCCTTGTAGACAATGTTCTTCCCCTTCTTGGTCTTAAGTCAGCTACTAGACTTAAAACCAACCAGCTGTTATCACCAGGTAATGGCCCTCTGCTATAGATGATAGAGAGATAACTAATACTATAATGGTCATTTACTCTTTTGATCTGTAGAATTTAAAAAAAAAACTCAGTTTTTTACTACTTCAATATTTAATTAGGAAAAAAAAAAGATAGTTTTGTGTTGTCCATATTTATCTTGAACGTTAACAAAATAGTTGCATTAGACATAGAGTAGACCCAGTGGCGTAGCGAGGTCGGGTGTCACCCGGTGCGGCACTTAATAGTGTCACCCCCCAGAGGCGTAGCTACCCTTCCCGGGGACAAACTTTCAAACTTTCGATTTGCACCCCCCTCAAGTTTTCTATTTGCACCCCCCCCCCTCTCAAACTTTCGATTTGCACCCCCCCCCTCAAGATTTTCTCTATATATTTTGCTTTTTTTTTGCCTTGGTGTCACCCCCCCTAAATTGTGTCACCCCCCTAAATGGTGTCACCCGGTGCGGTCCGCACCCCCCGCCCCCCCCCCCCTCGCTACGCCTCTGAGTAGACCAAACCACACACCAATCCGCTCCACACCGTAACGGTTTCGCGTATTTCACTACGTGCATTTAACAGTGTGATCCAAATATGTAAACATCGTATTATGATAGCAAAGTTATAATCAATAACGTGCTTAGTGTATTTAGGTTTACCTTATAAACAAAGCCTCTTAAATCAATGTATTATTCAAACGTCTGTATCTATAAGTTTTTCATGCTGATATAGCCACCAAAATCTAAACTCAGATCATTTAATTAATAAAAATCGTCTCCTGTATCTAGTTTAACCATCGCACCTAAGCTAGCAGCAAATATCGACAGCAATTTTTTAATACGTATTATTCTAGCGGATAACATTAATAAGGGGGTCATCCATTTATTACGTCCACAAAAATTTGGAATTTTACACCCCCAACCCCCCCCCCCCCCCCCCTGTGGATGAGCACAAAAATTTAGTAAATCTCTAAATTACTAATTCAATAACATAATTATAATGAGTACCCTTGCTATGCTATTAATTTATAATGTAGTATAGGGATTTGATATTTTCGGTGGCATCTATTACTAAGCCTAAATATTAGAAGTTGAAACCAGAAAGTATTGGAAAAAAAGTATATTTTAAACGATTTAGTGTAAATAAGTTCCTTTATGATAAACGCTTGGTTTATTTTAAATGTTTTTTTTTACCATATCAAACAAAATCTGCAAGGTATTAAACATTTATTTTTGTAATTAATAAGATTTTTTCTGCACTCGTAGATGTCTTATAATCTTAACCGTTTGTAAGGCTCGACCTCATGGGGTTCATGACCTTTATCTCTGTTTCCTTTATTTCTCGTTTTATAAAAAAAAAATAACTCATTGCATAAGGCGCGGTCAGTGTTCTTGCACAGTCTAGAAAATGTCTAGAAAAGTAAATGTTAGACTTTTATAAGTCTGAAAAACCACTAGTTTTTGGGCTGGCTTTTAAAAACATCTGGAAAACGTTAGGAATTAAATTTGTCCACGATTTCGTTAATCGACAGCGTGTAAACTTACCGTGTGAATGTTCTTAAAGGACTATCTAAAATTGTTCTTTATTGAAAGTGATTGCACATGGACTTTCTGTACCTTTCGATTTTACTCACAATTTTTCATCAAATGTATTCAGAGGTTGCAGGCAGTCACAAACTATTTTTATTAAAGAGGGTGGGTTAGTGGGGCTGTAGACCGAACTATTTAATGACATTTGTGGCTGTCTATCTATTAATGACTATATGGGTTGGGGTAAAATTCGACTAATTAACGTGACGTCATATTACTTGTACTGACACTTATCGCTACACGTGTTTCCATTACAAACCACTTCTTCCTCTCCCCCCCCCCCCCCATTTGTCGCTATCGCGCAGAAAGTAAGCCCTACACACCTGATTTTATTACTTGAAAAAAAATAACTAGATCTACATAGTCATAGGCTTCGATACAAAATAATGATGCTGGCCTACTGTGTACCAGTGGCGTAGCAAGGTCGGGTGTCACCCGGTGCGGCACTTAATGGTGTCAACCCCCCCCCCCCCCCCAGAGGCGTAGCGACCTTTCCCAAGGACAAACTTTCAAATTTTCGATTTGCACCCCCCCCCCCTCAAACTTTCGATTTGCACACCCCCTCCCCCCCTCAATTTTTTCTCAATATATTTTGCTATTTTTTGCCATGGTGTCACCCCCTTCCTAAATGGTGTCACCCGGTGAGGTCTGTCACAGACTGTATAATTAGGTATGTTTATATTATATTGTGTTTTACATGAAGTTGCATGAATGAAGAGTACCTGGCTAGCGGAAGGACTGTCTGAGCGACTCGTCATGTATTTTCCCATGCTTTTGGGTGAGATCGCTCATGTACGTAAGGGGAGAGAATGGACCGTATAAAGGTAGAGCAAAAGGTGAACGGGTGTGCTTGCGCCTGGACTGTGACTGTGAATGTAGGATGTCACTAAGTCACTTTGATTCGTGACTGTGATTGTACTTATACCAGTTGTGACTATGGATTTACTATGGATCTATTAATTCTTGTATAAAGTGTAAATAAAGTTATAGTTGAAGCTACTACTATTGCTCGTGTGAGTTTATTCAACGTACCCACAATAACAACAATGAAGTTCATGTTGTTACAAGGTCCGCACCCCCCCCCGCCCCCCCCCCCCTCGCTACGCCTCTGCTGTTTACGATATATCAGGGCCTAGGTCTAGATCTAATTGTTTTTTAAATTATGTTTCAATTCTTTAAAATGTTCAAATATAAATTTGAAATACCGTGAACTGTTTTAGAAAATTGCCCTCCCCTCCCGCTTGAAAAAAATGTCGGTTCTTATAAGGCGGGCGGTATACAATTACATCACTGATACAATCATTTTTTCGCCCGTTGAACTTTGGGGGGGGGGGTTAACACGAGAACAGCCAATTACATTCATACATTTTATACACATGTTTGTTTTGTTTTTATTTTAGATGTAAATAGATGTTAAATTCAACATGTGGATCTCCACACTGACCCGACCCCCCCCCCCCCGCCTCCATGTGGACGTTATAAATGACTCCATAGAGTTGAAGATGTTCATGATGGGGTCATCCATAAATGACGTCACACACCGTCATTTTGTGACGATGTGTGATGAGGGGGAGGGGGGGATCAGATGTTGCGACGTCACACTTTTGCATTATAAAAAAACAATGTTAGAAAACGAATTTAAGACGTTATTTCGCGTTTTAGATAACTGTTTTAATAAATTGTAATAGTTTAGACAAGATTTTGGAAAAATATCGATGTTTTAAAAAAATTCAACTGCAATTTTGAGGGGGGTTGTAGGTTGAGGTGTGACGTCATTTTAGGGAGGGGTCTGGCTTTTTGTGCCGACGTGTGACGTAGGGGAGGGGGGGGGGTAAAAATCGTCAAAAAAAGCGTGATGTCATTTATGGATGACCCCTTAGCGAAGCTATGTCATACAGCTGCTATATATATATATATATATATATATATATATATATATATATATATATATATATATATATATATATATATATATATATATATATAAATCGTCAAAAAAAGCGTGACGTCATTTATGGATGACCCCTGATGTGTATTTTGAAAACGTTAATAAATACAGCATAAGTCTTGGTTGTTGTTGAAAAGATAGCATAAGTTTGCACCGTATTGCACGAACTAAGTAAAAGCCAGACATGAAACCAACTTCTGTGTCTTCATTAGCCTACACCTACAATCTTATCTATGGCCTTGATCTGTTTTTTCTCGAATGATTGTTATTATAAACCATAGCTGTGTGAAGAAAATCACCAGATAAAACAAATGCAATATTAATGCACCTGATTTAATGGTTTAACAAACGTATAGTTATTTTTAATGTACATCTATATACTCTATTTGATGCCGAAATGCATTTAATAGAAAAGAGTAGTGTGTCTTTCCACGCACACTATCCTTACACATTACTTTTCAATTTATTGCATTAAATGTATGGCTATTATTTAGTGTCACTCAAGTAACGTTGGTTTTAAAATAAATTATATATATATATATATATAAATACATACATTTATATATATATATATATATATATATATATATATATATATATATATATATATATATATATATATAAATACATATATATATATATATATATATATATATATATATATATATATATATATATATATATATATATATATATATATATATATATATATACATATATATATATATATATATATATATATATATATATATATATATATATATATATATATATATATATAAATACATATATATATATATATATATATATATATATATATATATATATATATATATATATATATATATATATATATATATATATATATATATATATAGTTTGATGTAAGGGATTTATCAGTACATGTTACAAAATATCTTTCAGAAGTATGGGATTATATTATTGTTGAAACTTTTAAAAAAAATAACTCTTAGTGGGTAGTTGCAAAATGCTTGGTTTTAAAACCACTACGGTAATGTTCTGATTCTTTCGACTTTTACTCACTCCTCCGGTAGTAAACAAATATGGCTGCTAAAAGATTCGTTGAGCTACTTTTACCTCCTAAGGTAAACACATAAATATTAAATAAAGTGACATTACTATTAATTAAGCTATTTTAGAATTTAAACGGAAAATTAAAACGATGCTAAAATATTAACAATAATTTGATTTATGGTAGAAACGCCTTTTAAATTGTAATATAAAATATAATCTACACTTAAAATTGGACTTTGAACTTTGACCTGGAAAGCTTGTAAATAATAGATAAGCCTAGGCATATACAAAGGGAAATAAATAGTAATTTTAAATTGTGGTTTTATGATTTCCCTTTACCAATGAGAATTGTCTTATTGTTTTTCAATCATGTTTTTGTTCTCTATACTTAAAATTACTTAGCCCCCCTATAAATATTCTTTACAGTATTTTAAATTTTGCCGAAATGAGCTGAGTACAGGCATTTCCCTTCATAACCAACATGCTAGCTACTTTCCTGCAAAAACGACACCATTTCTCCCCCCTGGAACTTTTGACAACAAAATAGCTTTCATCACTGGAGGTGCCACAGGACTGGGTAAGGGCCTGGCCTCACATTTGTCCCAGTTGGGAGCTAAAGTCATTATAGCCAGCAGGTGAATTTTAGTTTTATTATCTACATACTGTATAATTTTACTGTATATAGTGTCTAGTTAATTGTGTCTACCACTTTATTTCAAGTACTAGTATTTTGGCCTACTAGTACTACTGGAACACTTCTGCATTTAAATAATAATAATAAATGAAATAAATAGCTTGAATAATCATTGAAGTTTTTGCAAACAGTAAGTTACCAAGTAATTTATCCTTTTAGTATCACTGTTTATTTAGTAAACTAGTTTAATAAATGAATAAAGATAATATGATATGATAATCAGAGGCGTATACAGGTTTTTGGGTTAGAGGGAGTGGCGAATCAAGAAATAAAGTGCAATAGATATATATATATATATATATATATATATATATATATATATATATATATATATATATATATATATATATATATATATATATATATATATATATAGGCATATATGTATATATATATATATATATATATATATATATATATATATATATATATATATATATATATATATATATATATATATATATATATATATATATATATATATATATATATATAGCAGCTGTATGACATAGCTTCGCCAAGGGGTCATCCATAAATGACATCACGCTTTTTTTTTACAATATTTACCTACCCCCACCCCTCCGTCACACGTCGTCACAAAAAGCCAGACCCCCCCCCCTAAAATGACGTCACACCTCAACCTACAACCCCCCACAAAATTGCAGTTGAATTTTTTTAAAACATCAATATTTTTCCAAAATCTTGTCTAAACTATTACAATTTATTAAAACAGTTATCTAAAACGCGAAATAACGTCTAAAATTCGTTTTCTAACATTGCTTTTTTATAATGCAAAAATGTGACGTCACAACATCAGAACCCCCTCCCCCCTCCCCCTCATCACACATTGTCACAAAATTATGGACCCCCCCCCCCCTCCCCCTGTGAGTGTGACGACATTTATGGATGACCCCTAAGGTGAAAAGTACTTTCAAACTTTATTAAGTAGAAAATAAAACTACAAAACACCATGTAAGCCGACAGCACTAAACAATTAATCACATAAAACAAAACACAACACAAAATATACACACAACACAAACAAAAACAAGAAACAACACTATCTGTTTTGTAGTCCTTGTAAAATAAAAAAACAGTTTGATATAATGTAATATTAATTAAGACAGCAAACCACAGTTGAGGAAATAATCACACTCTTTAAATAGATATGTATAGGTCTACACATTTAATTAATTGTAACTATCAAATTCAACCAGATCAATAATTATTTTACTATTTAATATAACAGGTTATTATTACTATTCATTTTTTACAAGTATTGTCTACAATCAGAATTAAATATATTCCTTTATAAATGCTAAAACATCACAGCATAAAATTAGGTTGTGAAAACAGTTGGTATAAAAGCACGCTTTTAAAACAAATACAAATCTAAATCTTATGTGGATTATTCAGAATATTATTGCAAAATTATTATGCACAGAGTTTTACCTTGAACAAAATCTATGATTCTGATTGTAAAATAATCTAAACTATACAAGTTATTCTATATTTAAAGTTATACTCTTATCCACAGTGTTTTAGCTAAATTTACCAGTATGTGTGTATAGTACATTTTAAGTATATGTTCCTTAAGTAAATCTGCGCATGCCGATCATCTTGACTAATACTAACTTTCTTGAAGTTGTGAAAGAATGTGTTTATTTTTACTGTACATTTATTCAGCCCCCCCCCCCCCCTGCCCATATAGTTACATAGATGCCTTAGGAAAATGTTCTAGATCAGCTAACAGGCAAGGGACCTGCAGTTTCCCTTCCTGCTAGTATTTACATATTGAAGATAAGCAAAATCATATTCTACGGGGCAAACCCAAGTTAACAGGCCTCCCATATAAAAGAGGTATGGCTGAATTTAGCCCTTACAACTCATGCAAAGGCTACAGTTTTGAATTATGATCGATCTGTGGGTGGTTGACGGTCCTTATCCAGCAGTAATAACACAAACAGCAGGTGTTCTGGCACTAAAATGGAAGGACCTTGTGACAAAAAAGTGCATTGCACAAGCCTGGCGCTGGGGTAGGCGCAGATAAGTAAGCCAAGAAGTAGGTTATAGATCTATTTGCCATGAGTTGTTAAAAATGTGACATGTAGGGTACATGATAGTTTTTATTCGTAGTTTCAGTAATGAGTTTGCTATTGTTTTTTGTTTGTTGCGGAACTTGTTTTAAATTTTATTTAATTATTCTCCAAAAAAGGCGCATTATCCTTGAAATTCCCCTGCGTATGCTACTGATGATATCATATTATCTTAAATATTATTGGTGTTTAATTACTTTAATAAAATTTCATGCATGCATTTTTTTTTTTAGAGGACCTCTCCTAGTTTCCTAACTTACCTCACACTTTTTAATAATTTTATCCAAACTATTATTAAATATTGCTGCAAAATAATAAAAAAATGTAAAAATTGTTTTAGAAGTTTAGAAAGATTGAAACTTACATCAGAAGAAATTTCAAAGGCCACTGGAAATGAGGTAATGCATTTTTTTTTATTTAGAGTGGTGTTTGTATATTTAACTAAGTACTTTATTTTTATTAACATTGTATGACTATTAATGTCAGTGCAATGCGGTTCATTAGAAGGTTCACAAAGTGCTTTATCTTACAGTGGCCTAGGCAGGATTTAGTTGTGGGTATTTTTGTTAATAACACGCACACACACACATAGCCCATATATATATATATATATATATATATATATATATAGGTGTGTATAACTTGGCCTTATATTTTTAAGATGATTATCCTGGGTTAAAAAGCTGACTTACATGCTGTCTACGTTACTAAAATTATCTCTTTTATCTAGAAGCAAGGCCTCTTAAGTTTCCATGTTAGACACTTATTCAACAATGAAAAGTAAAAAATATCCACTTATTTATCTTTATTTCATTGCTCCATTCTGTGTTATTTAGGTGGTTGAGTACCAGCTTGATGTGAGGAACCCTGACGAGATAAAGACAGTGTTTGACACGATCGAGTCGACTCATGGGCTGCCAGACATTATTGTCAACAACGCGGCCGGGAATTTTATTGCACCCACAGAGCGCTTGTCTCCAAAAGCTTTCACCACTGTCATCAATATTGTCCTGAATGGAACAGCTTATGTTACCTTAGATGTAGGCAAGAGGCTGATCAAGGCCAAGAAAGGTATGCCTTTAGTCCCGTTTTAGTTTTTGTGTCGTACAAAAAGTATTATTTATGATGTTTATTTATTCAGAAATTGCTAAAATTTAATTTTAATTAGTTGAAGGCAAAAGTTAAATAGTTAAATTAATATAGAGGGATACAGGTAAATTCCTCACTCAATTTTTTTTTTAATCTTGTATTAGCACTACCACATTATTTTATAAGGTGTAGGCCTATACTTGCTTATGATACATTTATATGATGGTAAAAGAATACAGAGAGAATTCTCAAAACAGTTTTTAGATGTTTAAATTTTATTGCGAAAACAAGAAAAGACAGGCTGTTCCATGCCATAGAGAAATAATTTTTAAAAAAAGCTAATTTGAAAATGTGCAGAAAACTCTGGAGGCATGTTTGGGGGCAGCTACTCTTCATCACTGGAGGAAGAGATGGTTCATTTAACCCCTAAGGACCTTTTCTAGAACCTTTTTCTAAACTTACATGTCTCAAGCAGCTGTTTTGGGCTGATTATTGTTGACCATTCTGATATTAGAAGCTATATTAATAAGCTAATGACTACTGGCTTTAAAATTTGCATTAAAAATAGAGTAAAAATTATTGTAAAAAGAAAGAAGAAAAAAATAGGATCATTTAGTTTTATGTTAATTAATTCTAATTAATTTTATTAAACAGACAATTCAATGCATAGGGTGTGAAATTGCCCCGGATCACCTATTCTCAAGTTGAATTTATTACAATTGTTAGTGGCCACTATAAATTTTAGTACTATTGTTTTGTTGTTTTTTTCAAACAAGAACTTCTGGGTCTTGGAGGTTCTGTACACCAGTACTAACTTCAGGCATTGAAACATTTGCTAACTTTAGTTCTGGAAGCAATTTGCCCTGTCCCTGGACCACATCACCTCTTATTTCCATCCCGCCTACTTTGTCTCCTACAGGTGCAGTGTTCCTGGCCGTGTCAGCCGACTACGCTGAGACCGGCTCAGGGTTTGTGGTGCACAGCGCATGCGCTAAGGCAGGGGTTGAAGCCCTGACAAAATCTCTGGCTGCCGAGTGGGCGCGCTATGGTCTGAGGTTCAATGCCATCTCCCCCGGACCTGTCAAGACCAAGGTAACTTTTATCATCAAACATTTTGATTGATGATTGTTGGTTAGTCAAGAGGTAGAGAGCTGGACTGCTAACCAGAAAGTCTCGAGTTCAAATCTGGGTTCAATTCAATAGACTGTCCCTGAGTCCACCCAGCTCTGATGTTTACGTAACTCATATTAGGGAAAGTAAAGGCGGCTGGGCATAGTGCTGACAACACTATCTCTTCATATGTCGAGGTCACAGAAACAAGTAAACTCTATTTCACTTGCCCTATGACCGTCAAGTTTGAATGGGAACTTTACTTTTACTTATGATTACAACAATGGAAAAGTTAAAAACATTTTAATTACTCTTTTATATTAGGGATTGTTTATAAATGACATCATACTCCTGTATATAGAAGGGGGGATGGGTGGAGTTTGGTGACGAGGGAGAGAGGGGTCAGAAAATATTGTGAAATACCTGTACATTTTTACTGGGGTGTCTTGCTTTTTGTGATGATGTGAGGTGGGGTTGGAGTAGGGAAAAATCATCCAAAAAAGCATGACGTCATTGGATGACCCTTTAATAGATCTGTTTTATACATTGCATACAAGCATATTCTTTTAAATATTAAAACTTTGAACTGATTGTTTTTCGAATGAAGGATTTAGTAATTTCTTTTAAATTCAGAGATACACCTGATTGTAAGTGGCTATAAATAATTTTTTCTTCCAGGGTGCATTCAGTCGACTGGACCCATCCGGTCAGTTTATGGACAAGTTGTTGGACAGGATACCAGCTGGTAGAATAGGGGAGGTCGGGGAGTTTGCCAACCTGGCAACATATTTACTCAGTGATTACGCCTCTTGGATTAATGGCCAGGTAAAATAACTAATTTCAAAGTAGAAAATAAAAATGTTTCAAAACTGATGTAATCAATATTTTTGTGTCTTGTACTTCCTGAGATTATAGCAGTGGAGAGCTAGACTGCTAACCCGAGAGTCTCGAGTTTGAATCCGGGTTCAAATCAGTACAACGTCCCTAAGCCCCTCCATCTCTGATGGGTACCTAACTTAGGTTAGAGAAACAAAGGTGGCTGGGAACACTATCCCTTCATAGGCCGTGGTCAATAAATCATGTGTTTTGCGCATGAACGGATTAAGATGATGATGACTTCCTGAGATTAATTTTGACTGTGACATGTATAATTCAAATATGAATTTTCATGATCTGCCATGACAACTATTTAAAAAAATATTGTTCTTTGATTTGATGTGACATACATGTCATGTATTTCATGAGATAGCTTTTTGTGGACTGATTACATCATATGTTACTGTCAATATTTGCTCCACCAGGTGATTCATCTTAATGGTGGAGAGTACCCAGGTGGTGTGGGGGCGTTCAATGGACTTAAAGAAATCACAAATGACCAGTGGGACGTCTTGGAGGGGCTAATCAAGTCCACTAAAGGATCTTAGCTGTTTGTTTTATATTCTTTAACATTTTGTTTCATTGGTTTCATGGAAACCTTCCTGTTACTGTCATTTATATACATCTGTTATTTATTCAAATATAATAAATAATTAAATTGATTGGTGTTCATATTTGAGAATATCATTTTTTAAGAAGGATGTGAGATGTGTAGACATTGTTATATGGAAGTGGTGTTTAAGAACTACTAATACCACCCAGTATTTGTTTACTACACTTTCTTAGAAACTATCCACATTTATTGTGAAAACAACAATTGTAAGATTTTATATCTTATTTATTAAATCCCAGTTATTAAGATTCCCATTACATACAATTTATTTCAGAAATTTGTATTGTAATATCCTTACAAAATCACCGAGATACTAGTATCAATGAATCCAAGTTATTTGATTCAGGAACCACAACCGATAAAATATTAACTCTTGAGAGTTGTTTACATAGTTATCTAACATGCCTATTTGATAGTTGGATCCAGTGGCGTAGGCAGGGGGGGTCATAACCCCCCCCCCCCCCCCATAGACCCCTCGGTATATATAAAAAGTATAACGGGGGGGGTGTAAATCGAAAGTTTGAGGGGGGTGCAAATCGAAAGTTTGAGGGGGGGGGGGGTGCAAATCAAAAGTTTGAGGGGGGGGGGGGGGGGTGCAAATCGAAAGTTTGTCCCCGGGTAAAAATTGGAACCCCCCCCCCCCCCCTTGAGACTATCCTGGCTACGCCACTGGTTGGATCCATGGATGTCATTTTATTTGACCGAAATAAAAAGTCTCTTTTCCCCAAAACATGTTAAGTACCTGTTTTAGCTGTCACTGCTCTAGTAAGATCGAAGTTAAAAATGTTTACCTCTAGTGCAAGCTGGACTCAACCAAACCATAAGTGTAAACAGAAATATCAGCATTTCCATTATTTAAATGAGATTAATGTACTGAGCGATTTTTTTAAAATTATATCATTGATTTAGATAATATATACTTAAACCAGTGTCGTCGTCTCCCTCCCCCTCCCCCCCCCCCCCTTCCGTTACTGCATCAACACGCCAGATATCTGTTTACACAATGGTCTCATCTCAGATTATTGACTAAATATTCTTAGGGGTCGTCCAAAAATTACGTCGTCACACTCAGGGGGGAGGGGGGGGTGTTTATATTGCTATTTCTGAATTTTGACCCAATCAGTGTTTCTTCGTTTTTTTTCCGGGGGAGGGGGGGGGTGTGGCGGACACTGGTAAAAGTATGTTTTCTATATAAATTCCATTTCGTTCGGGGGGTAGCGGTAGACTTTTTTTCAGGGGGCTCTGGAAGAAACTCTGGACCCAATTTAGTAATTTACAAGTAATCTTTGAAATTGAATTTTTCAGCCCTAATTTTGCGTTGTAATAAGGCTTTTATTTTATAAATTCTATTGAATAGTATACTCAACGTTTACCGAGCTAGTATTTTCAAAAGAAATCGTTGTTTTAAAGAGCAAAAATTACAATTCTGATGTAGGGGGGGGGGGTGGTAGACTGAGGTGGGGCGTCATATTAGAAAAGGTGAGGGTGGCTTTTTTGTAAATAGGTGAGGGGATGGGGGTGGTAAAAATCGTCTATATTAACATGACTCTGTTGACGGATGAGATTACCCCTTTCTGGGTTTTATGAAAGTAACCGCCTTGTTGTTCTCTAATAGGACATGAAGGACTTTAAAATTTCAAATCCGATTGTTCGCATAAAGCCGAAATTCGCCTAAAAATTACAACAACAAAATTTTTAAACAGACTTTCCAGCCGAGGCTGCTTAAAGTATTTCCTCATTAGGTAATGGCTTTGTACTGTTAGAAAAACCAGATTCAGTTTTAGCCTCGTCGTTTTATGTCTTATTTTTAGCCTCAATCTTCGCTCGCATATGCAAGCACTTTTCCCAACTCACATTCTTCATATGGTGAAAATAATTTACGGGTTAAAATCAATATATTTTTCTGATCGAATACAAAGGGGGACTTGTCTTAATCACTTTACTAACAACCAATTAATTATTTTTAATTGCCAGCTGATGAGGATATAGTATTCGAAACGTTTCGATTTATATTCATTGTTTATCAGTGAGGCACCATACTTCCTGTTACATGCTAATGGTCTACCTTGCCAATTAAGCAGCCTACACCTGTGTTTGCTAGATACGACACTGCTAACAGATCGAATTCAGTTCTATGCATGTACCCAGGTTTTTTTATCCACTTAGTTCTAGTAAGTTATTTTTAAAGCCAAATTTATTCCGAATTTGGCTTCTTATTTTTTGTGTGTTCATCTTTTATAGACATGATTGATCATTTAGAGGAAAAAATTGTTCTCTGAATATTCCGTTTTTAGGTCGCAGAGTTTGCACTTGAAGAAAATGGTATAGAGGGAGGTGGGAATTACAAGCATTTTGACATTTCACGAAGACGAGAGGGAAAAATTTTACTGTAAATCTGGTATTTTTGGAAACAGGTCAATTTATGTCACGATCATTTGCTACTGCTAGCTATTTACAAATAATGGGTTTTTCGCATTTTTTTCCATTTTTCTCTCTACTCCGCCGTCCTGCCAATTTCTGGTGATGATGACGTTCAAACTTATGTCATGGAATGCTATTGAGGTTAGTGTGTCACAGCGGGTGTTGTTGGGAAACATCGATTTCACATTGGATGCCAGCAGACGACTAAGCAGGCCAAGATGAAAGGCATTTCCATGGAAAATCTTCCGACAATTTTTGTTTTAGCACATTAGTTTTACGGCAAAAACACAACGTCACAGTCACAATTTCGGTTTATAATTATAATGCACGCTGTCTGTTAGGGGAATTTATAGAATTTAAATGTATTTAAATGTATTTTTCGAGTATTTTACTTGTAAATTATGTTTTATTAATGGAGCATTTGACCCACGGTTGGAAAACTTAATTTCCATAAAACAATTTTGCATGTTGGACAAATTTGATCTGAAAATATGAAGAGTGACGCAGATAGCTACTAATTAGGTTTAATGAATTTAAAAATAAAACGGACATTAAAATAGTTCGAACAAAAAGTCAAACTTTTAAAGAAACTCACGACTTAAGAGCTTACATTTGATTTACTAAATGGCCCCATAGTTCACCGATCTGACCATACCACCAGATTTTATAGATTTTTATAGTAATAGCAAAATTGTCATTCCTAAAATACAAGCCTTATCACAATTATCACCCAACCAACACAAACCCAACCCAGAGCAACCCCCGCCCCAGTACAACATCTACCGCAACACAAACCCATCTCAATACAACCCCTACCTCATCACAACACAATTTAAATACAACCCCTACCTCATCACAACACAATTTAAATACAACCCCTACCTTATCACAATCCCAATACAACCCCTACCTCATCACAACACAATCTCAATACAACCCCTACCTCATCACAACACAATCTCAATACAACCCCTACCTCATCACAACACAATTTAAATACAACCCCTACCTCATCACAACACAATCTCAATACAACCCCTACCTCATCACAACACAATTTAAATACAACCTCCTACCTCATCACAACACAATTTAAATACAACCCCTACCTCATCACAATCCCAATACAACCCCTACCTCATCACAATACAATCTCAATACAACCCCTACCTCATCACAACACAATCTCAATACAACCCCTACCTCATCACAACACAATTTAAATACAACCCCTACCTCATCACAACACAATCTCAATACAACCCCTACCTCATCACAACACAATTTAAATACAACCCCTACCTCATCACAACACAATCTCAATACAACCCCTACCTCATCACAACACAATCTCAATACAACCCCTACCTCATCACAACACAATCTCAATACAACCCCTACCTCATCACAACACAATCTCAATACAACCCCTACCTCATCACAACACAATTTAAATACAACCCCTACCTCATCACAAGACAATCCCAATACAACCCCTACCTCATCACAACACAATTTAAATACAACCCCTACCTCATCACAAGACAATCTCAATACAACTCCTACCTCATCACAACACAATTTAAATACAGCCCCTACCTCATCACAACACAATCTCAATACAACCCCTACCTCATCACAACACAATCTCAATACAACCCCTACCTCATCACAACACAATCTCAATACAACCCCTACCTCATCACAACACAATCTCAATACAACCCCTACCTCATCACAATCCCAATACAACCCCTACCTCATCACAACACAATCTCAATACAACCCCCACCCCCGTACCTACAACGACCATCGCAGTAATTACACCCCCCCCCTCCAGAACAACCTCCACACATGTACAACCCCTACCTCATCACAACACAATCTCAATACAACCCCCACCCCCATACCTACAACCACTACCGCAGTAATTACACCCTCCCCCCTCCAGAACAACCTCCACACATGACGTACAATCCATCTCATCACAACTCCCAGCAGAGTACAACCCCCCCTCCCCCAACCCAGAACAACCCCACCCCATTACACCTCACCCAACGCCCTAACAACACCCCTACCGTCCCACCAGCTTGTCAGTACAGGATCAGCCAGATACCAGAATTTGTTTTAGCACTCAGTAGCAAATTGTCATTTGTCGTCAAAGGTTAACCGAGTTTGGATTGGGTTTCTCGTTAGCCTTGTCTCCCTTGATCTGTTTATGAATGGGGTATAGCTATACATCTTGTTACCTGGTGGGGGGGAGGGAAATCTACATTCCACCCTCTCTTTCCCATATACCTTATATTAACCAAACATTTAAATACGCTTCTGTCTTTATCGAATCCTCTTGACTCTAACATACACAATGTTCGTACCCGTAGTGTTTTAACAGTTTTGTTCGCACAGTCATAATGTTGGATGTTTTTATACCAGCAATGGAAGAAATTGTGTGAATATCTGTGTGGTACAACAACATCATATCAACATCCTCTTCAGTACAACATTAATACAACAGCAATACAACATTAATACAATATTTATACAACATTAATACACCATTAATACAACTTTAATACAACATTAATACAACATTAATACAACATTATTACAACGTTGGGGTGGAGAAGGGCAGTCTGCTCCCCTGGTACACTTTCATTTCGTCGTGTCTTTATGTGTACCCGGCTATTTCGTTACGAAATCGATAATAAGGGGAGGGGAGGTAATATTAAGTGGGGAAGTTAGTTTTTTCTAATAATTTATTTAATTGATGTACACTTGCCGAGAAATTATGTTTACAAACGTGAGTGTAAATTGATTTAAAATGTCTCAACACGGTTAAGAATTGCATTTTTAAAATAGCATTGAAATCGCAAATTTTCTTGAAATATTATATCGGGGATACTATTACTAGAAGGGGATAAATCCAAATTTGTCTATTTTCAAAAAACCCTTTTTACTGAGTTGGTTGTTATTTGAGACTAGGTGATTTAAAATGACACGAAAGGACAAAGTGATGCAAATCGTGATGGTGGGTGAGGGGGAGGGAGAGACATATATTCTATAGGAGGGGAGGTGACCAAACCCGGAGCTGTTTGTCGTACATAAACAAGCAGGAGCGACAAATATTCCGTAGCTCACAAAGAGAAGACAACTCTAACAATAGTTGCCACAAGCAGCTCACAGTGTTGGGTGTACAATTATAACAACCTCCAAAGGGTCTAACAAGAAACAGTGTATGTTGTCGTTCTCATGGTTATAAATAAAGTTTTTAAACATATTGATATTCGCGAGTTTATTTAGACCCTGCTGAACATTTAAAACAAAACAACACATGAATTTTTAAATTATGTTGTTTTGCTTGTTTTGCAAAAAAAAAATGCTATTTTCGATATACCGAAAGCGGCATGTTATAATTAGCTAATAAGAAAGTGTGTTGCTAGTTATAGCTCTGTTTGCATGACCTACTTTCATGTTTAGTAAACTGACCTTAAACATCCCCCCGCCCCCCCCCCCCGCCCCCCCCCCCCCCCCCCGCCCCCATTATATTCAATCAATGTTTAAAACCATAGTTGTGTTAAAACTGTTTGGTGATATTTGGGTTGAAGTTATAAAATAAATTTTGGTAATCCTTTATGAATTTCTTTGGTTGCTACAAAGAAACGTATTGTAAAATGTGGTTATAACAATATTATCGTTACATGTTCAAAAAACCATTTATAAAAGTAGCCCGCGTTTTAATTTTTATATATTTTTCGTACGACATTACAAAGACATGGAATATATTCTACCAAATTATCTATAATCATTACGTTTAAAAAAATGTATGTTACAGTTGTAATCTTCAATATATCCTGCACACTGAGCCTGTCTTCCTCTCCATCATCAAGTCAATTAGTGATGTTAAACTACTTAAAATCGATTAGCCAGCAATCAACTAATTGCAATAGGAACTACAGCTGCACTAAATTCATTGAGTAAATAAAAATCCCCGGAGTTTTATCTAGGTTTTAAAATTGACTTTGTTTTATTTTGATTTGTTTTATAGATTAAATTGTTGTTTTTAATTCCGTTTTCTTTAAGTGCGGATGGGGAAACATGTTGTATAGTTTATGTATTATCTTGTTAGGTCTAGAGATACATAACTGTACCGTGAACTGCATGACATGGTACGTTTATCAAGCATCGCGAACATCATATGGTATTTCTGATGGTACACGAACATCACGTGATATATCTGATGTTACACGGACATCAGGTGGTATGCCTGATGTTACACCAACATCACAATGTATGCCTGATGTTACACCAACATCACGTGATGTGTATGATGTTACACAAACATCACGTGGTATGCCTGATGTTACACCAACAACAAGTGATATGTATGATGTAACGCTAGTATCGCGTGATATTAGCACCTCTCCATATTATATGGTTACTGAATCACCTCTCACATCTGCAAGAAACCTATACATTAAACCAGGGGTTCCCAACCCTGTGCCCGCGGGCGCCATGGCGCCCGCTGAACGATTTGTATGTGCCCGCCTCTCACTATTCGACACAGACAGAATTTTTGTCATAAACATTATTTTAAAATATTTCTTTTTATTCATTTGTTACAGTTTTAATTTTTTTTTGACTGCCTAGGTTTATTAAATATGTTCGATACTTGTCCCAACTTGTCTAGCGGCGAGCCAGACAGCACTATTTACGATAGCCTGGAACTGCTAGTGCCATTTGCACATACATATTTTGAAACATTTTTGTTTATTATTTATAAATACATTATGACTATAAGAAAAAAGAAAATAAATTATGGGAAAATGACAAGTTATGGAAGAAGTTTGTCGATTTAAAATAGGTGGTGCCCGCTACCCTACCGATATTTTAGAATGTGCTCTAGAGTAAAAAAAAGGATGGGAACCCCTGCATTAAACAGTCAGAAACAAACGCTTGAGCGATCACTAGTTTTTCTTAAGCAAACCATACGTAGAAGAATAAAATACATCGTAGACTGAAAGAGAGAAAATGTTTACAAAGTTTTGGCATATTATTGTAATTTTTCTGTTTTTAATGTTGATGAAAGTTACTAAATGGTTGATCAGTTTTAAAATACTGATAGAAGCTTTTAAAAATTGATGAAAGATTTTAAAACGTTGATGACTTTTTAAAATATTGATGACAGTTTTTTTTTAATTTTGATTAATTTAATTGTTTTTTGAAATGTTGATGACAGTTTTTAAATTATTAATGAAAGTTGTTTAAACTGTTAATAAAAGGTTTAAAATGTTGAAAGTTTTTAAAAATTTGATGAATCTTTTTAAAATGTTTATTGAAGATTTTCAAAAGTTGATGAAATTTAAAAAAAAAATGTTAATGTTCGTTTTTTTAATGTCGATGAAAGCTAATTTTTTTTAATGTTCTAGAAAGTTTAATAAGTACATCTCAATCAAAGATACGCTTGTGTTTCTATCCCCATGTGTTTGTGAGACTGGCTGCAGCGATCTAAATCTCCACGTGAACAATTTCTTTGCCATTAAACTCATCGATGTAGCGAATATCGATCCTTGTGGATTGATTTCTAGCAGTTCGATAATGGCAGTTGAAAGACATGTTGTGATAGGGTATCAATTCATCTGTGGCTTGGAGCGTGGAGGTTTTATTGAACTGAAATCGATAATAGCGATTATTTTCGCGTCGTTCAATAAAAAAATAAATCCAGTTCCATTTTTTTATTTTAAAAACATTGACATTTTCAGTGGTTTTTTTTTTTTTGAGTACTGAATTTATGGTTAGTGTTCTTTTTATCATTACATGTTTTTTGTTAAATGTAATTTTAGTAGCGTCGCCAATGAAGCGTGTTATTTGTGCGTCATGTGAGAAGAGATCGATAATCCTTGCAACAGTCCATTTCTGAGTTAAGTGTTGATGGTATTTATGTTATTATGTACTTGATTTCAAGCAGGATTAGATTAGGGTTAGTCGTCAGCATGGTTGGGACATGGACAGGTTTATGGGGGGAGGGGGGAGTAGAAAATGTAGACACAATTCGTACAAGTAGGTTTTGATTGTAGGGACAGGTGGTGCTTGCAGGTTTTGATTGTAGGGACAGGTGGTGCTGGCATTTCTGTTGATTGTAGAATTATGTCCCCCTCGATACCTAGACAACATAAGTTACACAATTATTTTTTACTTAGCCCACACAGTAAACATAAACAACCTTTAAAAAAAATAAACTAAGAAAAGAAAAAATTCTTCAAATAGCCAAATCGTAAGCTGGGCAATAAATTATCCAACTGTTTCGAAGAAGAAAAAATAGAACCAATTAGAATATGTAGTAGTGTTAAGCCTTTAAGTTGGTTAAAATTACATTTAGATGTAAACATTTTTTTAAAAAAGAAAAGATCTTTGACTGAATAAATTAATGGAGAACAGGACGCCCTGACATTGTAGAGTGTAATTTATGAAGTCTGTGGAGAACAGAGCACCCTGACATAGAGGTGGGGGATTTATGAAAATCAAATTTAAAATTGATTTCTAATACTGATTGATGGTCGAAGAAATGGCAGGGCCCAACTAAAGTTATGGTCCGCTTTTTACCTAGAGTGTATTTTAATAGGAGCTGCTAGTCCGTGCGTACTTGAATCAAGGATTGAGGTGAAGTATTCATTGTAACCTTTTTCCAGGTATAGCTACCCAGGTCAAGTATATATGTCAAGTTTTCATGAACAAATATCCATTTCCTGTAACATTGCAATACATTTATGTCCAAAATCTATGTCATATATATCCTTGTCCATTATTCTTAGGTAATGTTGATATGGAGTATCCATGTCAAATATCCTTGTTACATATTCACGTCCTATATCTATTTCAATATCCACGTCACGTATCCACGTTATATATATATATATATATATATATATATATATATATATATATATATATATATATATATATATATATATATATGTGTGTGTGTGTGTGTGTATATATATATATATGTGTGTGTGTGTGTGTGTCCAATATTCGTGTCACGTACCCACGCCCTATATCTGTATCCAATATCCATATACGAGATAAACGTATTTCCAATAAAACAAGTCATGGATCTCAAATCTGCTCAATAAATCAGAAAATGAACCTATAAATCCAGCTGGGTAATTAAAAGTTTTGTTAGCTGTCGTGACATTAAATGACGACAAACTTTGCACTTGGTGTGCCTCATGTGCCCAGACCATCTTGCCCCAGACATACTGAAAAAACAAAATCAAACATTCTTCTTTTATAGACCGGACGTACAAGAAGCAAAAACAAAATCAAACATACTTCTTTTACAGACCGACATTGAAGAACTAGAAAAGAAAACATTCTTACACGCTAGCCTCTGGTACTCAGAAACAATACACAAATTCATTTGTCGTTTATAATCTGACGTATTGTTTGTCATAATTTTCCTTTGAAGGAAGTCATGTTGTTTTTACTCTCCTGCGCATGCGTGCCGGGCATGAACACCAGAAAGCCGAAGGACGCCTTGTCAGGATATCATGCCGGCGATATGGTATAATTAAAGGAGGTTTAATAACAACAACCGAAAGTACAGTTCAAACATTGATTTAGCATGCAGCGACGCGGAAATAGACGACTAAATTAAACTTTAGGGGAGGGAAAATCAATTGTTTAATATTGGATATTCAGATGGATTTTTTCCGAGCTAATTGTTTTAAGCATAGGGTTAGTTCTATTGACTAGACTTTGGACGTTTCGGGATAAATGGTGATTATTAGGGTGTATTAATTGGGATAATTTTTGTAACAGGGAAAAGAGGTAGGCTCGAAATAATTCCTAGGGGGAGATAAGTATTGGAGGAACCAGGGCGTTAAGTAATGACACGAATACTGGATGCTGGAGTTTAATGTAACAATACACATGAATGGAGGTTGGAGCTTAATGAAACAATACACAGAGGTTGGAGCTCAATGTAACAAAACGCATGAATGGAGGTTGGAGCTTAATGAAACAATACACAGAGGTTGGAGCTTAATGTAACAACATACTGCTATATAGATTGGAGCTTAATGTAATAATACACATAGGCTGGAGCTTAATGTAACAATACGCATGAATAATGGTTGGATTTTAATGAAACCATGTATAGAGGTTTGAACTTAATGTAACAATACACATGATTGGAGGTTGGAGCTTAAAATGTAACAATACATATGAATAGAGGTTGGAGCTTATGAAACAACACACGTCTATAGATGTTTGAGCTTAATGTAACCATACGAGAATGGAGGCTAGAGCTTAATTTAACAACATACTGCAATATAGGATGAAGCTAATGTAACAATACAGATGTTAGAGGCTAGTGCTTAATATAACAACACTATTAACTGGAGCTAAATGGTACAACAATTTTCTCTAGGGAGCTTACACTGGGGTTTATTGTAACCCAACAAATCAGTAGAGGCTAGAACTGAACTTTGTATGTCCATCTGGATACGAAGTAAGAAGATTGCCTATTATATTTAAGGTAAAAAGTGTACAAGCTTTAAACTTTTTTTAAACCCATATTACAATAAAATATTTGTTTCGGTTAAAAACAAAAGCGAGATTAAATAGTCTTACTCGAAACTGCGCAAGCTAATCGCCTTATCGTGTCAATGCAGCTTTTAAATAGCAGAACTAATGTAATTAGATTACCAGTACAAATGGTTAAAAAAAAAATAAAGCTTAGAATTCGTCGATAAACCAGAAAAGCCTTTGTAGGCTCTAAACCAGTTCAAGTTTTAAACAGATAACAAATATTAAATATCATTCAGCTAATGAGAACTTAGTTCTTATATCCTAATGATTAGTTAATTAAAATCTCCTCGACCGTCGTTTGTGTGTAGACCATATTATGTCAATTTTCCTTGATCCAATCGTGGATAAAACTTGCATTTGTTTTGTTGAATTGTTTAAAGATGTAGGCAATGGCGTCACAACCCTGGGGTGGGAGGCGCAATCAGAGTAGTGATGACGCCATTTCGGGGATAACATCAAATCGCAAGAAAAAGAAAATTGTAAAATTTACCGTCTAGACAATGTTTATTGAATTAAAAACAACATAGTAGGGGAGAGGGGCGACACCAAACCAAAAATGCAACATTGTGGCAGAGGGTTGGGGTTACACCCAAGCAGTGGCGTAGCGAGGTCGGGTGTCACCCGGTGCGGCACTTAATGGTGTCACCCCCCCCCCACCCCCAGAGGCGTAGCGACTCTTCCCGGGGACAAACTTTCAATTTTCGATTTGCACCCCCCCCATTGAACTTTCGATTTGCATAACCCCCCCTCAAACTTTCGATTTACACCCCCATCAAATTTTTCTCTATATATTTTTACTTTTTTTTGCTTTGGTGTCACCCCCCTAAATGGTGTTACCCGGTGCGGTCCGCCCCCCCCCCTCGCTACGCCTCTGCACCCAAGTTCACGCAACGAATGATACTCGTCCTTGTGAGTAACGCCACTGGATACAGGACCTTTTTTAAGACTTTCAGTTAAAATGTGTATTTTAATGTTTGACTTGAGGGTATACTTATTCTATTTCAGTGTATGTTTATGAGCTATACAGAACTCTGTCATTAGTATTTTTTAAATACTCATAGACACATTTCTATTTCTTTTCCGTTTATCTGGCACAAACTGTAGACTTGCCATGTTGGAAAAAAAATTTGTTTCTGAAAAGGTTAACGTTTCGCAATAACATTTTTTCTGAGTCGGGAAGTACTCAAGTAATGAATGGATTTGGTATCGACTGCACCTCGTCTGCAGGCCTCCATTACGGCATGCCAGGAGTTTTTTTTATGTCAGACCAAAGCCTGGTTTTCTAGACAAGGTCAATGTCTTTATTGACTGTTGGTTGAGTATAGGACAGCCATGTTTATAGAGAACTCTGGGAAATGTACTTTATTTATTTGAATACCCATGTCGTAGACACATTTTTATGAGAAGTTCTATACCAACACATTTTGAGTCTAAAAACACTATGTTCTAGCTAGGTCATTGATATTTTTTTAATGAGTTACGAAAATGCAGTTTAACTATATCAATTTATAGATTTTTTTTTCAAAAAATCTAAATATAATCCCTAAAAATAAATAAAGTGCCTCTTTCAGACCTAACCATTTACAAAGCAGATGAAGTAGAGTTCATATGTTTCTTGACCTCGGATAGTGTGGTCAGTGTGGTCATTTCTATGGCCAGCAGCCTAATTTTCCCGAACGTTTTTCATGTACACATCAAAGAAGGATGGACTCAGCGAGGAAAAAAATAACAATGAACACATTTGACAAATCATTCTTTTCATCGTGCGTTATCTATAGCATTGACAACTAGATCCATGCTTTTATTAAGTTTGTCGTTGTAAAAAAAATACCATTATGCAAGCATGAAAATGAGAAGTAATTTTCATTAAACATTGAAATAATGAAGGCCAGAGAGATTGTTTTTCTAATTTGGTTCAGGTGTTCTAAAAAAAGATTTCTATTATTGTGTAAACGGGTTATTTAAAACTTTGAATGAACATAAGAATTGTATAAGCTAAATATAGAATACAATTGTTATGGCAAAATATATTATAGTATCCTTTACTCAACAAGCCAATATAATTGGGTTATTTTTGTTCGCTTTTTTTTGTCTGTTTTTATTTTATTTTTTAATTATTTTTTTTAGAACAAACGCCACCAGATTTCAATAACTTGACAACATAAAACCTATGTACCACTGGAGCTGAGAGAACAATACCGGGCACCTCTTGGTCAAGTTGCGGACTTCCTGGAAGCGTGTTGCAATTACTTTATAACCTTAAAGATAAGACATGATCTGTAACACATCCTGCCCAGAAAACTCTTTGATTACCAGAGTGGTAAAATCTGGTTGCTTGTAGATACAGACTCCACTGTGATGTTGTTTTGACACCGTTTTATCTTCTTTTAATTATTATTATTATCTACATATATGTCTACATTTTTAAACCTTGGGAATATAAAATAATTACGCTCAATTAAGACTTTATGCATTGCAATATTTTTAAACTTGCACTTTTAAAATTTCCTAATTTTTTCATTATTTTTATCCGTATCATTTTACGGTAATCTTTGCTAGTATTTAAAAAAAGTAAAAAAAAATAATACTGATCTAGAAAAAGCTACTGTTCCAGTTATCTAAATACGTCGACCATCCAAAAAGATCGTCACGTCTGGAGACGAGTTAGCAGAAGTCGTGAAGACATCAGGATAAAAGTACGACCTTGTTCAGGTTTTTCAAACTACAGCTGATTTTAGCATCGACCAATGGAGGCGCGTGTTCAGTTAGTTATTGCGGGTTATTTCTGGCTACACCTATATTTGAACATTTGCGTCATTAAAGATTTTTGGATTTTTTTAAAAGGCTGATAGTTGATAGTCTTGTAATGAATACTAGTGAGTAGTGTGGTTGGTGTAGTGAGGATGTAGTTGTTGGGGGTAGTGTGAGAAGCATTTGCGGGTAGTTTCTCTGTGTGCGTTCGTGCGTGTGTTTGTGTGTGTGCGTGCGTGTGTGTGTGAGAGAGAGAAAGGGGACATTTTGTTGTACCAGTATAGGAAGTATTTGCTGGTAATGTGTGTGTGCGTGCGTGTGTGCGTGAGAGAGAGAGAGAGAGAGAGGGAGAGAGAAAGAGAGAGAGGACGTGTAGTTGTAGCAGTACCATTATAGGAAGTATTTGCAGGTAATGTGTGTGTGCGTGCGTGTGTGCGTGAGAGAGAGAGAGAGAGAGAGAGAGGGAGAGAGAAAGAGAGAGAGGACGTGTAGTTGTAGCAGTACCATTATAGGAAGTATTTGCTGGTAATGTGTGAGTTTTGCTGCCTGACATTTCTATGCACCAGCATATGCCTGAGTGCAGAGAAGCTGCGACACAGTAGATTTGTGAAGGTGTAGCCAACTTCGCGTCAATTTAAAAAAAAATGTTAACAAATAAGAATTGTGTATTAGTATTTGTTTACAGCGGTCATCTATCATTTATGATACCCCCACAATAAATTTTCTCCCCCCCCCCTCCCAGTGGCGGAACTAGAAAAAAGGGGCCACCCCGCAAAAAAATTTTTTAGCCCCCCCCCCATATAAATATATAGGCATACATATACATACACATATATATATATATATATATATATATATATATATATATATATATATATATATATATATATACTCAAACACAAAATACGACCATAGGATACTTATTGCTGGCCTGTTCGTGTTTTGAGAAATACGTGTTTTTTTTTAATTAAAACAAATTACAGCATCATGTCATGTGTATAAGTGAATTAGTCTGTTTTGTGAAAATTAGTTTTATTTTATGTCTTCCGTAAGACCTCTAACATCATATAGGTCAAAAGAATATAAAACATGAAAGCTTTCTGTAAATAATGGTGTCTCGTGTCATGTTTATTTTTATGATTTTTAAAAAATTATTTTATAAATTTTAAATACATTATCTTTATATAAAGTGTCATTCTTTAGTAAGTAATTTTTAAAAAATAATAATAAAGAAAAGTAATTGCTTTTTAATTATTTTAGTACAAATCTATTAAAAAGAGGCTTATGAGCATCACTATTTGACTATTTAAAAAAAGGAAATAAGTCATGGAAGTGGTTTTAACGTTTGCTTATCTTTGATAGGATTGATTGTAGGAGAAAGAGGACTCGGCTTTCACAGTGGTTTAAAAACGAAGGAAAAATGACCAAGGGGTGGTGTCTATAGAATAAAGATAATCCAACCGCAGCTACGGTAATCTTTTTTACAAAACAAACATTAAGTCAAAAATGCAAGAATTTTTTTTTTAACTATAACAATTTTTTATTGTCGGCCGTGGTCCCCTAAATGGCGTGGGCCCCCCCCCCCCCCCGCGTTGCGGGGTCTGGCGGCACTGTAGTTCCGCCCCTGCCCCCTCCCCCCCCCCCCACTTCCAATATCCAAACGCGTCAAAATTTAACACACATCCACATGAACCTCATTCACCTCTCCCCTCATTTAACCCACCGTCCTAAATTGATGATCCCCCTAATCGTATAAACTTTGGGACTGATTGTTGGTGTTTTTTCAATCATTCTGTTTGAAGTCTATTGAGACGTGCTGGAGATTGTGTAGGAACAAATCGACATTGTAGCTGTAAGACTTACATACATGTACAACATGTACATGTACAGTCAAAACATGCAAATATTCCTCATATCATCAAAACTCGTACTAATTTCCTCTAACCATCTTTGATTTTTTTCCATCGTGTTAATTTTATTGTTAACAAGCAACTAAACCAAAAACGTTCCTTACTTAGATTTTTATGTACGAGTCTCATTTTAGATTTGTGATTTTTTTTTTCTTAAATCATTTTATAAAATACTTTTTTCTAAAACCTGATGACCAATACATTTTTTATATACATCTTTCAGATTAATTACTATCCTGATTATTTTTTTTACTTCAATTATAATTGGTGAATAGGGTAACGAAAAGACTAGCCCGCGGCAAAGACGAGCTGATCGTCCAATTAAAATCCAATCCAATATTTGCTGCATAACTAAGCTCTAGTGTTAAATCTACACTGTTTTCTCTTGTACGGTGAAAATTGATTTCGGATCAAAAATTTTCTGGAAAACGTTTTTCTTCAATCAGAGTTTTAAATCAGTACGATTTTCCTAATGTTTGAAAAAAGGTTTAGATTTTTTGAAGTATTACATTAATTATCTTTTAAAATTAAAATCAATATAATCTCGAGAATTGAAAGTTTCTAAAGGACAATGTAGAGCTACTACATTATACGAATAAGTGTTGTTGAAGATATTGGTTTGCTAAATTCGAACGATGCGAGCACTCGGTTAGAAGATAGTACCTAAAGATCAAGATTTGGTGGGGGTCGTGAAGATGGTGTGGTCGGACGGAAGAGCACAGTATTGCTATACCTAATCTCCTCAGTTCGGACCCCGGGTATATGAGGCAACCAATATGAGCAACCAATCTAGAAGAGAAAACTCCAAAATTAAACAACTGCTGACTTGTAGTTTGTTCTTGAATGGACAGACAAAGTCAGTGGAAACACATCCAGAAAAAAAAGCAGGCTGAAGTCAACGGGCATATCATTTTGACACCTAATACATAATTGTGTTGGAGAAAGCCCACTACAGTATTACAATTAAAAAGGAAGAAAACGACGAAGGAAGGATCAATACTGTTGTGAAACTTTGCATCCACTGTCAAAACGCCATCACCAGCATAGAACTATGACACCGAACAAATCAACGAACAGCTGAAAAAAAAATCATCCAAATATAACAACAATGGACTGGCCGGACACTCAGAAAGTTGATGGCCAGCATAGCAAGACAGACCCTCACCGGAATTCTCCCAAAAAAAAAAAAGAATTCCTGACTCCCATCCCCATCCTTTGGAGAGTGACACAGTTAATGGACAACCCATTGCTCTTTTTACTGTTTACCACAGCTCACCAGATCATCATGTTGTTTGCACCTTTTCTAAAGGTGAACTCAATCAACTACCTGGTTTTAAATAATGAATTAAAAAATTCGTTACATAACACCAAAACCATGAACCAAAACACAAATTGTTAAACCCCATCCAAAATATTTTGTTATTAAATTTTAACCTTTAACCCCAGATGTAACTAGGTGAGTGACACACGTCTTAATGTCAGAAAAAAGTGCGCGCGTGGTCTCCTGTTTCGTGACATCATTTCAATTAACTCGCCGGAAATGACGTCACCAGACAAGATGGCCGAGATGCCCCTATCAGTATGTGATTATTTGTTGTAAAAAAAAGTCTCAATCTTGTTCAGTCCTATTAAGTCTGAACGAACGAACGAACGAAAGAATTTAAACAGAGGCTAAAAATCTGAAATATTTTAAATGTCTAAAAATGTTTTGATGGCATTTTGTGTAAAAGATTTCTGTCATTACGAAACGCTAATCATTATGTACTTATGTCTTAACGTATTGATTTCTCGCAGCGAGTCTCAAATTTGGTCTCGCCATACAGACAGCGTGACTTATAATGTTAATATATGTTATATAGGTGAATATAATCTTGAGATTCTTGTGTGACGCTGCTTTCTAATAAAAAGAAAACACTATTTATTAATTACAAATCAGAGGCGGAGCGACCCTTCCCGGCGCCCCGGGAACAAACTTTCAATTTGGCGCCCCCACCCATATATGTTTATGTTTATAATGCAAAACTGCAGCTAAAATGAGCTTTAAATTTTTTTTACCCATTTTCGCGCCCTCTGGTCGGCGCCCGGGGACATATGTACCCCCCTCGCTACGCCTCTGTTACAAATAAATAAATCTAAAGGCGTGATTTTAAAATTGTACAATTCTGAATTGTATAGTATAAACGATGAATGTATTTATACTCGCACCTAAAATTTTGTGAATCACCCATTTTCATTAAATTTAAATCATCGAATAACACAATTGACTTGTAAAAGTAGTTTTTAATATTAACTGACTTCTGGAAATTTTTATAGTTAACTAGTTTTTATTTAAAATTTGATCTACTTTAAAAGATAATAATGAAAAATAGAATAAAATTATTTTTTTTTCTGGATAGAAATCGATCAGTACTTAGCAAGGAGACTGCATATGAAGGGGTAATATTGTCAGTTATATGGCCAGCAATGTTTTACTTTCCTTATCGTGATCAGGTACCCATTAGAGCTGGGTGGACTCAGGGACGTCTTCTCGTAGCTGAAACCCGGGATCCGAACCCCCGCCGCTCATATTCACACTCTGTAGAACATGCACAGAACGGCAACTCTGACGGTCTCCAAACGATGCTGTCCCTTAAACTCACAACCCATCAACTTCACCACAGACACACATTCATAAAGTGAACTCCAACTGACGCTATTGCACGGAAAACGCATTTATTTCCTACTTAGCCAGTTACTGGCGTTGTCATGGCGACCATTACAAATTAATTCACTTCCTTTAAAGGCTACCAACATGGCGGATATGATGCAGTCGATTCAATTAAAATCCCGCGATGAAATATTCAGTGACGTATTAGCAAACATCAAGTTTTAGAATTGTTTAAGTTTTTAACATCAAGATGGCGGACACGTTTTTTTTTTCCCAAGGGTGACAAGAGACAGATAATAAAATACCAAGTGAATACCCCGCATCATACAGCCAGCACATAGCTGAAATACCAAGTGAATACCCCGCATCATACAGGCAGCACATAGCTGAAATACCAAGTGAATACCCAGCATCATACAGGCAGCACATAGCTGAAATACCAAGTGAATTACAGCCAGCACATAGCTGAAATACCAAGTGAATTACAGCCAGCACATAGCTGAAATACCAAGTGAATTACAGCCAGCACATAGCTGAAATACCAAGTGAATTACAGCCAGCCCACAGCTGAAATACCAAGTGAATTATAGCCATTCCATAGCTGAAATACCAAGTGAATTATAGCCAGCCCACAGCTGAAATACCAAGTGAATTATAGCCAGCACATAGTTAAAATACCAAGTGAATTATAGCCAGCACATAGCTGAAATACCAAGTGAATACACAACATCGTACAGTAGGCAAAGTGACAAACAGACAAATGGATACTGGACAAATGGATAAGTGGACAAGTGGAGAAACGGACTCCCTGATAAGTGGAGAAACGGACAAGTGGATTCGTAGACAAAAGAATATGGATTGTAGCGTTTTGCTAAGCCTATTGTTAAAAAAACATTTTTTTTATAAATCTGTAACGAAACCCTAGTGATTTAAAATTAACGAAATGTCTCGATAGTTGAAGAAAACAGTATTGTGTGAACCCAACATCCCTGTAATACATTTTATCAATTATTTACCGAGGAGTTTTTTTATAACATTAACTATAACCACCACGGAAGTGCTTATATCCGACCTACCAGGTACCAGCTGTGGGTTAAAACAATGATGATATTTTATCTATTCCGTGGCGTTGGCGGGGTGGGAGGAAGGGAGATGGGGGGGGGGGGGTAAACTGCTGCGACTGCAAACTGGAAAAATTCGATATCTATTTTTATTATTAAGAAGTATGGCGTCACGTTACATTAAATCGTACCGAGTGCTTAAAGTGTACTTAAACCGTCAGGTTGTATGATTTGAATTGTTTTCTTGATTTCTTTTTTTTTATTTCCGGCTTTTAACACTTCTGACCAGAACACGGTCAGCGAGGCGAATTCATGCCGCGGAGAATGGCGGGTTCGAATGTCGCCTGGCAGTAGATTGCTCTGTCTTTACTGGACTTTATTACGTACCTACATCTACCTTCTGCATTTACTGGACTTAATTACGTACCTATATCTACCTTCTGCATTTACTGGACTTTATTACGTACCTACATCTACCTTCAGCATTTACTGGACTTTATTACGTACCTACATCTACCTTCAGCATTTACTGGACATTATTACGTACCTACATCTACCTTCAGCATTTACTGGACATTATTAAGTGCCTATATCTACCTTCAGCATTTACTGGACTTAATTACGTACCTACATCTACCTTCAGCATTTACTGGACTTTATTACGTACCTACATCTACCTTCAGCATTTACTGGACATTATTAAGTGCCTATATCTACCTTCAGCATTTACTGGACATTATTACGTACCTACATCTACCTTCAGCATTTACTGGACATTATTAAGTGCCTATATCTTCCTTCAGCATTTACTGGACATTATTACGCACCTACATCTAGCTTCGCCATCGTAATCATACTTTATGTTTGCGTTGCTATTTTAGATGATTTAAATAGCCACCAGTGCTAGGTAAACTTAGGGACGTCTTACAGACTCGACCCCAGGATCCGACCTCGATACTTTCAGGTTAGCAGTCATACGCTCTATCGTTCGATCATGCAGTCACCTAACCCTGGGATTTTTTAAACGAACCCCTGCCCCGCTCCTCCCCCTTACAAAATACATCTTTGATGAAAAAAAAAAAACAACGGGATGTTGGTAGAATTTTTTGTAGGCTAGACGTAAAAATACGATTGTAGGGGGAAAAATCACACACAAAAAAAGAAAAAGAAACAGGTCACAGGAAAAAAGTCACAAATGCATATTTGCGTGGAATTTGTTAATACTTTTATGTATAACATGTTTATATGAGTCTCACCACCAGGTTCTCACTACCCCCACTATGGGAAGGAATGCGGAAGATGACACATTCCTGACCAGGCACCGAACGGACTGTGAACAAGTTTATTCTTGGATCAAGCGCCAAGTGTCGCAGACGTAATGAGATTAGATTAAGTGCAGGGGAAGGAGAGGTATGGATCGATCATCCAACGGCAAAACCCGCAAACACCACGTGACTAGGTCAGGGATTTTTTTTAAATTGTGTTTTTTTTTCCCCTCAGATTCTGAACGGAGATGTGGAGATTCTATGGAAACACATTTGTGCCATATGCATTAAGTTTTTAAAAATACTATTCGAATCATCTACCAATCATTTTTGTTCTTTGTTTTAATACATTGTCGCGTTACCAGAGGCGTAACGAGGGGGGGCGGGGGTGTGGACCGCACCGGGTGACACCATTTAGGGGGGGGTGACACCATGGCGAAAAATAGCAAAATATATAGAGAAAAACTTGAAAGGGGGTGTGTAAATCCAAAGTTTGAGGGGGGGGGGGGGTGCGGGGGGGGGGGGTGCTAATCGAAAGTTTGAGGGGGGTGCAATTCGAAAATTTGAAAGTTTGTCCCTGGGAAGGGTCACTACGCCTCTGGGGGGTGACACCATTAAGTGCCGCACCGGGTGACACCCGACCTCGCTACGCCACTGCGCGTTACCTAATGCACTCGGCTATGTAGTATCAAAGTAGGCTTTGACGTATTTCTCAGGTATTAAATGTGGCCGCACGGAGTTCAAAGATCATATTGGAAGTGATCTTTACTGCATAAGATCTTTGTATCAGCAATGATCAACGCATGACCTTTGTTTTATTTTAAATTTAAAAAATCAACTACAAAGCAATGTCTGTACACATCTTTCCTAATCAATCCCGAAAACTCACCAGCCTCTACCTCAGAGGCGTTGCGAGGGGATGGGGGCGGGGGGTGCGGACCGCACTGGGTGACACCATTTAGGGGGGTGAGACCAAGGCAAAAAATAGCAAAATATATAGAGAAAAACTTTGAAGTTTGAAGGGGGGGGGGGGTGCAAAGCGAAAGTTTGAGGGGGGGGGGGTGCAAATAGAAAATTTGAAAGTTTGTCACGAAAGGGTCACTACGCCTCTGGGGGGGGGTGACACCGGGTGCCGCACCGGGTGACACCCGACCTCGCTATGCCACTGCTCTACCTTCAATTCAACAGCTGATGAATGAAACAGCCTGACAAAAGATAAAATGTAGCCCAACGGGTTTCCGTAGAAAAAGAATAGTTTCTCACCGTTATGACGTCTGTATTAGCAGACGATAGTCCTTGCTCATAGCTTGGTGAAACGACGTTCAGAACCCAGACTGTGAGGTCACGTGTTTGATACCTGGCTTATCATACTTTTGTGTAACTTTCCTCATACAGGTAGGCACCTTTGGTTTATTTAACATGCCTTTATTAGATCTGATACAATATGCGTATTGATATTTTAAAATGCTGAAATAATTATTATTGACTTTTTACAATAAAGTAATTAAGCTCTAATTGTAACAATATATCATAGAACCTATGGGTTTTTAACGTAGACACCAACACAAGAAGACTTTGATCTCGGACGATTTGATCCTGTACATTCAATCCCAAACTAATCACCATCTTATTAATTATTTTTATAAATTGTAAAAATAAATTGTAATTAAATTCTTTAAGGGTCTAATTAGAGTATATGATGGAATTATAAACTTAATTTTTATTCACAAACTCTAATTAAAATAGACGGGGGTTGAATCGACTTGGACGGTGGACCAGTTGTTGAGATTTGTGTGGTCTCGGGTCGATATATCTTGCATCACCGACTTAATTAATTGCTGTAAACCATTGAAACAGGATATTTTATCATTATCTTTATTAAATACCGTAAACCATATTACAAAAGTGATGTTGCGTCAACTACCTAATTAACTACTGTATTCCATATTACAACAATCGCTTTATTAAAATACTTTAGAAACGTAATAATTTTCATACAAATCATTATTAAAATACTGTAAACTTTTGAAAAATCTAGCATCAGGATTTGATGTAAGCCGAATTATTCGTGGTTATAGAGTTTATGTTGCTGTAGTTTTTCTAACAAAGAAAAGACTTCCATCAAGTCTTGTAATGAAAAACACTGGAACAAAATTTAATTAGCTAAACACTGCCGTGTCCGCTTATAAACTAAAACAAAAACAAGTAACATAATCTTCCGGAAATAGGGTGTCCAAAATACGGGAACTTTGACGGAACTGTGTGATTAATGGATGACCGGATATCTATAACTAATTAATTAGATCTTTGTTTTAGTTTACCACGAGAGGAAGTGTTCTAATTGAGATGTATGGTGAATGGAAACAGCGTCATTAGTTATTTAATTAATTAACACGTGCGGTGTTATTAGATGTCTCTTTTGCTCTATGTTGAGTGATAGATCAGCGTTGTGGGTTGAGATCATTCCACGTAAAGATACTTGGTGTGTTTAGCATTGTGGGTAAAATTCCTTGAGACAAGAGTTTCTTTCAGGCATCTTTTCGGTAGCTAGCCCACCACTCCGTAGAAAAAATATATAATGTATGTAGAAAATATATACTTTAATTGGTGTCCGGTCCGGTTCGACCCTTCCCCCCCCCCCCAGGAATATAAGAGCCCCTCTCTCCAAATTTAGTTTACAAAGGTGACCAGACATCACGCCCACCCTTTATAAAAGCGATCGTACAAAAAGTTCACCTGATTCGGCTTTACCCCCCCCCCCTCCCACTCCACCCCTCCCTCGGAAACAGAAGCCACAACGCCAATCCCTGACCCCGCCTGACACCCACGATAAGGTGATTGATAAGATCAAAGATCAATACACAAACACGACCAATGCCAAAGTCCATTCCATCAGCTTTACCAGCCGACAAGATGGCCGTCCTCGGCTTCATAACCACGTGGTTTTTTTTTCTACTGGTTGCTGTGTTCTATTCACGATTTTGTTTTTCAGAAGGAAAAAAAACGCGTAAATATTTTAAGGACAAATATGTAGCCTATGTGCACGTTATCTCTCTTGAAAATATCCATGAAACTATGAGCGGTATTTCTGATGTAAATATACGTTCATTCATGCGTGTGAGTTCTCATGAAAACGTGCATGCTACTGTGAGTGTAAGTGTTATTTTGTATGAAAATATGCATGTATCGATGTGTTATATTGATCATGAAAATATCCATTCGCAGTATACCGCAAAACAAATGTAATACGTTAGATGATATATATCAAGTCTACAAATCTACTCAATAGAAACAGGATATGCACAACTGTTACAGTGCATTGTTTCTTGTCTCGTGTTTAGATGTTGCAAGTCTCGCCTTGGCACTTGTATAGTATATAGGCAAGACGAAGGTGGGGGGGGGCTAAGGACGCGGTGTAGACACTGTTTATAGAGTTTTATTGAAAATAAAAATTATAGTGATTGGTTGACACATTGTAAGCTTTCAGGCACATAATAAGTTGCTACACAGTATGAGCACATATAAAACAACCAGTGTTTCTTTCAGACTTTTTTTCCCGGAGGGGGGGGGGCATTTGAAATTTTCGGAGTTGGGCGGACTAACTTTTCGGGGTAGAGGAGTGGGGGGACACTGGTAAAGTATATTTTTTATATAAATTATATTTCGTTCGGGGAGGGGGGGGTGTAGACTTTCTTCGAAGAGATGCCTAGAAGAAACTGAAATAAACAACACATACATAAACATAAACAGTTATCTAGTGGTCTCTTCACCAACACGTGAACACAAATACAACACGTGAACACAAACACAACACGTAAACACAAACACATAAATCGTTTCAACCTTTTAAACCTCCCACCTGAGATATCAAATTCAGTTTTAATTACTTTGTCAACCCAGTTCATAAAATATAAAATATTTGACTCGTTGATGAAGCACTTTTAACCTTAGCCTACTGCGTTGGAGGAAATCCGATCCGGGTTTTTAACTTCCACATCTAGATCTACATCCCACACATTTCCGCGCTTTCAACTTTTGTTTTTTAACTGCTACAGACATTGACCACAATAATCAAGAGCTGTGCTATTTCGCAACTCCGAAGATCAAATTACACCCTAGAATAGCAAATGTCATTTTACATAACAGAGAGTACATTAAAAATACAGCCAGCTTAACATTGTTGTCAAGGAAGCCATCTAAATACCGAAAAGACAATGATAATGGGGAAAAAATACACAAACGATGCTAAGTTACAATGCTGATGTCATTGGAAGAAAATAAAACCAAACGGTTAGACGGGATATCTCCAAGGCTGTTTTTAATCATTATGACGTCAGAAAAAAAATAAACATAAATATCCACACGTCGTAGTAAGCGGATTTCCTGGAAGGGGGAGGCAACTAAGTCTATTGTTTTCTGGAAAAAGAGTTAATTGTTTCCCTTGTGTAGACACGTTGAAGAAAAGAGCGATGACGTCACAGGCAGCTCGAGTTCCCCGGATATAAATCATGAGCTTAACTCGCGTGACGCAGGCGATGAGACCCGGCTTTAAACATAATTAGTTGTATCATTTTAATTGGTGCTGCGCTATCTCTCTTTGAACAAACTTTAATATTTAAATGTATATATGTATATATGTATGGAACAGTGTTTCTTCCAGACTTTTTTCTCCGGGTAGGGGGGGGGGGGAACACACTGATAAAAGTATGTTTTCTGTATAAATTCTATTTCGTTCGTGGGGGGGGGGTAGACTTTCTTCGGGGGGGGGGGGGGGGGGGCTCTGCCTTAAAGAAACTCTGCAGTATGGAAATATATATATATATATATATATATATATATATATATATATATATATATATATATATATATATATATATATATATATATATATATATATATATATATATATATATATATATATATATATATATATATATATATATATGTGTGTGTGTTTGTGTGTGTGAGAGAGAGAGAGAGAAAGAGAGAGAGTGCGTATTGGTTTTGAGTATTTAACACCGTCGAAACTGGATATAAAATAATATTCATAACGCAACAAGCATTGTATTACCCTAGCTGCTCCCTTACTTGGCTAGGTGCTTGTAATCTGGCTTTGAGATGTCTTGCCTTTCTTGTTCATCTTTGACTCAATGCGTTTGGGAAATGGGGAAATACTCTGTGTGCAGAGTTTCTTCCAGGCATCTCTCCGGGGGGGGGGAGGGGCAAGGAAATGTGAAAAACTGTCCACTATGTATGGGGATTAAAACACGATCTGATTAAGAAGAAACAACCTAACGCGTCCAATGAGTTAGCTTCTTCCTACCTTGTCTTATTTCAAAACGTGAATATTTATGCGTTCTTGTTATTGATTCAATAGGTGTTTACTATCCGTATCACTCGGGGAGTTTGTACCTACCCTATTCCCACAATCCCCTGTAGCTAAGAGAAAACACTCTCGTCCTTGTATAACTTAAATATCAACACGATTTTTTTTTTCCAATTAATGTATACTGCTCTCTCGCCTTCTCTCTGGAGAATCCCGTGTTGCTATAAATAGATCGAAAAACGTCATAAACAAAACAAATGTTCTGACGTTTTTGTTGACGTTAATCTCTCGCTATTCCCTTCTACTGTTTCATGTGCTATTTTCGAACTAGTGTTTTGTGTCATGATATTTATTTATGGCGTTTCCATTTTTCATATTTTTAAAAAAAAATGTTCTGAAAAATTTTTAACGTAGCTTACGTCATAAGATAAATAATCTGAAACCGAGTTATTTTATGAGTTTTCTTATTTTACAGGAAAATATATGTAGTGCGGTGAGGTTTTATGGGGTAGTTAGCCTTTAGCTTATGAGTTTTTCAATGTTGGTCGTGTGTTGATTACTGAAGTTGTATGCGCAAATGTATATACAATAAGATACACTAATACACACACAAATACTGATACACACAAATACTAATACACACAAATACGAATAAACACCAATACTAACACACATAGTTACTAACACATACACAAATACTAACATAAAAAAAATGCTTGGACACACACAGATGCACATACTTACCGAAAATTAAGAAAGCTAACTCAAAGAAAGTTATAAACTGTAAAAAATGAATTCTAAAAATTAAATCAACATTCGATATTAAGACTTTCAGTATTTTCGGTATTACCGATAACAAGGGCTTAAACGCAAATTTATTGTCCCTATTTAAACCGCAATCATAACTCAAACTTTAACCCAAACCATTTAATCCTAATTTAGACCATAAGCATGACCTTAAGTTAAACCCAAATAGTTATAATCCTGATTTCGAACATAATCATGGCCCTTATTTAAACCACAATCATTACTCTAACTTGAACCCCAACCATTTCCTTAATTTATATGTGTATTTGCGTGTTAAAATATATAAACTCAAGTGTAGGCCTACATGTGTTTTTTCATATATCACAGTATATATTTAAATATGTCATAAATGTATGTGTCTTTTTTAAAAAAGAGCAACACTATGACCATTCTACGACTAGATAACCCTATCATGAATTAAAAATGCTATGACGGTGTGTGAATAAATTTGTGTCCAATAATTTTTTTTCACCGGCTTGTTAAGAACAAAAAAACATGAAAAAATGTATTTGCTATAGACGTCGTTAGATGGTAAAATCAATAACAACACATTGAACTCGTTTCTTTCAACTAACCGGCCAACATGAATCTAGTTTTAAGAATGGAAGAACGTTGTTCAAATTAGTGGTGGTCTGTATTGATCCTGCCCTGGTTTTAAATACCTGTGGTATCCCGCTTCCTGTGATGTTAATGTTTTTAATCAACAATAATTACAGGCCACTAATTAGACAAACGGATGTGGGTTGTTGTTGTTTTTTTTTTTGTAGTTTTTTTAGAAGGAGGTTGAATGGGTTTATTTCGGTGAAGAACTAAAAAAAGTATTTAGTTACAGCTAGGTGGCATGTTAAAAAAAATTGATGGCTTGTTTTATGGTATTGTTTTGTGTGTTTAAAATTATATAAAAATTTTAGTTTTGTGTTGTTACTCCAAAAATTGATTAAAGCTAGATGTGTGTTCTAGAAGGGTCTCACTAAACCCACACATTGTTATACAAGGTCTCACTAAACCCACACATTGTTATAGCAGGGTCTCACTAAACCCACACATTGTTATAGCAGGGTCACACTAAACCCACACATCATTATACAAGGTCTCACTAAACCCACACATTGTTATAGCATGGTCTCACTAAACCCACACATTGTTATAGCAGGGTCTCACTAAACCCACACATTGTTATAGCATGGTCTCACTAAACCCACACATTGTTATAGCAGGGTCTCACTAAACCCACACATTGTTATAGCAAGGTCACACTAAACCCACACATCATTATACAAAGTCTCACTAAACCCACACATTGTTATAGCAGGGTCACACTAAACCCACACATCATTATACAAAGTCTCACTAAACCCACACATTGTTATAGCATGGTCTCACTAAACCCACATATTGTTATAGCAGGGTCTCACTAAACCCACACATTGTTATAGCAGGGTCTCACTAAACCCACACATTGTTATAGCAGGGTCACACTAAACCCACACATCATTATACAAAGTCTCACTAAACCCACACATTGTTATAGCATGGTCTCACTAAACCCACACATTGTTATAGCAGGGTCTCACTAAACCCACACATTGTTATAGCAGGGTCACACTAAACCCACACATTGTTATAGCAGGGTCTCACTAAACCCACACATTGTTATAGCAAGGTCACACTAAACCCACACATCATTATACAAGGTCTCACTAAACCCACACATTGTTATAGCATGGTCTCACTAAACCCACACATCATTATACAGTCTCACTAAACCCACACATTGTTATAGCAGGGTCTCACTAAACCCACACATTGTTATAGCATGGTCTCACTAAACCCACACATCATTATACAAAGTCTCACTAAACCCACACATTGTTATAGCATGGTCTCACTAAACCCACACATTGTTATAGCAGGGTCACACTAAACCCACACATCATTATACAAAGTCTCACTAAACCCACACATTGTTATAGCATGGTCTCACTAAACCCACATATTGTTATAGCAGGGTCTCACTAAACCCACACATTGTTATAGCAGGGTCTCACTAAACCCACACATTGTTATAGCAGGGTCACACTAAACCCACACATCATTATACAAAGTCTCACTAAACCCACACATTGTTATAGCATGGTCTCACTAAACCCACACATTGTTATAGCAGGGTCTCACTAAACCCACACATTGTTATAGCAGGGTCACACTAAACCCACACATTGTTATAGCAGGGTCTCACTAAACCCACACATTGTTATAGCAAGGTCACACTAAACCCACACATCATTATACAAGGTCTCACTAAACCCACACATTGTTATAGCATGGTCTCACTAAACCCACACATCATTATACAGTCTCACTAAACCCACACATTGTTATAGCAGGGTCTCACTAAACCCACACATTGTTATAGCATGGTCTCACTAAACCCACACATCATTATACAAAGTCTCACTAAACCCACACATTGTTATAGCATGGTCTCACTAAACCCACACATTGTTATAGCAGGGTCACACTAAACCCACACATCATTATACAAGGTCTCACTAAACCCACACAATATTATAGCAGGGTCTCACTAAACCCACACATTGTTATAGCAAGGTCTCACTAAACCCACACATTAAACCCACACATTGTTATAACAGAGTCTCACTAAACCCACACAATATTAGAGCAGGGTCTCACTTAACCCACACATTGTTATAACAGGGTGTAACTAAGCCCACACATTGTTATAACAGGGTCTCACTAAACCCACACAATATTAGAGCAGGTGTTACGTAGCTGATCACTACATCAGCTAAGTTAACACTAGCCTTAAATGTATCTGACAACATATAGGCCTACACAAACAATCCCTATTAACTTCAAAGGCTTTTCTCTAAATGACACATCCGTTTTAAAACACAACTCAACAATATAACGAATGTATTGATTAGCCAACAATACTGCAACAAAAAAAAAACCCTGCATGTTTTGATAATTTAATAACAAATTACACGAAAAAAATGTGTTCAGGTAAAGGCCATACCTGTTTTAAAATCGTTATGTTGAATAGAATAATAGTTTCTCATTAACACCCTGCAAAGCCATCTTTTAACGGAAATCATGTTCTGATTAATAGCTTAGAGAATAGACGGTCATTTGAAAAATTGGATTATACAGGATTTTTTTTTTTATATTGAGAGGTGGGGGGGGGGGGGTAAGAGGAGAGCGTGAGGGGGGATTAATGGCATTATATGAAGCTGATGTAACGGTCGTACATTATTGATTATTTTATCGATTTGTCAATGAAATGAAACGATTGTTTTAAAAAAAAAGGAAATCATGAAATACACAACCAAACGCGATGTGTTCATCAATATAAAATACTGGCATCGTGTACACGGTGCATGCATGTTTGATGACGCTGAAACAATAGAATGAAAACATGTCAGATATAGTGCATTTCAATGAGTACTTTGATATCTTTTGGTATTGTGGTCGTTTAATCAGGCGAACTCTACTCCGCTTTTCCCATCAAACACCTCTTTACGATAACATGCTTTTCTACTTTGAAGTAGTCGTTTAAAAACGATGAATTTAGTAAGTACAATGTTGTGTTGCAGTCCTCAAATAATGAGCATATTGCAAAAACATGTTATGCTTTTGTTGCAAAAACACGTAGTGCTAAGTTAAGAAAGGGACTCTATCATGCCATGGTAAGTAGAACTATTCTATCTCAAGGCCTATTCATCATTTCAAGGGACTGTACCTTTATTCACACAGACTCGATTCGGGTATCCTATAGAGCTGAGCTGACTAATGCCGTACAACGTTTCTTCCAGACTTTTTTCTCCGGGGAGGGGGGGGGGACACTTTAAATTTTCGGGGAGCGGGGGGGGGGGGGGGGACGGACACTGTTAAAAGTATATATTTTCTATATAAAATCCATTTCGTTTGGTGGGAAACGGTAGACTTTTTTTGGAAGAGATGCCTGGAAGAAACTCTGAGGCCGTATTTAGACAGCTTCCCTTTAGGCTAGTGATCGAATACCCTAGCTCTTGACCACACCGATTCTAAATTAGTCAACACAATAATCAACGTTCTCACGGTTTGCTTTATTAAATTTAAAAAAAAATTCTGTAGAATTTAAATTTACAAAAAAAAAACCAAATCGTTTTAAAAGCTATTGCGTTTTGATATTTCAGCGTTTTAACCTCGTAAACATCCTTTTAGAGGTCAAAGTTCAAACCAAATCCAGACCGCTGAACGACAGAGACAAAACCTAACACGAGTGTGTGGGGGGTACGCTGGGTGCGAGTTCATTAGGTTTAAAGTGTGGGGGTCAAGTGGTTTAATGGCTTTATCTCCCTCCCCACCAGACTGTGATGCCAGACTTGTTTAGACGCCTGGTTGGGTGAGACCTTCGTGTCAGCGGGGGGGGGGGGGGGGGTGTTAGATAATGGACACTCGTCAATCTCTATGTTCATTAGCGCGGGATTAATGTATTGGTAGAATAGCTCGTCATGGGAGTAGATGATCACTAATGGGTTAATGAGGCATACACAATTAAGTGTCATTAATGGAAGGAAAAAAACGGTGTTTCGTTACGTAATGTGTCGCGCGGGATGGGTCGATTTCGTGTCATTTGTGTCAAAATTCCTGCACTTTCATTGTGTTTGTTTTGTTGTTTAGAACACCGTGACGATTCATCGATTGTGGTAGGTCGACAAAGTGTTGTACAAGAGAGAATGTGTAGGGCAGTGACAATCTGTAATATTCCCATTAGTAGCTGACACCTGTATGAGTATTCAAAAGAGATTAAAGCTTTTTATTAAAGAAAGCAAGTTTTTAAATTTGTTCTCCGATTTTCAGAGCATAAAAGTGTGTTTTTTTTAATAGTTTTAGCCACAAATTAATGTCACACAAGTTGGATAGATGAGTGAAATGTACTTCCTGATCTTTTTCTCTGAATGGCCTTTTTGTGTGTGTATGGGGGGGGGGGGGGGTGAAATGGGCAGGTGTGAACAGCATCGTATAAATCTAACTGGTGATTAAGCAGAAGGCTGTCTTTTATTTTCTCCCCCCCCCCCAAAAAAAAACCCGACTATTTACTTTTACTATCTAAATTTATTGATAAAAAAAAACTTCTTCAATAAAAAGTAATTGCACGACTTAAAATTAAGCGCTTTTTTGACACAACGTTATCTCCCTTTTCCAAACCCCATCCCTTCTCCACCCTCACCCCCCCCCCACCCCCCACAAACACACACGTACCCACCAACAGCATTAAAAAAAATTTAGCGCAACCCCCAGCAGAGCCTGTGAAATGGTAAGCGTCTGGGGGAAAGGATCTGTAAAATTGATCTCTTTTTGAATCATCGACCGAATCATATTTTCCAATCAACGTGGCTTTTTATTCCTCATTAGCTTTTACTTAATGATATAAATTAAGATGGCTGCCCTGGGCCCAGTACACAAATGTCCTGCCTTTAAATAATTTTTTTAAACCATAAGCCAGACGTTAATTATCGGAGACTTTTTTAAAAATGTGTTCATCATGAATGGTTGGGGGAAAAAAAACGCAAAGCCGAAAATATTTATTAATTACGGGCGTATTAGATTTTACTTTGACCTTCAGTAATTGCAAGGTCAAGCCGCGTCTGAGCCGGTAGTTGGCGACTGATGACGTCAAACGGACAGGTATTGGAGTCTTGGCTCGGCCAATCACGACACACCTTTCAGTATATCGCGTGCTTCCAGTTCTGAAGTCAGTCAGATGTTCAAGGTCGTTCGTAATGTAGGTCACTTTGTTCTAGTTTAAATACACATGTTAGCAAAAGGGCATTGACGTAGGGGTAATTTTGCACTAGTTTAGACATGTGAACACTCACTAACACATTGATAATTTAAATAAACATGTCAAAAGTGATTATTATTCTTCTTTCTTCTTCTTCGTTTTTTATTGTATAGTTAGATGGGATTTTCGTCAACACAATTAAGCATTACGTGTCTATCTGATATGCGCCATAACTCCGATTTCAGCGAGCTTTTCAGTATATATTTTTACTAGTGGTACATTAAAATTCAATATCACAACACTACACTATGGGGGAAATGACATAGGTAGTTTTCATAAAGAAATGTTAGTAACATTTTTATGAAACAAAAGCATTATTTGGGGAAGACGCAAAAAATATACAAGCCATACTCATATACACAAAATATAATAGACAAAAATATATTTAGAAACATACACAACGAACGCGTTACACCAAAAGAAAGAGAAGTAGCATAGTAACGTATCTTTAACACAACACCAGTTTCGCGCAATACAAAGTCAAATGAAAATGTCAAAGTAACATGACAATAATCATAATGTAAGTAAAGTATACAAAGAACGGAAAAACGGATTTATTAAGAGTGTGTTGCTGTAGCGTGTTCGCATTCCCTGTTGTTGCTGGTGCTGTTAGTTTGTGCTGTTGAGGTGGGTTGATGTGTTGGTTGGTTTTGTCCAGTGTTACTTAGATGAGCAGTGTTGGCAGGCTTGTTTTCTGCCTTCTATGTCTATTTGTATATAATTTTGTCTTTGTAATGTGGAATGTCTGATTTTTTTTCTGGGTATATGGTTTTTCTACTGTTGTTTGTTGTTTGTTAAGTGCTGTTTCTTCGGCAGGAACTACCAAATTTTGATTGTAACAAATTTTGTAAATTTTAGATTTTTTTTTTAATCAGACCAATATGGAGGTGACTTTAGAATTTTAGAATTTTCAATAACATTTATTTTTTTCCCGCCTCAGACATGTAATTCACAGCGTCAGTTTGCCTTGCAAGTTCGCTTTAGTATTACAGTTTTCATCATCGTCTTGTGAGGACTGATACAGATTTACAATGCTTACACTGTTTCTTTCATGTAGCCTATTTTCATTCATTTAAGATGGTTTACTTTTAAATAGATATAATACAAAACGTCTAAAATTACAGTTTTATTTTACTATCAAGCTTATTTTAGGTGCAGACCAATAGATTGTAAAGTAGAATTTAATGAATATAAAAATATATAACTTCACATAAAGCTAAAGTGTTTTCATACTTAATTTACTCAAATTTATAAGTTTCTGAAAAAGAAATGAAACAATAGTGTAATAAAACATTTTTAAAAAATCTAAATCTTTCTATAAAACAACAATAAAAAATATCAATACATTTTTTAAAATTTTAAACATTATTTTTTTAAATTAATTAAATATTAGTTGCCTCCCTTGATTACTTCATTTGAAGTTGAATGTTGTACAATGTTGTACAAAGGTAAATACTTACATACCTATTTGTTTACCTCCCATATAGAGGCGTAGCGAAGGGGGGGGTGGAAGGGGACATATATCCCCGGGCGCCGACCTTAGGGGGCGCCTAAATGGTTTGGAAAAACAAATCGAAAGTTTGAGGGGGGGAGGTGCAAATCGAAAGTTTGAGGTGGGGTGCAAATCGAAAGTTTGAGGGGGGGGGGGGGTGCAAATCGAAAGTTTGAGGGGGGTGCAAATCGAAAGGTTGGTCCCTGGTCGCCTCTGCTCCCATCTACTCTCCCTTTAATTTATTTTATCGAAACAAACTCTTTTTTAAATAACTGATTCCTGTTGACCTAGTCAAAATTTAATTCATTTCGTTACTTCTTCTTCGTCGTCGCTTTTCTTTCTGAATTTGCTCCCACAGCCTTTGTCCAACCTAGGGCAAACTACAAGGCAGCAGTTGAAATATTCTGGTGGTTTTTTTTCCTTGATCGAGCCTCATCCGCCGGGATTCGAAACTCGTGACTTTTCTGTTTAGTAACCAAAAGCTATACCGACCCGACCAAGTCGATCACCTTAGTAACTAATATAACAAACATAATAACAATAACAAACATTTATTTGCGTGGAGAGAAAAAACACGTTTATCATGACCTTATAGACCTACACGTGATAAGAAAGATTTAGAAATGTAGTAATAGTTCTTATTTTAAAACATTATATTTATACTACAAATAATGCTTCTTAACGTGTTGTTTTATTTAATAGTAGGATAAGCTAATTGTTTCTGTTGATAACTGTATGTTTCATTTCATAACTTAAAGATGTTAATTTCACAATTTAATTTTTAATGTTTACAAAAGAATATGTATTTTTCCTTTCTGTGGATAGGCTTTTCTAGAAAATAGACGTTCTGAGAATAATGGGCCTTCGAAAAATCGGGCAAATTGCTTGTATTATGTAATCGATACTTCACCATTACACACTACATGTAACTAAATCAAGAAACATCTTTTTCTTATCGCTGTCTAGATTGTCTTACATTATTATTTTTGTATCTACCTTTTGTAGTTACTGTCATCACCAGTACTTTACAAATTTAACGCCGTCATTTTACATGTTTCCATCAGCCTACCCACCCCCCACACATTTCCTTACACATTCCTCCCACACATCCCTCCCACACACACAGCCACACACCAGATTAGCACGTAAAGTACAACTAAGAGATGAGCCCAGGATATTGATTTTCCCCTAGGCCTCTCTTAACGCCGGGCCTAATTAATCTTCCCGTGCTTTGCTTCTTGGTAAATAATTCAGGTCCTTTCACTGTTGAAGCGGTATCATAACCATTGAGGTAAAATCTCTTACTCTCAACACTGGGGCTGTAGCTTATATTTGAAGCATATAGTAACTATCTAGATATATAAATCTACATTATTATTTTTTAGGGGAGAGGGGCATCAAATTTAAAAGTGCGCCGGTTGTATTTTCGAAAAAAAAAAGCTTTTAAGTTTTGAAATAAGATTGGTTGTTGCTTGGAAGTTCTTATTTATAAAGGTAAACATGACCTAATTAGGTGTGAACTATGACAGACAGACTGTACTTTAAGCAGTATTTAGCGGTAGCCAAACTCTATCTAGTTATCTCTAAACATCAGCTATAGCTACAATATTATCTAGCCATAGCTAAATATTACCTAGCCAGTGGCGTAGCTACCGCAAAGCTAGCGTAAGCAAGGCATAGGGGCCAACGGCAAATAGGGGCCCTTTTTCGAAAGTTTGAGGGGGGGGGGGTGAAAATCGAAAGTCTGAGAGGGGGGGGTGCAAATCGAAAGTCTGAGGGTGGGGTGCAAATCGAAAGTTTGTCCCCGGATGCTGGGAGGGGTCGCTACGCCTCTGAGGGGCCCACTAACACTTTTTGCATACGGGCCCAAAAATCCTAGCTACGCCACTGTACCTAGCTATATCTTTACAGTAGCTACCTATGGCTAGGCAATATATAGTTATAGCAAACTAATAAGTATAAGATTACAGCAAAATACTAAATGTCTGTTAACACTACCTAGCTATGGTTACCTACAATATTGCTATAGCTAACAAGTATTTTGCTGACCCCCCCCCCCTCCCCCTTCCAATATGAAAACTGACTAAGAGTTCAGTCTAAAGCTCTCGAATAGCCCTCTTTCAATCATGGTTAATGTTTCAAAATAACGTCTCAGTCTGCGATTTCCCTACGTGCAATCAAAGTAGTTTTTAATTAGGGGGTGTGGGATATCTTTATAACCACCAATCATAAAAGTAATTACCCGCCAGCTTCAAATAATCAATACAAAAGTAATCGATTCCTCATTAAAGGCGCCAGCCAGCTGATCTTTTTTTTAATGAGATTTTTTTTTATTTGTCACGGTCGATTTAATGGTTTGTAACACCATTTCCCCCCCCCCCACACACACACACACGCACATGCGCACACACCCTATCCACACATACACAGTTCCGCCGCCTTTTTCCAGGACTTGTTCGAGACGACACCTTGAAATCTGAAATCGATAACCCATCGATTGAACAGATGCAATTTGTTTTATTGAACTGGCACTCGCGATATTTTTTTTCTCTCTCCTGTCGTATTGGTATCGGATAATTACATTCGGCTTTGTTCACCGTCACCACATTCAACTGTTCAACAAGCATCACATTCACTTGCAACTATCACTACATTCAACTGTCAACCATCACCACATTCAACTGTCAACTATTACCAAGTTCAAATATCAACAGTCACCACATTCAACTATCAACGATCACCACATTCAACTGTCAACCATCACCACATTCAACTGTCAACAATTACCACATACAACAGTTACAATCACAACATTCAACTGTTCACCGTCACCACATTCAACTGTCAACAATCACCACATTCAACTGTCAACAATCACCACATTCAACTGTTCACCGTCACAACATTCAACTGTCAATAATTACCACATTCACCTGCAACAATCATCACATTCAACTTTCCAACACACCTTAGTTACCATAGGTTTGTCAACAATTATTGATGTGACAAGACGCTCACCAGACTGCTAAACTGAAGTTCTTGAGTTCCTTTTGTAAGATTTACCAGAGTCCACTCAGCTCTTATCAGTACCTGGCTCTGGTTAAAGAAAGTAAAAACTTTTAAACATAGACATGATACATTTCTCCTTGAGGTCCCAAAATAGAATTCAGATTTGTTAGTAGAGCTGTCTACTGAAGTAGTGCAGTACAGCGAAGCTTGAACTTAGAGCTGGTTGGCCACATTGAGTAGTGGGTCTAGAGACATTGTTTGTGTTCTGATCATAGGGCTTTTGGAACCGCGGTCTGGTAGCCTTAGAACCTTAACAACGTTATAACCCTGGCAGCCTTAGAACCCTGACAACCTTAGAACCCTGGCAGCCTTAGAACCCTGAAAACCTTAAAACCCTGACAACCTTAAAACCCTGACAACCTTAGAACCCTGACAACCTTAAAACCCTGACAACCTTAAAACCCTGACAACCTTAAAACCCTGACAACCTTAAAACCCTGACAACCTTAAAACCCTGACAACCTTAAAACCCTGAAAACCTTAAAACCCTGACAACCTTAGAACCCTGACAACCTTAGAACCCTACAAGAACCCCTCGAACCCTAACAACCTAACTGTGAGAGTGGGGGTGAATAGAAGATCTGCCGCCAGTTGTGAGGGTGGGAAAAGGCAGCACCACCAAATATGAAGGTGGGGTTGAATGGAGATGAAACCAGCCTCGTATCGTTTTGGTGAAATCCAACAAACACACATGTTCAATTCAAAATATAATGTTCTTTATTAAAAATTACTCAATCAACTTCCTATCTTATCTAACTAACCTAAATAAATACTATTTGCTAACTCTACTAACTACGCACTCCCATGACCAATCTTAACACTATCTACCTCTAACTCTCTACATATTTCTGTCCGTTCTCTTACCCTACCTAACACCAACTGCTGGCCTAACTGCAGACCCACGCTTCAGTGGTCAGCTGACCGTCCGACGTGACCGGTCAACTCCTGTACTTTCATTGGTCTCTCTAACCAACTAGCTATAGCCTGTTTCTATTAACTTCTTCTGCTTGACCTATCCAACCTAAACTAGCGTCATCACACTAACCCTATGACGTCGCAAGCCCTAACTAAACCTTAAGAAACTGGGCACCATTGAACCGTTAAAATCTTCGAGCCGTATCAAACTTTGACCTGTGTTTCCTCTACCGTAGAGTCGACGTTTCCCCTCCCCATTCACCAACCCCCACCCCCGTCATTTAGCATCGTGGCTGTGGAGGGCACTAATTGGTCTCATTAACTCGAATATCGAACAGATCGCGATATCAAGTCGCTTGAGCAACGTAGCTAAACAAATGTACAAAGTCCTGATTAAATAAATGTAAGACTCAACTCTACTGATGACAAGATCATTACGTTTGACATTTCAACTTGTATCTTTATAAAGCATACATCAGGTAGGATTGACAGCGGAAATAGTCAATTACCTCGTTCATTTAATTAAATACCAGTGATAAATAATGGGCAGATTTAATATTTTCTTTGGATATTTTTTTTTTTTGAAAATTAATTAAAGATTAATATTTAATTAAAGAAAATGTCTCACAAAGTTTCATTTTAACAATTAAAAGCGAAACGAAAAATTGGTGAAGTTTAGTTTTATTGATTTTGTAAAGGCTTGTCAGTTTGGCTTACGTCAGCACTATTTTCCGCTCCGATAGCGTCACATAAATCTTTGAAGATAGTTCATACAAGGCAGGGGAAAGACTGGGTACCCAGTATCAGCTGAGTATTTATTGATGGCACACTTAGAATACAAAGGAGACACGGTGTAGGGGGAGGGGGGTGTAGAGTGGAGGGGGGAGGGGCGGGGAGTAGAGTGATGTAAAGTGGTATTGATAGTGGTGGATAGTGGTGGATAGTGGTGGATAGTGGTGGATAGTGGTGGATAGTGGTGGATAGTGGTGGATAGTGGTGGATAGTGGTGGATAGTGGTGGATAGTGGTGGATAGTGGTGGATAGTGGTGGATAGTGGTGGATAGTGGTGGATAGTGGTGGATAGTGGTGGATAGTGGTGGATAGTGGTAGATAGTGGTGGATAGTGGTGGATAGTGGTGGATAGTGGTAGATAGTGGTGGATAGTGGTGGATAGAGTAGTTTGGGGAGTAGTGGCAGGGAACAAAGGGGGGGTGAGAGGTAAAAAGGAAGCCAGCATGTAGAAGTAGCATGGAGAGGTAGCGTGTAGTGGTAGCAGGGACTGGAAGCCGGGAGTAGTAGCCTGGAGAGGTAGCCTGGACTGGTGGCCTGGAGAGGTAGCCTGGAGAGGTAGACTGGAGAGGTAGACTGAAGAGATAGCCTGGAGAGGTAGGTTAGAGAGGTAGCCTGGAGAGGTAGCCTGGAGAGGTAGACTGAAGAGATAGCCTGGAGAGGTAGTCTAGAGAGGTAGCCTGGAGAGGTAGCCTGGAGAGGTAGACTGAAGAGGTAGACTGAAGAGATAGCCTGGTGAGGTAGTCTGGGCTGGTGGCCTGGAGAGGTAGCATATACAGGTAGCATAGAACGGTAGCATGTAGCGGTAGCAGTGAGTGGTAGCCTTGAGTGATATCGTTTAAAGGTAGCATGTAGCGGTAGCATTTAATTCACCGATAACTTGACCTACGGCGACCGTTATTTCCGACAGGCTAATTACACGCGGCTGTAATTAACGCTATCATCGTTAGTGACAGTCCCCTCACTCTACCGGAAGTCGTAAAAAACAGATGGACGACGGGAGTGTGGTGGGGGGGGGGGGTGAGGCGGACAGCTTCTGGAACATACGGGTGCTATAAGGCTACATGTAGTGCATGCTGGATATGTTGTCTGGATATGTTGTTTGGTGATGTTGTTTGGATATGTTGTCTGGATATGTTGTTTGGTGATGTTGTTTGGATATGTTGTCTGGATATGTTGTCTGGATATGTTGTTTGGTGATGTTGTTTGGATATGTTGTCTGGATATGTTGTTTGGTGATGTTGTTTGGATATGTTGTCTGGATATGTTGTCTGGATATGTTGTTTGGTGATGTTGTTTGGATATGTTGTCTGGATATGTTGTCTGGATATGTTGTTTGGATATGTTGTTTGGATATGTTGTCTGGATATGTTGTCTGGATATGTTGTCTGGATATGTTGTTTGGATATGTTGTCTGGATATGTTGTTTGGATATGTTGTCTGGATATGTTTTCTAGATATGTTGTCTAGATATGTTGTTTGGATATGTTGTTTGGATATGTTGTTTGGATATGTTGTTTGGATATGTTGTCTGGATATGTTGTTTGGATATGTTGTCTGGATATGTTGTTTGGATATGTTGCTTGGATATGTTGTCTGGATATGTTGTCTGGATATGTTGTTTGGATATGTTGTCTGGATATGTTGTTTGGATATGTTGTTTGGATATGTTGTCTGGATATGTCATCTGGATATATTGTTTATTCTTAAAAACGTTGAATGAAAAAAGAAAGTAGGTTTGGCTTTAAGTTAAATTCAGACTATTATGGGTTAAAATAGAATAATTGATAGAAACATGCTACACAGGTGACCGGAAGATTCCATCCGTCTTTTTCCGGCTTTTCCATCCGTCATTTTCCGGCTTTTCCGGTCTAATTGACACACGAGATAACCAGACTTTCACGGGATGTCATTGCTAATAGAGATGGTGAGTAGACTGTCTGTGTGGTAGTACTGTGTGGTTGTGGTAGTGCTGTGTGGGTGTGGTAGTGCTGTGTTGATGTGGTAGTGCTGTGAATGGGGGCAGTACTGTGTTGATGTGGTAGTGCTGTGTTGATGTGGTAGTGCTGTGTTGATGTGGTAGTGCTGTGTTGATGTGGTAGTGCTGTGTGGGTGTGGTAGAACTGTGTGGATGTGGTAGAACTGTGTGGGTGTGGTAGAACTGTGTGGGTGTGGTAGAACTGTGTGGGTGTGGTAGAACTTTGTGTGTGGGTGTGGTAATACTGTGTGGGTGTGGTAGTGCTGTCTGTGTGGTAGAACTGTGTGGGTGTGGTAGAACTTTGTGTGTGGGTGTGGTAATACTGTGTGGGTGTGGTAGTGCTGTCTGTGTGGTAGAACTGTGTGGGTGTGGTAGAACTGTGTGGGTGTGGTAGAACTGTGTGGGTGTGGTAGAACTGTGTGGGTGTGGTAGAACTGTGTGGGTGTGGTAGAACTTTGTGTGTGGGTGTGGTAATACTGTGTGGGTGTGGTAGTGCTGTCTGTGTGGTAGAACTGTGTGGGTGTGGTAGAACTTTGTGTGTGGGTGTGGTAATACTGTGTGGGTGTGGTAGTGCTGTCTGTGTGGTAGAACTGTGTGGGTGTGGTAGAACTGTGTGGGTGTGGTAGAACTTTGTGTGTGGGTGTGGTAATACTGTGTGTGTGGGGTAGTGGTGTGTGGGTGTGGTAGTACTGTGTGGGTGTGGTAATACTGTGTGGGTGTGGGTGTGGCAGAGCTGTGTGGGTGTGGTAATAATGTGTGGAAGTGTAGTACTCTGTGGGTGTGGTCGTACTCTATGGCGTGGCACTGTTCGACAACCACGAGCAATAGGTCATCTAACTGACCTAATGACCTAATAGCCCTTGTAACACGAACAAGCACCTAATCTGAACTCGAAACAAAATTTAATCTCTTTTACAAATTGCTTCCGTTTTAAAATGTAAAACGTTATCCAATGCCATTTTGCTGTATCAGGTAACTGTAGTATAGGGTTACCTCAGCTCCAGTTTAAACTGACTCCAGCAATCGATGTGATTGGGTTTCTTTCATGGAGTCACGAAGGGCTAAAAATAGAATCCATAAAAAGGGATTCTTTTACAGGTTTTTTTTTTGTTTTGTTTCTAATCCAAGACGATGAAACTCAATTAGAAGACTTAACCCGTCGATTATAATTATCCTCGATCTATGCGTGTACACGCAACTACCGACCACCCTACAGTGTTCTCTATAAACCTCCACATGGTAGATAATCCGAAAAGTCTCGAGTTCGAACCCTTGGGCAGACGAGTTTCAAGTCATCAGCTTCACCTCCAAACCATAAGTTCACGAGGGCATCACACTAATTATGAACTAATCGTTTTCGGTTATTGTTTTTCTGTTTGTTCGTTTGTTCGTTCGTTTGTTCGTTTGTTTGTTTGTTTGTTTGTTTGTTTGTTTGTTTGTTTGTTTGTTTGTTTGTTTGTTTGTTTGTTTGTTTGTTTGTTTGTTTGTTTGTTTGTTTGTTTGTTTGTTTGTTTGTTTGTTTGTTTGTTTGTTTGTTTGTTTGTTTGTTTGTTTGTTTGTTTGTTTGTTTGTTTGTTTGTTTGTTTGTTTGTTTGTTTGTTTGTTTGTTTGTTTGTTTGTTTGTTTGTTTGTTTGTTTGTTTGTTTGTTTGTTTTATCGACACTTGCTACGTCATACTTCAGGTTATTATTTTATTTTCTTAAGCTTCTAGCCGGATCACATTTTTTATACATTGAATGATTGGGTTGATAAAAGAGGGGGTGGGGGTTTAGAGGGCAGATTTCTAATAATAATTACAACCTGGAGAGATGAAAGCCAATAATTATGATAATGATTATGATGGAAAGTTATGGTTACTGTACAAAATTATTTAACGATGATATGTGTAATTAATTTAATCAACATGAGAACTTAAAAACAACTTTGCAAATTATATTAATCTTCATACATGAAAAAATAACAGAATTTTAGCTATATAACAGCTAATCCTACTCAAGAAGTAATTACATACGAGCCTAAATATTTTTTCAAAGAAATTATTTTTTACTGCTACATTAATGAACCATTTTTTTTTTTAATCAGGCGACTTATGATAAGTAACATTCTTCTTCCAAAGTAGGTGTAGAAATAATTGTATGAATAGCATGCAATGTGTGGATACGACTAATTGACAAAAACCCTACAAAGGTTGTGATAATGTGTGTCGTTAGATCAGCCTATTTACGCTACTCAATTTATGAACGTGGCAATAGCCAATCTTTAAACGTGACATTAGTCACCCAGTAAGTGTGTCATTAATTAGTTTTATTAACTGTGTCATTATGCGGTTATTAAATGTGATATTTTTCAGTTTTTAACGTACAGCTAATCATCTTTTAAACGTATCATTGGTCAGTCATTAAATTTGTCGTTAGCCATCCTTAAAAAGTGCCTCTAGACAGTCTTTAAGTGTGTCGTTAGTCATTATTTAAATTAATCATTAGTCAGTCATTAAATTTGTTGATAATCCAGCCTTCAGCCGTGCCAAGAGAACAGCAACTGTGTTATTAGTCAGTCTTTAAAGGCACCATTAGTCAGTCTTTAAAGGCACCATTTGTCAATCTTTAAAGGCACCATTAGTCAGTCTTTAAAGGCACCATTTGTCAATCTTTAAAGGCACCATTAGTCAGTCTTTAAAGGCACCATTAGTCAGTCTTTAAAGGCACCATTTGTCAATCTTTAAAGGCACCATTAGTCAGTCTTGTAAAGGCACCATTAGTCAATCCTTTAAGGCATCATTAGTCAGTCTTTGAACACACATTTATTCAATCTCTGAACACACAATTAGTCAGATCAGCGTCAGTCTTGAACAGGTAGTCCTCAACAGTTATCGGCCCTGCGACCTTGACCAAGCACGTACGTGATCATGCGCACGTGGGCTGGCTGTCCGCGCAGCGTGACACCGGAAACAGATCTCTGATTTGATTCAAACCCTCGCTGATTAACGGCCACTTTTAGCGCCCGTTCGTCTCATTTACAAAAAACGCAATTAGCGTTCAGATTTTTTCAATATTAAAAAAAAAATTCTTTTTAAAGTTAAAATAGATCCGCAGTAATATTTAAATTAGCTGACCTAATTATAATTTAGAAAAAAAATCATTTTTAAGAGTACACACGATTTTGTATTTTAAAAATTATATATTGTTGGGTTATACGTCAGTATTACTTAATTACAGGTTGTAATCAAGTAGAAAACACGAGGGAAGTAATCTCGTAATAGTTATCCTGTTATCAAAGTTGACATCCTGTAACAATTATCCTGTTATCCCAAATAGACTTCTTGTAATAATTATCTTGCTATCTCAGTGGACATCTTCAAATAGTTATCCTGTAATCCCAGTAGACATCTTGAAATAGTTATCCTGTTATTCCAGTAAACATCTTGAAATAGTTATCCTGTTATTCCAGTAAACATCTTGAAATAGTTATCCTGTTATTCCAGTAAACATCTTGAAATAGTTATCCTGTTATTCCAGTAAACATCTTGAAATAGTTATCCTGTTATTCCAGTAAACATCTTGAAATAGTTATCCTGTTATTCCAGTAAACATCTTGAAATAGTTATCCTGTTATTCCATCAGGTATTTTGAAATAACTATCCTGTTATCCCATCTTTATAGTTTTCCCAACTTCCCCCTTATAGTCGCCTTCCTTCCTTGTGTCATCCTTTAAGTTTTGTTTCCTTAAGTGTTTCCTTGATTCGCCTTTTTGTTTCTTCAACCATTTTATCAGAATCCCTGAGTTCAAATCAAAGTGCTAATTATCGACTGTATTTGAAAAAATAAACATTCATTTCTTCATGCCGTCTACATTGAAAAAAGTGCTTTCTTTTAATTAACTCTCACGCTTCATTATGTTTTAATGAAGTTTTCTTTACCTTTACTTGAGATAATTGTTGAAGCTTTCTCAGCGTACTTGTAAATATTTTAAATTGCCATTTCCTCATGAGTGAGTGCGCGTTTTGTTTTTCTCGCTCGTTAATTTTCATCTAAAAGCTATGAGTTCAAAGACGGCTATAAGGAAAACAAATTAAAGATGAAAAACATTCTGGTGTGAGCAATAGGGTCGTCAATTTCTTTCTCAAAACCGGGACATAAATTTCAGGGGTGAATTGTTGCATATAACATAGTCGTCATGTGAAGCTAGATTGATATTACAATCACAATTCTTATATCTAGCTCAATTCTTATATCAAGAGCTATTGTTATATCAAGCACTATTGTCATGTAAAACAATTAAATCCTAATTATCTTCTATAAGCAGTAATTAGCAATAATTAAATTCAGTTACGTTAGTTCCCTTTTGATGTCTAAATTGTTTTCCCATCGTCCAAACACATTATTTGATTTGTTTCTATTATTTTTCGAAGATGGAAAATGAACAGCATTTTTTACATTGATTAATGACATTTTTTCAGTTTGTTTGAAATCGTGACTTTTTTATATATTTCTTTTTTAATATATATTTTTTTGTTTATTCACATTAAATAATGTGTTTTATGTTTATCTTTTTTTCTCGTGTCTATTTGTAAACAACTATCTCAAACAAATGTTTCGCTAAGAATATTTTTTGTTAAAAAACGCATGCTCTTTGCGATAAAGCAATCACTTTACTTTATTCCTTTGTTGCCCTTGGGGATGAAAGGACAGCAGCCACATTTCTCCACTGGACACTGTTTTGGACAGCTCCCCTTATCTGCGCCCACGTAACCCGGCAGCCCTTGCCTCTTCTTCTACCGTCCTCCCCCAGGATTTCCTTGGCCGGCCTAACTTCCTCTACCACCGGGGATTCCATTCAAATGCTTTCATCGCGATATTGTCCTATCCCCTTCCCAGGGTTTGCCCTACCCACCCTGATTTGCGGTCTTTAATATCCCTGTCTAAGGGCCGTTAGGTCTTTATTGCTTTATTAGATATTTTGCCTAGCAATCTAATCTCGAGAATCTGTTGAAAACAGCATTAAAGCAATATTGAATAAATATTACTTTTCTAAATTGTTAAGTTACTATTTTGCATTATTTTGTTAACAGTAAATCACCCAAAGTTTAAAAATATATTTTTTCGCCTATCTCAACTTGTTATAGACCTAAATAGAACGCCGAGCGTGGAAATATTTTCTGTGTCATTATGAAACGACAAAGTTTCAACTTTAGAAATTTGGAAAAGGGTTCATGGCGCCAAGTTCCGCATTTATTTATTGTATCAATTACTGCAGATAACCCGAACTAATAAACGTCACACCATCACCAAAAGTCTTTGATGTTTGGCTTCCTTGTCCTGTTTTTCTAGTTGTTGTCTCCAACTACTAACCACATCCTCCATCATGTTCCTGTTTTTCTGTTTCTCAATAGTTGACATCCTGATTGTATAAGGTGCGAATCGTGGTGCGCAAAAAATGTCCTAATTCCGGGGATTATTTGCCGGAGAATACCGGAAATCTCCGACAATACCACGACGTCCTTTGTGTTTTCTGCCGTTTCTATAAATAACCATACCTTATCCTGGAAGTCTTGAAGACAAATTGTTATCTGCCGCCTAGACGGTGTAGGAACTCCGGTTCGAGATTATCTCGATATCAGGCCAAGGTCGTTATTGTTTTAACCGTAGAATCAATTAGGTGTCGTTTTTTTTTTCTTTCCATTTTGAGCTCTAACAAAAATGCAGGCAGGGAAATACAGTCATATGAAGTTTCAGGTCTGTCTCGGTGGGAGGGTCAGAGCTAAAATTGGGGCTAGGGTTAGAATAGGGCTGGTAAGTAGGTCACCATCCATTACTATGGCTCATGCAGGTTTTATTGAGCCGTAGAACTGGTTGGGGACCTACTTACCAGCCCTATTAGTGCAAGGTTCAAGGTTAGGTTTCGGGTCATGTCTACAATTACCGTTAGGACAGGCGTTTGAGTCGACATGATGGCTGAGGTATCGATACTGGGGAAAAAAAGACTTTTTCCAAGTACATAATTACGTATCGCAATGTCTAAATCAAACGATATTCGATTATTTGTTATCACACATTTCAAATTTTTCAAAATCCCTTCCAGGCTGGCGAAATAGTTCAACAAAGTTTTAAGGGAATTGCACTTTGGTTAGATGGCTGAATATGCATATAATTTATCTTTCATAATGAAAACAAATTAATTATAAAAGATAGATGGGAATTTGTCGATAAAATGTTTTCATTCAAAAGTGAGCGAAAAAAAAGTCACCGAAAAACAAAATTTATTTCGTTTCTACAGTAACGCTAAAAATCAATAATTACACTTTTTATAAATTCTCGCCCACGAGCGAGATTAAATGGAAGATGAGCGAAGCAATTTATATAAGCTTTCACCAAATAAACAAAAATCGTTTCTGTTTTCATTGCTGTTTTTAATGGTTTGTAGGGTTGTTTTTTTATTGTTGTTGATTCCTTTATTTAGAAAACTATTTTGAGTTTGAAAAATATTTTAAATTGGTTGTTATAGTACAGTGTTGTTGAGAGACGGCAATGAAAGAAACGTATTGTGTCGCTTCTGTAAATAAGGCCGCAGTTAACATAGCTCATTTTGGGGTTAGTTGCTCATCTTGGGGTCAGTAGTTTATCTTGGGGTCAGTAGCTCATCTTGGGGTCAGTAGCTTACCTTGGGGTCAGTAGTTTATCTTGGGGTCAGTAGCTCATCTTGGGGTCAGTAGCTTACCTTGGGGTCAGTAGTTTATCTTGGGGTCAGTAGCTCATCTTGTGGTCAGTAGCTTACCTGGGGTCAGTAGCTCATCTTGGGGTCAGTAGCTTACCTTGGGGTCAGTAGTTTATCTTGGGGTCAGTAGCTCATCTTGTGGTCAGTAGCTTACCTTGGGGTCAGTAGTTTATCTTGGGGTCAGTAGTTTATCTTGGGGTCAGTAGCTCATCTTGTGGTCAGTAGCTTACCTGGGGTCAGTAGTTTATCTTGGGGTCAGTGGCTTACCTGAGGGTCAGTAGCTTACCTGGTGGTCAGTAGTTTATCTTGGGGTCAGTAGCTCATCTTGTGGTCAGTAGCTTACCTTGGGGTCAGTAGTTTATCTTGGGGTCAGTAGCTCATCTTGTGGTCAGTAGTTTATCTTGGGGTCAGTAGTTTATCTTGGGGTCAGTAGCTTACCTTGGGGTCAGTAGCTTACCTGGGGTCAGTAGTTTATCTTGGGGTCAGTAGCTTACCTTGGGGTCAGTAGTTTATCTTGGGGTCAGTGGCTTACCTTGGGGTCAGTAGCTTACCTGGGGTCAGTAGCTTACCTGGGGTCAGTAGTTTATCTTGGGGTCAGTAGCTTACCTGGGGTCAGTAGCTTACCTGGGGTCAGTAGTTTATCTTGGGGTCAGTGGCTTACCTTGGGGTCAGTAGCTTACCTGGGGTCAGTAGTTTATCTTGGGGTCAGTGGCTTACCTGGGGGTCAGTAGCTTACCTGGGGTCAGTAGTTTATCTTGGGGTCAGTGGCTTACCTTGGGGTCAGTAGTTTATCTTGGGGTCAGTAGTTTATCTTGGGGTCAGTAGCTCATCTTGTGGTCAGTAGCTTACCTGGGGTCAGTAGTTTATCTTGGGGTCAGTGGCTTACCTGAGGGTCAGTAGCTTACCTGGTGGTCAGTAGTTTATCTTGGGGTCAGTAGCTCATCTTGTGGTCAGTAGCTTACCTTGGGGTCAGTAGTTTATCTTGGGGTCAGTGGCTTATCTGGGGGTCAGTAGCTTACCTGGGGGTAGCTTTTCTTGATCAGATAATCTCCTTGGGGACAGTAACACACTTAACTCGTTGCATAGTTCTCTTAAGCTCTTTATTATTTGAGATGGATCTAACACAGGGGTCGGCAACCTTTTGAGACGGAAGAGCCAAAAGTTACAATTTTCCAAATTTCCCAGTTTTTAAAGAGCCACAAACATTTTGTATACCAATATTTTATTATTCGATTAGGATTAGGTAAATAAATTTGATTTTGCTATTTAAAATAAATAGCTTTAAATATGACATGCACTTCTTTCGCGAGAATAATGAAATTAGTAATACAAATAAACAACGTAGGACTATCCCAATCCACTTTAGAAGCAGTTAACTTTTTCTTTCTTTACGAGCATCACATGCTCAGTGGGTGTCTCCCATTAGCCAAGCGGGCCTCAACACGGCAAACTCAACTGGCTTGGGTATCGGTTTGATTAGCGTGTATCGGTCTTTTCTGTCCTTTGGATCTCACCAGGCTTTATTCTAACACATATTATATCCTGCCCTAACTATTCACCATCTGCGATTCTCTACCATCTTCATCCTGACTCATCTACAACCCTTCATTTATCTTTCTTTTTGTTGCATAATTTTTAGTGTAATTAAGTTTATACTTAATTATATGCAATCTCAGATTGCAAATTTTATTTCCTTATGGTGTTGTTTTTGATAAAACAAAATGTACTGTTTTATTTTTTTTAACTATCTTTTCTAAATAAACAAAAAAAAATTCTCCAAACATTCACCTTTATAACAACAACAACAAATGTCAATTGTCTTACTTATTTTATTTCGCAATCCCAAGTGTTTTATCTAATCTCATGGACTTTACAAAACAGTTTACTCATTAGCTTCATCATTATACGAGGGCGACGCCATTAATACCTTTAACCGCAGGTATATTTCTTTACGTCACTCATACTGAGTTTATAAAGTAAGGGGAGAGAAGCAGGAAATAAAGCTTATAAAACAAATCTTTATCCGCCCCTGTCTTCCTACATTCATCCATTATGACGTCATCCCGCATTATCCATTATCTCTTCACCGTCTACGCCATCACCCTTGACCTATCCAGCATCCAAGCCTACGTAATGCTAACCGGCTACGTCATTACAGCAAGGAGAATGTGAAATAGTAATTAGCATTAAGCGGCCCGTCGACTGGTTGAGCACCCGTGCATGCGACGGGGAAATTATTGATCACACGGCAAGCTGTTTAGGCACTTGCCTGGAGCAAGACAGACACACAAAAAATGTCTAACTTGTGTACAGGTAGTGTGGGTACGTGTGGGGTCCAATCGATTTTTTTTTTTACTGAATCGTGGGTATTCTTGGTATGCATGTATATTATAGATAAATTATGTATTTTATCAAGGTTCCATTTTAAGAACGTGACGGTACAAAAGCAGGTGAAGTAGAGTTCTTCTATTGTTGTTTTTTTTTACATCGGCATATGAAGGGATAGTGTTGTCAGAACTACATCTGGTCGGGTTTAATTTCCCCAGCTCAAACCAGGTACTCATTAGAGCTGAGTGGACTCCTGTACTACCTCGGGGTTCGAACCTGGGAACCTGACTCGATACGTGCGTGCTAATAACTGTAAGCTCTACCCCTCGACAACAGCATACTAATATATACCACAAATTACTTTTACTAAATAAAAGTACGTTGATATAATTTAAAAAGGTTTTGTTTTTTTTTTCTTATTCCAGACATCATCTGATTCCCCGCCATAAGAGCCGCCATGTTTACATCCTCCGTTATAGGCCGCCCCACCGTGAGCCGCTCCGAGGAGAGCCCGCTTGGCAGCATGCACCTCAACGCCATCAACGGCTCCTCCGACTCCAACAGCTTCAGCCCGTTCGGCCACTCGAGCCAACCCCGGGCCATCGGTGGCCTGTACGGCGCCTCCCTCTCCGACAACCACCCCTACCGTCCTCAGGACTCTGGCACCAGCTTTCACGAGACGAAGAAAAACTCCGGCCAGTCAACAGGTCAGCCAACAGGTCAGTCTACAGGTCAGCCTACAGGTCAGCCTGCGCCAACAGGAGATCCCGTCACACCCAACAGGCCAACTTCCTATCACTACAACTGCAACCAGATCATCACTCGGCAGAGAGAAACGCTGGAGAATCTGAGGAGCACCATCATGGCGTCGCCGGAAGTACCGCGCCGGCGCAGTCTTGACCTGGATCACAAAGGGAAGCCCCATTCGTGCTGCGATGAGTTGTTGATGTCGTTGGAAGAGGCTGAAATGTTGAGGAGCAAGAGCTCTCCTCTAGCTGATGATGTGGCTGCCCTCAGCCTAAACGAGGTGGGTGTACTTTCGTTTAAATATTTTTTTACAGAGTGAATGATTTCTACTATAGACTAAATCGCGTTAGTACTGTCTTTGTCTTAATCTCTTTAACCAGCCGAAATTAATAATAAAACTAGGTTTGGGCTTTGGTGCGGGTTTGGTCGGACGCTAGTGTAGACATCTTATGACTTGATAGGCAGTGGTTCCCATCTGGGTGTTGTCTAAGTGAAAATAACACACACAACATCACTACTGTATTAGTTTTACATGAACTCTACTTCACCTAGAATTCTAGCACTCATGTGTTGAGAAAGTCAGAACAAACACCGAGAGCTGATTATGACAGAAACAATAGCTCAGTTTATCGAGAAAAGTTTAATGTTTTGTGTTTAGTTTTTAACATAGCCTCGAATTATTGCCTGAACGTGTAGGTAGACAAAACGAAATTTACAAATCAAGATCTACAAGTATGTTATCTAGTATCTATTTGTATCACCAGCATCACACCTTGGCACACGAATCAGTCATCTACGAGACAGACAACCGCGACAGCAAAGGTGCGCCAAAGTTGACACAGGAGCTCAAAAAACGACGCCGCTACCACACTGCCGACTCAGCGACAACAGAGAGGGCTATCAAGCTCTTGGAGAAAATAAAAGGTACGGACCTCCCACGCCTATTCTGTTCATCTTTTATTGTATGTCACCGAAGCTCTCATACTTCAGAAGTTTTTTTTTTTTTTTTTTTTTTTGGGAGGGGGGGGGGGGGTTATAAACCAAAATAATGATGAGTGCGCATGCGTGGATGTATGTATGACTGATGACCCTGACATGACGAGAACAGAGAGCAAAATCTCACCGGTTTGAATACAACGAAAAAGAATTTATATAGAAAGTATATACTTTTATCAGTGTCCCCCCCCCCGGATAATGTAGTCCACCTCCCCGTCCCCTCCCCTGAACATGTCATGCCGCCCCTTTCCCGGAAAGCAAGGTCTGAAAGAAACTCTGAATCCAGAGCTCTAAACATTCCCAGACCTGAGCCAGGTGATGAACACTGCCCTGCCCACACCATTACCCCTGTAATCCACAGCTCCATATTTGATTTGACTCACAACAACACCACCCACTTTCCATTACAGACAGCAAGAAAGACGCGAGCGCCACCGCCCACAAACACAGCAAACTCCGAGAAGAAGAAGAGGACGAGCAGAGCATCAACCGCCAGTCAACATCGCCTTCCAAATCCACCGGTAGTTCCCGCCACAACGTCTTACGTCATCTGTCGGACACGGCTCAGCCCAAAGACAAAGCGCCATCTGGTAGCAAACGATCCAAAGACAACAAACTCTTGTCAAGAGCCAGCGTTGATTAGAGTCCGGCTAATTAACTAATTAACAGAGGAAAAAAATAACATTTTAGAAATGTTATTTCATTGTTTTTTTTTCACCCAAAAATTGTTTTGATGAAAACTAAGAAGATTTCTTTGATGCTGCTTATAACAAAATAACCTAAACCTTGCACAAATTAAGTTGGTCTAGAACTTTGATGATGATATTAATGGTTGAGTGAGCAAGAATGACGACGCGTGAATCGAGCATTTGTAGATGTGGTGCTTGTGGATGAGGTGGTTGTCGATGTGGATGTGGTGTTTACGGGTGTGGGTGTGGGTGTGGTAGTTCTGGATGTGGATGTGGATGTGGATGCGGTAATTGTGGATGTGGTGGTTGTCGGTATGGGTGTAGGTGTGGTAGTTGTGGATGCGGTAGTTGTGGATGTGGTGGTTGTGTATGAGGTGGTTGTGAGTGTGGTGGTGACGATATATCATGTGACACATACGTCCAGTCGGTAGCGTAGTGTGCGCGTAGGAGCAGCTCACCCTTGACCCTTAGTCACGTGACATTCATACCTGTAAGTATGGTTGACACAAACTGACTGGACATGATTGCAATTTTTTTTAAACTATTTGTATTATTTTGTACGCGACTCCCCTATATATAAATAAATTGTTAAAATCTCGGGCGAAATACCAGACAAATTATATTTCTGACCAAATCCCAGAAAAAAAAATTGTCATATTTCAAAATATTTTTTTAAATAATCTCACTGACTAATCAAGACCAAAAAAGTCACTACGAAATCCCATACACAATATCCCAGACAAAATCAAAGACAAAATATCTCATTAAACAAACTACAGCTAAAAGACTTCAAGATCTAATATACTTGAATAATCATGGAAATGAATTTTTAAAAAAAAAAAAAAAACAACACTGGAACTAATGTCTACAGATTAAAAAAAAATGACAAACACATGACTCAATGTTACGTATCACAATGTAAAACAATCTATTGATTGTTTGTGTAAATAATGTACATATATTTTTCAGTATTTTACCCCCCCCCCCCCCCACCCACCCACCTTATGCTGTGCCATATTGGCTTCCCGTTCTGTTAAACCAGACTTTGATCAATTCTTTTGTTTTTCTTTACACGACGAGTCGTACTATCCCCTCTGTCGTCTGATTATGTGTGACTCGATTCTCAAGGAGACATGTGATTTTTACCCACCCTGAGACTAGTGACTTGGGTGATTGTGGTGGGGGAGGGAGACTTCAATGATATACCCCCCACCCCTCCACACACACAAACACACACTCGGATTCATATATTCTGCTGCTGTTTAACGAGGCTCACTTTTCAACAAAAGAATATTTTCATCGTTATTTTTGTGCACTATGTCTTATAATATTTTTTTTTACAAAAAATTGAGTTATGATACAGTGAGAATCACATTGTTTGTTTGTTTTAGTATATGTGATTTTCAGTAAAAAAATGTTTTTTACTTTTGAATTCCTCTGACTTTTAGGGATATCTTACAATGCCACGCTAATTTTGCTCTATCCAATTCTTTACTTGTTCTCCATCCAGCTCGCTTACCTGTAGCATTCCCTCCCCCCCCCCCCCCCCATCCCCTCTTACTCATATGTCGATCCACAATATGTGATGCGTATCCATTTTTTCATATTCCTCATAGAATATTTTAATTTCTCAACTCACACATCACACTTCACCCTTACCCCTCCCCCCCTAAATAATTGCCCAACCATCCATTACAAACTCAAACAAAGCCTTCAAATTGTGATACGTTTTTATATATCCCTATTTTTTTAATTGTGATACGTTTTGTATATCCCTTAATTTCTAAAATATGATACGTTGTATATATCCTTCAATTGTGTGATAACATTTATGAATCCCTTTGTCATTAAATGTTATACATTTTACATATCCTTTAATTATTTTTTTTTTATTTTCCTGTGTGACATTATAAATGTTACCGGCAAAGTGAGATATGTAGGCATTTTGGAGCGTGGCAAACCATTTTTAGGCCAAGTGTGAGATATAGGTACAGAAGAAATGTTAAATGACAAAATGGTTATCAATAAACGAATAGACACAAAAAAGTGATAGGCTGTGTAATAGTCAGTAAATGTTTTTAAACAATCAAACATGTTACGATTTACTTTGGAGAACGGATGCGCTTATTCTACACTTTGCCGGATTCATGTTTGGTATTCTATAGAATGCTGGGTGTCGCATTTTTCCGGTAGCATACTTTGTGTGTATATATATATATATATATATATATATATATATATATATATATATATATATATATATATATATATATATATATATATATATATATATATATATATATATATATATATTCACATTTATATTTAACATGTAATCGGCTGGCCGAGCGAACTAAATGTTTGCCCATTTTTACATGTATGAACTGTAACATTGTCTATTATTCATCCATTTGCCGCACACACATAATCGTATGTATGTGTTAATGATGAAACTATTTACTTCAACCGTCAGGCTAATCCTAACCCTCGCCCTAACACACAGAAATACGAATATGCGGGTAGGGACCTGTTGTAAAACGATAAGAACCCCGTGCTTATTGTAAAATAGCGTCATATTTGTTGTTGTTATTTTCATTATCAAGCTTTGTACAAGATTTCTGAACTTAGAAGTGCATTTTAACGTGTCTTTAATATTTTTAGCTGCTTTTTATCAAATTGTATGTGTCAACAAGCTATTTTTAGTGTCCATGTTTGGGATTGTATCTCTAAAAATAGCTACAAAGATTAATCTGACCAATCGATGAGGTTCTTTTAATTGTGTTTACTTCGTGTGACCTTTGATACTGGGTAATGTTATTGCTATTTAGAATGTTGATCTTTTATTTTTTATCAAAATAATAAAGATATTTTGAACATAAAATCGACGTACGTTTTGTTTGATACATCGTCCAAAATGTTTGATAATAGTTACGTTAAACGCGACTACAAATACGTTCAATGTAGGTGAGGCTATGGCATACCGTTTCTTCTTCTTCGTTCTTTAATGTATTTATATCGGAAGGTTTAGACAACAAGACCAACTTTGTTGAGGAACTGGACTGTGGTCTCCAGATCTTCGGGCGTCCCATACAGTTTACCCACCTTTTGAAAGTTTGGGATTTTTATCAGTTGCGACCAGATCGCACAGATACCGATTTTTAAAGCAACGCTCTGATAACCCTAGCCTAAAATATCGGATATTTTTTATAACAAGCTTTTACTCAGTTCACAATGTCCGTTTGTTTGTGGCATTGTGCTAAATCCTGTAACTCAATTTTGAAACTTTCTTCTTCGGTGACAATACAAGAAAATTTAATTTTTAATTAAATTAGAGAGACAATTTTAAAATGACTATATTAAATAATAAAAGCGGAGCTAACAAGATAAAATACTAGCTAGCGACCACGTGATGAGAGGGCCGTGAACTGTTTGTCACGGTTGGCTGATTTCCACCCTATCGACGACCACGAACGAAGCAAGGGCAGATAACTGAAGTTACTGGTCGGGTTTTAACGAAAATAGTTTTAATTGTAACCTATGTAGTGTCAACTTCATTTCGAATGAATGACTAAAAAGTAGAAAATAAAGCACATTTTATAAAAAAAAACATATATTAGAAGGAGCTTTTAAATGCACTGAAAATAAGTAAATAAAACTAATTTGCTTCCTCTAATAAAAAACTTGGTCGTTGAAATATTATGTAAGAGATCTCATTAGCTACCAAAAATGTTTATTAAAGAAAGCAAATTAGTTTTATTTTCTTATTTCTAATGCTTTTAAAAACTTCCTATTTTAAAGGTTTTTAGACAAGTTTTATTATGTGGGGCTTGGGACATCTATAAAACAACCTTTAAAAAAACACGATAAATGTAAAGATACGAAACGCGTTTAATCCAGTCTGTTTGCTAGTCATTAATCGAATTGTATGCCCCAGGTTGTGTCGCCCACACAACGTAGAAATGTTGCGCTGATGAGATGAGAGAGAAAAAAAAAAAAAAGAGTTCTAATCAAAGGTGAGACAACCAAGCCTCATCCAAACATCGAGAGTTGTGTTTTCTTTGATCCGGTGCAAGCGTCCTCAACTTTCTCAAATGTTGCGCGATTCGAATACACGCAAGATGGTAATCGATTATTGCATGCTTTAAGTATACTCAGAAGAGTCGCTATTATTTAAATTCTATTATCTAATACTCGAAAAGTTAATTGAACCTTAAGTATGGGGTAGGTTCACTAAAGCAGTGTTTTCTCTGCGAGATCTGACGGTGTATCAGAAAAGTGGAGTAAAATATTGACAAATCATTTTGGTAGATTGTCGTGGGTATTGAATGGTAAACGTGAAACAACGTATTCAAATAAAAACGTTAGCTTAAGGCAGAAACGGATAAACACTTTTCAGAATTCTGTAACTAAGGCTGATTATAGGTGGTAATTTAAAAAATAGCTAGTAAATAAGTCATGTTATAGCTGGTAACTAAGTCATATTATAGCTAGTAACTCAGTCATATTATAGCTGGTACCTCAGTCATGTTATCAGAGGCGAAACGATGGGGGGGGTTACATATGTCCCCGGGCGCCGACCTTAGGGGGCGCCAAAATGGGTTGTAAAAACAAATTAAAATCTCATTTTAGCTGCATTTTGCATTATAAAATTTAAAATATATATGGGGGTGGGGGCTCAAATTGAAAGTTTGAGGGGGGTGTAAATTGAAAGTTTGAGGAGGGAGGGTGCAAATTGAAAATTTGCTCCCGAGGGGGGCGCCAAATTGAAAGTTTGTCCCCTGGCGCCGGGAAGGGTCACTACGCCTCTGCATGTTATAGCTGGTAATTACGTCATAGTATAGCTGGTAACTCAGTCATATTATGGCTGGTAACTCAGTCATATTATAGCTGGTAACTCAGACATATTATGGCTGTAACTAAGTCATATTGTGACTGGTAACAAAGACGGGTTATACTCGGAAACTAAGTAAATGAATATCTGCGTGCTCAGTCTGCTAAGAACTCAATTTAGCCCCTCATTATCACTCATTATTGAAAGTCTTAAGCTGCACTGGGTGTCGGCTTATAAAGGAACAAAACCACTTCATCGACAAAATTATTTCAGTGTATCCTCTTAGTGAACCTAAGCCAAAACACAAGTTGTATGTATAGTTAAATACACGTTTGCAGACTTGTCTTAAAATTTGGGGTCAATTGGGCAAAAAAATAATTCTGATACTTAAAATTCATGTCGTCGCTCCAATAAGCTGATTGGCCTAATTCTAATTAATTAATTCCGCTGTCTACGAGTACCTAGTTCGATTATTTCTTTTGATCAATAAACCGTGAAGGTCGCGAGTCGACCAAGAAACACGTGAGTAACGGTTTTAGTAAACACGTGAGTAACGGTTTTAGTAAACACGTGAGTAACGGTTTTAGTAAACACGTGAGTAACGGTTTTAGTAAACACGTGAGTAACGGTTTTAGTAAACACGTGAGTAACGGTTTTAGTAAACACGTGAGTAACGGTTTTAGTAAACACATGAGTTACGTTTTTAGTAAACACGTGAGTAACGGTTTTAGTAAACACGTGAGTAACCATTTTAAAGTAAACACGTGAGTAACGGTTTTAGTAAACACGTGAGTAACGGTTTTTGTAAACACGTGAGTAACGGTTTTTGTAAGCACGTGAGTAACGGTTTTAGTAAACACGTGAGTAACGGTTTTAGTAAACACGTGAGTAACGGTTTTAATCATGGGATTATTGTCTCGTTGACGGTCTCAGTAATGGGCTCAGTAACGGGTTGAATCAATATGTGAATAACGGTCCATAGCACCCTAATCAATTGCACTCTAATCCAAAGCTAGTACTTTAATCCATAGAATTTTAATCCATGGTTCTTTAGTCCAGGACATATGAATTCATTGAGCTCTAATCACAAAGGACTTTAAATCATTACACTCTAAATAATTCTAAAGCTAAAACAACTATTACACACTTTTATATGTGGCCTTCATGTCGATGGCCCTTTAGTGTCTGGCCCTCTAACTCATGGCCCTTTTGAATGTGGCCAAGTTTTAAAAGGCTATGATAACACACAAGAGTAAAGTTTTTGTTTTTAAATTTTCTTTAAAATCGCCCATAGTGCGCCCAAACACGACCAAAAAGCGACCATTCATTATTCGTGATTGTTATGTATCTTCATATTCACAACATTGATGCGTTTATTATCAATAAAAAAAAAATAAAGTAAAGTAACTAAAAAATCAGCTGAATAACACATCAAATAAATTTAAAAATTTATTCATCAAAATTTAAAAGATCAATTAATAAACACAATGCATAATTAGGTAAGAAAGTCGGGTAAATAATGCACGTTTCATGTGTCAGTAAAAGTAAACATTACTTAAGTAAAAAAAACAATGTATACGCTAATTTAGCGTATTATAATTCTACTTCACAATACATTTTTTTTCTTATTCGAATTCAGCACACAGAAGAAAACAATCATAAAACAGGTACAATAAAATTTTAATATAACAAATGTGATCTACTCTAGAAAAATGACATTCTACACTACCTTATTAACAATTTACTCAGTCTAGAGAAAACGACCTGGCTATAACCAGGAGCGTATCTTCACATTTCAACACCAGGGGCGGGCCCTTTAGCGCATCCTTTAATGGCTACATCTACATACATTGATACAAGATTTATATCCAAGTTTTATTGGAATGGAAGTAAAAACTGACACACACAAAAACGACGTCACATATCTTGGACGTATTTAAAAATATGTGTTTTGGCAATTTGATAACTTGCTAATGGGAAGAAATTTTTTTGACGATGAACTAGAGAGACAAAAGAAACTATACGACAAAACATGGGCAGACTACTGCGGCTTCAAAACAAAATATGGGCAGACAACTGAGGCCACATGACAAGATATGGGCAGATAACTGCGTCTACATAACAATATATGGGCAGACAACTGCGGCTACATAACAAGATATGGGCCGACAACTGACAAAATATGGGCAGACAACTGAAAAAAATGGGCAGACAACTGCGGCTACATGACGAGATATGGGCAGACAACTGAAAAAAATGGGCAGACAACTGCGGCTACATGACGAGATATGGGCAGACAACTGACAAAATATGGGCAGACAAATGACAAAATATGGGCAGACAACTGCGGCAACATGACAAGATATGGACAGACAACTGACAAAATATGGGCAGACAACTGACAAAATATGGGCAGACAACTGACAAAATATGGGCAGACAACTGACAAAATATGGGCAGACAACTGACAAAATATGGGCAGACAACTGACAAAATATGGGCAGACAACTGACAAAATATGGGCAGACAACTGACAAAATATGGGCAGACAACTGCGGCTACATTGCAAGATATGGGCAGACAACCCGAGGTCACCGAAACAGGTGAACTCTACTTGTCCCATAGATCGTCAGGTTTGAATAGGAAATTTACTTACTTATCTTTACCAACAGTTAGTTTTCAACAAATCTGTTAGTTTATGTGCGTCATTAAACAGTTTCAATCTACACTTGTTTTTATTTGACAATTTGGCTAATTGCAGGGCGAATGTCAGAAATCTAACCCTGAAATCTTGCACAAGAAATCACGCCGAGTATATATGGAACTATGCTGGAACACGGTGTGTCACTGGCTAAAACTCAAGGTTTGAGAGTAAAAACTACACAACTATGTAACAAGGTTGTCTAGCTACAAATAGTACAATAGAAGTCATAAAACGCTCAATGAGTCACGGTTAATCAGCATATGAACTCATAGTAAATCACACATAGCTCACTTCGTCATTACTAGTTTGTTTGGTTTTTTTTTTTTGTTTTTTTTTTTTTTTTTTTTTTTGCAAGCGCTTGCACCCGACAAGAGGAAATTACTCACGCGTAAGGAGTAATAACATAATATAACAATCTCCGCCTTAAGCTATGACCCAGGTATTGCATTAAATCAGTCAACTGAAAACCGTTACAATACTTGTTGGCGTCTCAACAAGGCAAAAAATATCAAATTCATCCAGCCTCAATCTGTTTCGTGCAGGAAAAAAAATAAGCGCAAATCTCTTCTTTGCTTAGAGACGTCGCCTTTTTTTGGAAATACAACTTGGTTTTCTGCATGTCAATATCTAGGACGGCGCCATCTTTTTTCCTTCTGAAAATAAAATAAGGACAAGTAAATACAAATCTATTCCCAGATACAATACATTCTTAATCGTCAGACAGATGTAATTATAGAGAGGAAGTCATAAAGAGTGAAGAGATGTTGGGATGTCTTCAAGTTGTGGTATTGTGATGTCATGTCATGATGTTGTGATGAGGAGATGTTGGGATGTTGTCAATTTTAAGTATTGTGATGTTGTCATAATGTTGTGGTGGCGAAGTGGTATGGTGTGGTGATTAAACTAGACAACAACAAATAATAACACATTAAAATAATGATCATTTAAATTATATTAAATTAAACGCAAGACCAGATAACCGATTATAATATTTTTATTACTACAACAATTAAATTTAATAGACCATTAAAATTTAATTTAATAAATTTAATTACTAATAAACTCACTAATAAAAAAAACTAGATAACCAAATTAATTTACCTAACTAAGGAGTTATCTAACCAGCCCTAACCTTTCATTTTCTGCATCAGCTGTAGTGTCCTCTCCGTATTTGTGTAGTCAGACAGGTGGTAACGTCTAACACTCTTGTAAGATTTAGCCGCCTGTGGTGCCAATGTGTTGGAGACGTCTGACTCGTCACTAATGGAGGCCGGTGTTCTAACCTCGTTCTGACAACAATATTACACTTTGTTTAACAGTACTCATAAAAACTCACATTTTTTACAAACTAAAGGTGTGTTTAATTTTATGTTTTTAAAAAAGTGTATTAACAAATTGTATTTTAAGAGTATTGTCAAGTGATAGAGCTTTCAATTACAACAGAGAAGGAATCGAGTTTGGATCCCATATTGTTATAGAAATATACTGCTTGACGACAAAGATAAAAGCTCAATGAATGACAGAGTACCTCGTTAGTAATTGGCCTACAGGTTTAAATTTTAAATTGGAATTATTTTTATAACCTTCAACACAATGCGATATTTAACTTGTATTGTAACTATTTGCGACAAAAGTGGTTATTTCCGAAAGTGTTAATCTTTTGATAAGTGAATGATTTTTTTCTATTTTCAAATAGATTTTCTACACGTCAACAACTTGTCTAATTGAATTATTTTCTTTAAATAAAGAAAAACAGTAGGTCGCTCTGGATTATAATTAGAAAATTTTCCAGCTAAAATTGGAACGTTGCGTTGTTTTTTCTTCTATTTTAAGAACAAGAGTGGGTTCGCGGACAGTGTAATGCAGCAATTACTGGAAAAATCAAAGAGTTACTAAAGATGGAAACAGGCGATGCAGACGTGACTTACATTGGTGATGTTGAGGTCGGACAAGGTCAAGGCACTTGGTCGATCCTCGTCATATTCAAGGTCGTGCTGCGTCACGTGACCTCTGCTCTGGTCCAGCTCTTCCAGGGACCGCAGCAAATCCTCAAACACGGGGTGGAAGTGTGGGTTTTCCTCAAGGTCAAGGCTGTTTCTACCCGGCTCCTCCTCCGACGTGCTCAACCCGGAATTCCCGTTTAAAAAATCGTCATTATTCCGGGGTATTATTTGGCTGTAAAAGATTGGTCGTTCTGTCGCGGGTTTGACGTCATCAGTGATGACGTAAGTTGGGGATTTCTTGGGAGACGAGCTTTCATACCGCGCGTTGCTGCTGTCCTGCGACCGATACCGGTACGTGTCCTCCATAGAGAAGCTGAAATGTCCCCCGTAGGACTGGGACTGACCGGAATAGCCGCTGCTGAACGGACTGAAGGGCGTGGAGTCTGTGGAGCCGTTGATGGCATTGAGGTGGACGCCGCCCACGAAGCTGTCCGGCGCCCGATTTTTCCGTGTGCCGTTGAATATAACCGGGGAGAAGTACATGGTTGCTGGTTGCTGAAATATAAAATTGGTGATTGTCATGTCTAGGTCGCAGCAAATGTATCAAAGAAACACATTGGAAACACATGTAGGATTTCGATTTCAAAAGAAAAACTGTTCGTATTGACCTATCTGTCGCCATTATAAGAATTTATATATATATATATATATATATATATATATATATATATATATATATATATATGTTTCTATAAAGATGAAAGAAACGGCTAAAATTCTCCTAGGGGTAAATAAATCATACAGACGAGGAGGGGTCGGCGTGGTCGAGACGGTAAAGCTCATGGTTGCTAAACCGAAAAGTCTCGAGTTCGAACCCTCGGGCAGATGAGGCTTGTTAGCTGGGGACAGCCACTCCTCTCTAGGAGAGACAACCCCAAAATCAAACAACTGCTGGCTTGTAGTTTGTTCTTGGTTGGACAAAGGCTATGGAAGCAAATCCAAAAATCTGTAATCGGAGTCAATGGCCTCAATGGCGCATAACCAGTTGACACGTATCCTTAATTGTGATGGAGGCGTGGTCGAGTTGGCAAAAAAATAAAAAAAAAGCTCATGGTTGATACATTCGAAAAACGAAAAAAGTCTCGAGTTCAAACCCTCTAGCACAGGGGTCTCCAAACTTTTCAGTCCGAGGGCCGCATTACCTATCAAATTTCAGTTCGGGGGCCAGTTTCTTCCAGGCATGTCTGATTTTTCTGGGCAAAGTTCCTCAGCCATCATCAACAAACGTTTTTTTCCGTGGACAAAAAGAGCTCCGCGGGACGGATGAGAGGACCTCGCGGGCCGCATGCGGCCCGCGGGCCGTAGTTTGGAGACCCCTGCTCTAGCAGATGAGTCTCGATCCCTTCCAACACTAAAATTTAAGAACGAAGAAGAAGAAGATACAGACGAGGTAGTTAATTTTCCACCTAATCAAACGGCTCTCTCTAATTCGCGATTCTACTTTAATGTCTTGAGTAAAAGATTTTTTTAAAATTGTTTTTACTTTTTATGGTTCAATGTATCAGAATGGCCGAGTAAAATTGTTTTGCAAACGCTTGAAGATTTTTTTTTAAATATTTGAACTGAGTTCAAGTACTGGAGCGATATAAATGTGCAGTGTTTTAAACTTGTTTACTTCTAACCCCTGTATTGACCACAACCCCTTTGTATTTGACGTTTGACTCATTGACCCCTTGATCAAAGCAAGAAGTTGAATCACTGAAAGCATTGTCTTGAAAAAAAATTACAGGTTGCTGGAGAAACAAGTTTAATTTCGTTTTAATGAAGGTGTTAATGAGTGCCAGTGTTTGATCCTGACTTGATTGCTTTGTTTGTTGATTGATTGCTTTGTTCGGTGATTGATTGCTCGTGTTTTTATGCTCAAGTCTCGCGCGGTCTGGTCGAGATAAAGATGGGTTTTTTTTTTCTTATATCGGTTACAATCTAACCTAACAGAAATATAACGACCTCGGGGTAGTTAGGACGAGTCCATTTTCTCCAGGGGGGTGGAGGATAAAAACCAGGTCAGTACAGGTAAACTATAATGTTGTCACCTTTCAAGTAAAAAATAACGATGATATCGGGTGTAAAGCGTGGACATCAAGACATATGTCGTTTGTGGTAAAATAACGATGATATCCGGCGTAAAACGTGGACATAATGTTTTATGTGGTTGTTGTATGCCCCGGTAGTTATTGCTAGACCAAGAGTTGATGGTTCCAGCGCAAGAATGTCGACTTGAGTGAGCTAACCCAGCAAAAATTGATATCAGGCATTTAAGTGTGTTTGTAAGAGTTCAGTAAAGAATCTGATCAGTACCCTACTCGAGACTACGAAGGTAACGGCGGTTGGGCGTAAAGCGATTAATGAAATTCATGTGGATTAAGTGAGGAGGTGTACTCTACTGATATCATTTCATTTTTATGTCTAAAAGATATCCTGACTGCATACATAGGCTTAGACCCACCACTATCACAACCCCCCCCCCCCACTACAGCTCTATCCCAGCCAATCCCCTCATCACAACACCCATCAGAGCCCTAACTGAGCCCGTACCAACCCTCAATCCAACCATCATCGCAAACCCCATCACAACCCCAACCCCAACTTCCACCTCATTCCCGTCCAACCACCACATCTCACCACCGCATAGCCCACTATTTCACGGACCTACAGCCATACCAACCAGTCCTCTATAGTCCTACCAGTCCTCTATAGTCCTATCATCCATCCATCTCACTTTACTTCCGTGATAATTGCCGGCTTGATAGCCTCCCATTAACCGGGTATTGAGACCTCTGATGGAAAAATTTAATTACTAAAATATAATTAACTCTAGCAAAACAAGCTTGACGGTTAAGAGTTTTGCAGTCAATTAAGTAAAAGCAATGCCAATCATTATAGCTGTTCAGGATACGTTAACAACTATATATATATATATATATATATATATATATATATATATATATATATATATATATATATATATATATATATATATACGTACATACACAGACAAATGCAAATACTGACACATGACGGTAAACAGTATACACGCATGCATGCTCGTTTTTACATACACACACACACACACAAGCGCAGTCACAGACACACAAACACACTGGTGCACATCACTGTGTTGAAACGCACAGCTGCACACACGCACTCATTCTTACATGCATAAACATCTCACACGCTAACATACACACATCTCACACACGTTTCACACACATGACACATACATATACATAAACACATAATTCACATACATACACACACACACATCATTCACTCACATACCCACATCACAAAAACTCACATCCTCATATATCTTCACAAACACGCATGCATTTCCACACATATTTCTTACACATCACATACACACATACACACCTCAATCAATCATTAATCACCATCTGACTTGTAAATTAAACGCCGATTTCAATCTCGATAATTGGTAACTGATCGAATCTGCTGATTTTTTGTTGAGTGATTGCGTATTGATCCCACCGCTAACCGAGGCGTCACGGTTGACTGACTGATAGCTAACACAGATTGATAGCGCTCTTAACGTGTTTTGTTTTTTCGTCATTCCAGTTTGGCTGTTAACGTCAAACAATGGCGGACACTGATGTAACTACCAAACTACCACATTCAATTCCTTAACTACTTCACTATCGCGTTGAGTTATAGCTGTAGCTTTTAAGCGTATATAAAACTTAGACGTGGAATAGCGTGGTTGAAAGGTGGAACACACGACTGCTAATATGAAAGTCTCGTATTCGGTTGTCTGGTAGATTCAGAAGAATGTCGCTGACGTAAACTTAACATGGACTATGGTACATTGGATGTTAAGTTCGTTTCTAGGAGGTTCCAAGATTAGTCTGATCTGTTGTTTCTAGTCCACAGTTCAACGTTATTCAGCGTCTGCTCCTTTTAAAACATTCCCGCGGTTTTCTCTTGGGTTTGAACCACCATCCCTACACCCCCACCACCCCTACACCCTACCATCCCTACACAACACCACCCATACACCCCATTATCCCTACACCCCCCAATTCCAAAATTTATCACAGTAGCGTAGCGAGGGGGTGGGGGGCGGGGGGACATATGTCCCCGGGCGCCGACCTTAGGGGGCGCCAAAATGGGTTGGAAAAATAAATTGAAAGGTTGAGGGGGGTGCAAATTGAAAGTTTTAGGGGGGGTGCAAATCAAAATCTTGAAGGGGGGTGCAAATCGAAAGTTTGAGGGGGGTGCAAATCGAAATCTTTAGGGGGGGGTGCAAATCGAAAAGTTTGTCCCCGGGCGCCGGGAAGGGTCGCTACGTCTCTGATTTATCAAGTGCCCCCCCCCCCCCCGGAGAAAAAAGTCTGAAATAAATACTGCACCAGGTCTACTCTACTTCAGTTACATTTGTCTGGTTACCAAGCTTACATACAAAAATTATTTAAAATTGTGTCCTGACACAGAAAGCCTGTTTTAATTTTAAAAATTAATTACTGTAATGGGAAAAAGTTTTAATTTTAAAAATTAATTACTGTAATGGGAAAAAGTTTTAATTTTAAAAATTAATTACTGTAATGGGAAAAAGTTTTAATTTTAAAAATTAATTACTGTAATGGGAAAAAGTTTTAATTTTAAAAATTAATTACTGTAATGGGAAAAAGTTTTAATTTTAAAAATTAATTACTGTAATGGGAAAAAGTTTTAATTTAAAAAATTAATTACTGTAATGGGAAAAAGTTTTAATTTTAAAAATTAATTACTGTAATGGGAAAAAGTTTTAATTTTAAAAATTAATTACTGTAATGGGAAAAAGTTTTAATTTTAAAAATTAATTACTGTAATGGGAAAAAGTTTTAATTTTAAAAATTAATTACTGTAATGGGAAAAAGTTTTAATTTTAAAAATTAATTACTGTAATGGGAAAAAGTTTTAATTTTAAAAATTAATTACTGTAATGGGAAAAAGTTTTAATTTTAAAAATTAATTACTGTAATGGGAAAAAGTTTTAATTTTAAAAATTAATTACTGTAATGGGAAAAAGTTTTAATTTTAAAAATTAATTACTGTAATGGGAAAAAGTTTTAATTTTAAAAATTAATTACTGTAATGGGAAAAAGTTTTAATTTTAAAAATTAATTACTGTAATGGGAAAAAGTTTTAATTTTAAAAATTAATTACTGTAATGGGAAAAAGTTTTAATTTTAAAAATTAATTACTGTAATTGGAAAAAGTTTTAATTTTAAAAATTAATTACTGTAATGGGAAAAAGTTTTAATTTTAAAAAGTAATTACTGTAATGGGAAAAAGTTTTAATTTTAAAAATTAATTACTGTAATGGGAAAAAGTTTTAATTTTAAAAATTAATTACTGTAATGGGAAAAAGTTTTAATTTTAAAAATTAATTACTGTAATGGGAAAAAGTTTTAATTTTAAAAATTAATTACTGTAATGGGAAAAAGTTTTAATTTTAAAAATTAATTACTGTAATGGGAAAAAGTTTTAAGTTCAAAAATTAATTACTGTAATGGGAAAAAGTTTTAATTTTAAAAATTAATTACTGTAATGGGAAAAAGTTTTAATTTTAAAAATTAATTACTGTAATGGGAAAAAGTTTTAAGTTCAAAAATTAATTACTGTAATGGGAAAAAGTTTTAATTTTAAAAATTAATTACTGTAATGGGAAAAAGTTTTAATTTTAAAAATTAATTACTGTAATGGGAAAAAGTTTTAAGTTCAAAAATTAATTACTGTAATGGGAAAAAGTTTTAATTTTAAAAATTAATTACTGTAATGGGAAAAAGTTTTAATTTTAAAAATTAATTACTGTAATGGGAAAAAGTTTTAAGTTCAAAAATTAATTACTGTAATGGGAAAAAGTTTTAAGTTCAAAAATTAATTACTGTAATCGGAAAAAGTTTTAAGTTCAAAAATTAATTACTGTAATCGGAAAAAGTTTTAAGTTCAAAAATTAATTACTGTAATCGGAAAAAGTTTTAAGTTCAAAAATTAATTACTGTAATGGGAAAAAGTTTTAAGTTCAAAAATTAATTACTGTAATGGGAAAAAGTTTTAAGTTCAAAAATTAATTACTGTAATGGGAAAAAGTTTTAAGTTCAAAAATTAATTACTGTAATGGGAAAAAGTTTTAATTTTAAAAATTAATTACTGTAATGGGAAAAAGTTTTAATTTTAAAAATTAATTACTGTAATGGGAAAAAGTTTTAATTTTAAAAATTAATTACTGTAATGGGAAAAAGTTTTAATTTTAAAAATTAATTACTGTAATGGGAAAAAGTTTTAATTTAAAAAATTAATTACTGTAATGGGAAAAAGTTTTAATTTAAAAAATTAATTACTGTAATGGGAAAAAGTTTTAATTTTAAAAATTAATTACTGTAATGGGAAAAAGTTTTAATTTTAAAAATTAATTACTGTAATGGGAAAAAAAAGTAATCAACGCAGGATTCCAGTGCCGGAAGCTGAGTGGATTACCAATGGATAACATGACGGTAAACATGCGCGCGCATGGCACGTGTTGGGGCGGATGTCAACAAAACCTACAGCTGGTTTTATTCTTGTGTTGTTGCTCTGCTGGTCTGGGGGGGGGGGGGGGTCAAAGAGGGGCTAATGAGGTCAAGTGATCTCTGGGGATCTATGGTTCTAACAAAACAAATAGGCGCCGGATGTGTATCGGAGGGGGGGGGGGTATAAATACATGGATGTTTCTCATAGAGGGGTGGGAACCGTAAAGGGCCATGGTTCAAATTTAACAAGGAGTGGGGGTCACAATCCTGAGAACGGGGGTCCGCGGATATGAAGTGGGTTTAGAACGTCATCGTTTTTTTGGGTGGGGGGGGATTTAAACCTATCAAAGGAAACACATTATTATGTTATTTAATATAAATAAATTACTAGGCTGGGTACCTGGCTCAAGTCAGTGAAAACTGAGGCGGCTTTGCATAGTGCTGACCACACTATCCCTTTGTATTCCGAGTTGAACCAGTTGAACTCTACTTCATGTGCCCCATGTACCTTGGGCACGAATGGGAATTGATGATAATGTATTTTATCATGGAAAACAACTGCTGTGATTTTCATTGTTTTATTCTACCTAGCCACTCCGGATAATTTAAGAAGGTGTTGAGGTCAAGTTTTTTAAATATTTGAATTGATAAAATAATTCCAAAAAGTTTTACCGGCCTACATACAACAGAAAAGACGAAGTATTGAGTGAAATGTTTAGTACCCAAACAGCTTATATTTTTCAAAATGTAACTGTAATAATATTGTGTGCCGTACTTTTTTTAAAGATCATTTTTTAAATTTTGTATGATTATATAGACTTTTTAAGCTTATTACACCAAGGCGTCCTAAATTAATATGATATTAGATATAAAATGTTCTGCTCTTATTGTATCTTAAGCTGCATGTGTATAGTTGATTTATCACTTGAAGAACATGAGGGTTCTCTCCCCTCCCGAATATATTTAGAATTATTTAGTTGTCGTCCGTGGGTCCGTCGTTCCCCCTCCCCCCTTCCCCCCACCTTCACCCGTCCACCCCTTTCAACAAGTTAAAAGCCTAGACATCATTTTACCTTATTATTTTCAACGTAAGATTAATCCAGCCCATAAAAAAAAGATTAAAATCTAATGAAGAAAAATATTACAAACTTACGATAAAAAGCAACAATGTATTAAAAGCATCGTTGCTAGTAATTTAAAAGAATAATTATCTTCAAAAGAACATCAACGTCGTTTTAAAATCCGAACCTTAAATAAGTTCTCTGGATCTAATCAAGAACTTTTTTTTAAGTCGTTAAACTAGTTTTTCATTAGGGTGACGGGACTTTAAAGTTAGAGAAAAACTGATCTATTTATAGCAAGAACGCGAGAGACGCAAGTTAATAACTGTCATTAAATATTCATGAAGCACCGATTGTCTCGTTTCATCTAGCGAGAGCGGTGATAGTTTTTATTTTACCGTTGTTGTGAAGCCGATGTACTGACGTCAAAATATGGCGTCATTGAACGGTCTAAAAATAAACTGTTAGGTCCGTAAATAGCTTTTTGTCGATGTGTGAAAGTTGTTTTTTGAAGAATAAAATTTTTAGAAATTCTAGGTAAACATCAATAACATCATTTGATTTACTTTACATTTAAAAAAATTGTTAATAGGAGTTAACTTCTCATGTCGCTATTTAATGTCACAGTCACAAATCACATGCATATGTCAGGTCAAGGTCACTGTATTAAGTCACACGATGCAATTTAAGGCCAAAGTCCAAGGTCACAATTTAAGATCAGCATTTTTTTTCGAATGTGACAAAATTCTCTGGTAGATGGCTAAAACCTATCATATGAAAGTTCCCTTTAAGCATTAAAACACAGTGTATTCTTTAAATAAATTACAAATGGAGGGGGGGAGGATTTAAAACTATTTTTTAACCTTGATATCCAGTCTTCAACAACTTTGGTTCACATAGTGTAAATTAGAGATCTAGATGTTCACGAAAATACGTAGTTTTGGATCACAAAAACAACAACTACTACATTCTCATAACAAATTTCTAGTGTGGTTAAAATTCGGGTTGGTGGGATTTCGAACATCGCCGTGAAAGTTGTTATTTTTGCTAACAGTACTGTAGTTTCTACATTTTTTATAACCAATTTTATACGGCCTAACATTCGTGACCTTCCCTACAACATTATTACGCGAAGTCAGGAGTTGGATTATGGGAGACACGAGCTCAAAAAACAGAGGCGTATCTACTCTTCTGGTGGTAACCTAGGGTAACCAGATTCAAAATGTGTCACCCTTTGTCTATACATGTTTTGATGAAGGTGTGCCCTTAATTTTGGTTCCCACGAAACAAACACACAACCACAACACACATAGGTATATATATATATATATATATATATATATATATATATATATATATATATATATATATATATATATATATATATATATATATATAGTTGTCTATGTATATGGGTACTTCTTTTTTATAACGATTGCCTGCATTGAGGTCTTTTAACTATCACATATACAAGTTATATTTTGCCTCAAACCACAATAGTAAAAGCCTAACTCCACCAACTTTTAAAAACGATTAAGTGCCTCACAAAAACAAAAAAATGTGTTTAACCAATATTCATAACAAGTATTCCGACCTAGATTAAAATGTTTTACACAACAAGACAAAAAAACGGTTGGCAACTAAATTTAAAAAAAAAAAAGTTACAAACAAAAAAAAACTACCTATTAAACTTAAACACTCATGAAAAAGAAAGTCTCCTACCTTTTGATTATGGGAATACAGTTCCAGTAAGGGAGAGAATTCACTACTAAAATCTCAACAAAGCCTGGCTGATATTTATAATGATTCGAGTGGGGCTGACTCGTCGGGGAAGTACCCGGAAAGTCGATGAGACAAAGGTTGAAAATACCGCATCTCTTTCTATGGTACACCGTTTGTGTCAGAAATGTAATAACATTGCGGAATGTTGTGTTTATTTATTGCATGAATTTTTTAAACATAGTTTTGTATCAATAAAACGTGTATAATAACAAGCTTTATTTATGCACTAAAAAGAAATGAAAGGATTTGCTTTAAATATACAGAAATTAGTCAAACAACATTAGGATGAGTGTAAAAATATAATGGAAGTTTGTTTTACAAAAGTGAATTTGCTAAGTTTGACAAAATTGTACTAGAACTTGACTCACATTAATAATGTCTAGATATTTGCATTAGCAATTTGTATAATTTTATTCGTATTGTAAAATTTCTAAACTGTTGAAAGTTTAAGTGTAAATCACTAAATTGTTCGAGATAAATTATTAACTCACATAACTTGCCAAAGTAAACGGTAATCAGATACTTGTACACATGTTATGCCCTAAACCTATCCCTAACCTAAACACCAGTCTAAACACGTCGTAATGATATTAAATTCCTACTAACAAATAAAAACTCTTATTTTAGAAAATTGAATTTTCAGAAACTGGTTGGAAAAAAAATTAGCCTTATGGGCTGTTTACTTTGGGCGACATCGATACCGTAAGTGTATTGCTAGTTCAGTTTAGTTGGATACTTTGTCCTTGAGAGTTTGATTAGCTCACCGAGGGAGCAGGGGAGGGGTGTCGCGCGACAACTACAATGTGCTAGCGACCTTGAGATTTTGGGCGTTGAATTCTGGGTGTACTCACATGTTTGTCGGGGTCAGAGGTTGGGATAGTTAAACAAACGTTTAGGGAGAGCAGCGTTTTTTGGCGCTAAACTGGACGCCTCGAGGAAAAAGAAAATAAGGAAGGCCAAGGGATACGTGGAGGTGCATAGCGGGGAAGCAGCTGGCAGAGGCAGGACTGTCATGGGGGACTGCCAGGAAGCAGCTGACAGAGGCAGGACTGTCATGGGGGACTGCCAGGAAGCAGCTGACAGAGGCAGGACTGTCATGGGGGACTGCCAGGTAGCAGAGGCAGGACTGTCATGGGGGACTGCCAGGTAGCAGCTGGCAGAGGCAGGACTGTCATGGGGGACTGCCAGGAAGCAGCTGACAGAGGCAGGACTGTCATGGGGGACTGCCAGGAAGCAGCTGACAGAGGCAGGACTGTCATGGGGGACTGCCAGGTAGCAGAGGCAGGACTGTCATGGGGGACTGCCAGGTAGCAGCTGGCAGAGGCAGGACTGTCATGGGGGACTGCCAGGAAGCAGCTGGCAGAGGCAGGACTGTCATGGGGGACTGCCATGTAGCAGAGGCAGGACTGTCATGGGGGACTGCCAAGAAGCAGCTGGCAGAGGCAGGACTGTCATGGGGGACTGCCTGGAAAATTTTGCCGGAGATAGACCAAAGTGAAGGGAGCTTTCTGTAGCGGCCTCATCTGCCTTTGGGACAAAAAGGAAAAGATGATGAGTGTTTTCGGAGTCCACTTATTTAAGGTCTGAAAAGTCTATTTAATTTGACTGTTACGGTTTCCAAAAAAAGACAATAAAATTTTCTTTGAGTTGACGAGTTTTTCCTATAGTTTATGGAAACAGTTTTCATTGGAGGTTTAATGTTGAACTTAAAAATAGAGAACTCAGCATTGACTAAAATGTTGAACTTAGACAAACTTCATTTGTTTAATTGTTTATAGTTTATACCAGACGATACGAATACACACGTAAGTCATAAAACCGTTAGCGTCCCGCTCTGCTGTACCATCGATCCAGCTCCACCAGACGACCGTGTGAGTACATAAAAAAACTCACGTACATGATTTCCCTCTCTAAATGATGTTCTTCGATTGCAGACCTCAGACCGATGGCCTTGTCGTCTGCTTGTTAAAGAAAAGAGCGCCAACCTAATTTCAGCCGCGAGTGTTAAATCAATCAGCCTACTTTGTCACGGTACATTGCTAATGTGACGCGGCGATTGGACGGAGGCGATCACGTGAGAAAGAAAATTTTCTATTTTTAGCTTCAAGTACGACTCGGAGATTTGTAATAGTGGATTGTTTTTTTTTTTTTTTAATTAACGAGTCTTAAGAAATATTTGAATTGACGTATTTAGATTTGATACTATTTATGGAAATAAAATGATTGTGTACGGTAGTACTGCTTCTATGCTAAGGGTACCCCAACATCAGTTTCTTCCAGGCATCTATTCGGGTCCGCCTAACACTCTCCCCCCCCCCCCCCCCCCACGAAGAACCCGAAGAAATCCATCGCCCCCTACCCGAACGAAATTGAATTAATATAATCTTTACTTTTTCCAGTATCCGCCCGTCCCCACACCCGGAAAACTTAGTCCGTCCGTCCCCCCCCCCCCCCCCGCGGGGAAAAAAGTCTGAAAGAAACACTGCCCGACACTTCGAGGTGCTCGTTTAACGCGTCGTCGTGAACAGAGAAAAAATAAAGATCAGGCATTTGATGGAAGAAATATTTTAATACAGTCGTAATATACATGGAATAAAACTGTTATGATGTCATTTCATTATATAATGTTGTTTTACTTATTTTACAATCTGTATCTATGTGTAGGGTTGGGGGGAGGGGGGGGGGGGGGGTTCTGGTGAAATCTGGCATTAAATTTTTTATCCCAATTGTAATACAGCGATTTCGTTTTAACATTTCTGATAAATTAGTTGCATATGATAAGGCTCATATCTAACTTCCAATCTAGTTAGATATTCAAATAGCAATTTAAATAAATGTAACTATTATTGTATTTCAACAGGGCAGATAAGCAATGTATCGGGTAGAGCCGTTCGTTGATGTTTTCACACATAAGAACCAACCACTGTCTCTACTAAGGGGCAGATAACTGTCTTTAGAGTTACTAGTCGTGTTTAAATTAACCGGATTAAAATAATATATATGTTACTAATTGTTTTTTAAAACCAAATATATAAAAACTAAAAAGTATAAAATCTTTTCAACGCAGTAAAAGTAAATAACGTAAAACGTAAATTGTCTTCTGATAAAAAACAAAAATAAGGGTTGGTTGCAAAATGTAGTGGAAAGGTTTTGGAGCGACAAGCGATGAAAAGGTCCTGTATTTGTTTATTTTACACACTGTTTGTGGAAAAAAAAATCTAACCGTTTAAGACACACACAAAACTGGATTTTAAAAACCAAAACCCTCCGGGCTCAATTACCTAATATGTTATCATTTCATTTTACGGATAGCTTAGCCAAAAAAAAAATCAAAACGAAACCAAAATCCTATTCCACCAGTGCAATGCCCTCGCTCGGCCATTGGAAATGTTCCATAAATAGAAAGATGGCCGAGAGATTGCAGTCATGTTTTGCTGTTTCTGTAACAAATTGCCTACTATTTATAGAACTCTAGATGGGGAAAATCAATGTTGCTGCTTTATATAGATGTGGGTTTATTTTCTTGAACAGAGACGTTGTTAATCATTTAATTGATTCTAAAACCATTATTTAAAAAATTCGATATATAATATGACTGTGGGAATATATATATATATATATATATATATATATATATATATATATATATATATATATATATATATATATATATATACATGCCTATTTAGTCAGCTGTCAGTTTCTATGCTGTGTGTTTGGAAACCTATGTATATCAGTGGGCGTGCTGCCCAGTTTAGCCAAATATTGTATCTTTATGATAAGGTTGAACCATTTAATCCATGATTTATTTTATTGCACATGGTAATGATTGCCGTTTCTTATAACACGATATATTATGTTGCTCAATTTAAAGCTATCTTTGTCCTGCAAACGCCCTCCGATTTTGAGAATACTCGCATTTTGACATGAACATACAAAATGAAATACAATTATGTCGGACCGGGCTTACAGAATGCAAGTCTTTGGAATTAGCCTCTGATTACTAACGTTTTAATTAACCGATAAAACTTTTATCTTGAATAAAAGTACAAATCTGTAAACATATTTTCCGTTGAAATAACCGGGTTTTCTTTACAAACATGGAACTCCATGCTATAAGGTAAAATTGTGATGTTATCAACCCTTGAGCTAAACACCCCCACTGTCTGATGTAAACATCTGTTTGAATGTCAAGGTCTCAGGTCTCTGTTCCACCATCCAATAGTCGACAGGAGATGACAACACCACAAGGAGAATAAATTATAAGCAACGAACTGTTTCATTGAAATTGAAGCTAAAAAAAAATAAAAATCGTTGAAACAGCTTTGAAAAATGTAATTAGATTTTTTTTTTGTTTTCTCCGATACAAACTGGACCAGAGTACAGCGTGCCGTGACAGATTTCTCGGCAATTTCGCTAAAAGGGGTCGCCAATAAATGTGCCGAGGTTTTATTTTTTGCTCATCTCTAAACTATTGACACCAGTATTTACGAAGCCCCTACACATACACACATATATACACAACAACCCAGCCCCTACCCCCTTAAAATGACGTCAGATAATGTAAATTAACCGTTACGTTTTGTCTTAGAAATACAATATATGCTACATTACATTTTGTGGACCCCCCCCCCCCCCATCTCTCCACATATTTAGTTTTAGAAATAGAATATATGCTGCATTACATTACTTGCCCCCCCCCCTCCACCCACAATATTTTTTCCTTCACGTAGCACATCAGCATAAATGTCTACATTCTCTTATTCCACACCCCCCCCCCTTCCGGAGCGTGACCGTTATAAACGAACCCTATCAAATGTGGGACGTATTGTGAACATGACACGAGGAGGTCAATGTTCTAATTTACACTCCCCCTCTTTTTCCCTCCCCACCCTCCCCCTCTTGTCCTCATTCCGTCAACCTTGACAAACCGATCAGCCAAACCCCCCCCCCCCCCCCCCCCCGTATTGATTAACAGCAACAGACATCAACATTACTTTCCGCTCGTTTGATTCAAGTGTCTATCGCCCCATCTCCCCTCCCCTCTAAATAAAAAGGGGAATTAACTCCTCCATCAGACTAAGTACAACCCTAATCGACTTACTGCCGCTGTACTGTCAACACTTACTTTGGAGAATCCGACATTTTGTCAGCTGTGACAGTTTCCGTGTCAAAGCTTTCATTGATCTCTGCCTAAAAATACCTGTCGTGAATGTCGAGGTGAAGAGCGATTTCACACGGAGAATTTCTTTTATTTTCTTAAGTTGAAGTAAAAAAAAAAGGGTGGTCTGTAAAATAAATATTTTTAACGCTGTTAAAATAGGTGTATGTTAATTATGTGGGAACGGCGTGGTCGGGTGGTAGAACTCACGAATGCTAACCCGAATGTCTGGAGTTCGGATCACGGGCTCGCGTCTGTAGAAAGTCCCACATTTAGATCTGAAGGAAAGTCCCACATTTAGATCTGAAGGGTACCTGATTCATGTTAGAGAAACAAAGGCGCCTAGGCCACCTGAATGTTGTGTGCTGTGGTGGTTGAAGCAGATGAACTCTACTTCATCTGCCCAATGTGACTCGGGAAAAGATAAAGAAGCTTATTCAGTAGGTATTTTTTTAGATGAAGTTCCATGTCGGGTTAGCCAGTTGGTGAAGTTGGAAGTCCTTGGAAGGTTCTGTGTTAAGTTAATAGACATGTTCTTGCATTAATTCAGTGGTTCTTAACCTTGATTTAATCGAACCCAATGGGTTCAATATATCAGTCTCAGTCATCGGTAGAGTTCAGACACACACCAGACCCATTTGATTGACATTTTTTGTCTGTGCCGACGACAGAAATGTAAAGAAGTGTTAGGTAAATGCGCAAATGAATCTGGTGGGGTTAGATACCTCAAAAAAAAGGATGAGAACAACTGCGTTAGTTAATGTAAGGAACTGTGTGGTCGAGCAGTAGTCACATTATTGTTGGCCTGTGTGTCTCTAGTTCAGTTCCCAGTATTAGTTGACAGAACAACAATTATGCTGGGCACTTGGTTTTTTTAACAGTTAACTTAACCTAATTTTCGGAATTTTTTAATTAATTAATTAATTATTTTTATTTTTTGTTTTCGTAATTTAGACAGCTCGGGCGCTAACTGAACTCAATGCAAAACTGTTGCAAAACTTGTGGGGTTTTTTAACTTGTGATAACTTCTACAGAACACCGACCCCGGATGTAACCGTTAAACTCAATTTCCTATGGTCCCCCTCGCAGCTTAATTTGGTGTGATAACATAGTTACAACCACTCACCACTGCCCCACATTGCACACATTGAGCACCACTGTAAAAAAACAGAACATTACACAAGACATGTAATTTTAAATTAAGTACAGCTCTTTCAAATTTGAATCCAATCAATATTTCTATCATTTAAAAGAAAAACATTTTTTTTTCAGGTTAACCCAATTTTCTGAATGTGCAGATAATACGAATTCTAATCCCTGATTGGTCAGTGCCGTAAAACATGAATGCTTCTAATCCCTGATTGGTCAGTGCAGTAAAACATGAATGCTTCTAATCCCTGATTGGTCAGTGCCGTAAAACATGAATGCGCATGCCCGTAGCTGTCGGTAAACTTGTTTACGCTGATGTTGAATCAGACGAGTTGATTGCCCTTTTATTGACAAAGCAATTTTCAAGATCTGTCGCATTTAAAAAGAATTCGAAAAAAATATTTTCAAAACGTCAATCATTAGAAAACGGATCAACACGGCTAGATAGACAGGCAATGAGGCGACGAACGATGTTTAAACTAGCACAGGTAGCCTGAGGCTATTGGTGGTGCTTTACTCAGACGCCAAGATCACACACACACACACACACACACACACACACACACACATATATATATATATATATATATATATATATATATATATATATATATATATATATATATATATATACATATATATATATATATACACATATATATATACACACACATATATATATATACACACACACACATATATATATATATATATATATATATATATATATATATATATATATATATATATATATATATATATATGTGTGTGTGTGTGTGTGTGTGTGTGTGTGTGTGTGTGTGTTTATTTATTCATTTATTAACTTATACTTTTTTGTTTGGGGAGTGACACCATTAGGTGCCGCACTGAGTGACAACCGACCCAGAGACGCCACTGCTTCTATACACTATACACATTAATATTACACCAGTATCTTATAAACCTAGATGCATTTTTAATGTATTAAATTGAATATTATATGGTGTCGACTAGGGTTTTCTCGAGTTTGAACCTCCTGGCCAGATGAGGCTCGATATATGGGTACAGCAACCTAGGAGTTACTACTCCAAAATCAAACACTTGCTGACCTGTAGTTTTTTCTTGGTTGGACAAAGGATATGGAATCAAATCCAAGATTGATGCTGAAATTGTGAAATCCGAGTCATAAGCCTATATGGCGCATAACATGTTGACACGTAATACTAATACTGAACTCAGTTGGAGTGAATACCATCTAACGTGACAACTAAGAACAAAGAAGAAGAAGCAAATTTACATCCATATTCTAAATTAACAATGAAAAACAACCAAAACCTATTCTTGTTTAAAAATTTGTCAGAAATAAAAATAAAATCATTATTTACTAAAAATACAAAATATTGTCGTACAAGCCGACCCACGGCCTATCATATGCTGCTATTTAGTTGTTTTATTTTCTACTTTTCAGTCATTCATAATTTGTGAATTCGACAGTACCAATGCTGCCACTGAAAATATCTGCTTTAAAAACACTATCAGTAGGTCGTTAAGGACGATAACCCCCCCTCCTTTCCCCCGACCCCAACCCCCCCACCCGTAAAAGCAGCCTCCTCTTAGTTACCTCCCCTAAGTTTAAAATAGTTTCAAACTAAATTATCTGCTCCTACTAGCCGTCACTAAACCCGGCTCTACGATTGTAAACATTTAGCGTGAACCACAGCTTACCAGACCATGTGGGGGTGGGGGTGGTAAGGATATGCCTAGAGAGGAAGAGAGGGGACTGCTAGGTGCGCTTACAGCTTGGTGTTTTCTGGGGTATCCAAGAAGAGAATTATATATATAGATTGGGTCAAGTGTCCGTTCGGGTTATATGATAACGCATCTAGGTATTGGAATAAAATAGTAGCCCGTCCGGGAAAACGTGTCCGTATTCCTTCATCTTTATCACTACACACCGACCCACTTCACGGCGAGCCATGCTAGTCACTTCAAGTGCTTTACACCTTGAAGGTCTGGGAAAGTTAGAGCGAATACATACAACCACAAGGTTATGTTCAAATCCTGTTGTGCCGCACACAAAGGATTGGCTTGGTGATCTTCGCCTATTTGAACACCGCCAAAAATCCGGTAGTTCACTCTCCGTCTAGTTCGCGCTCCGTGCTGTGTTTGCTCTCCGTCTAGTTCACTCTCCGTCTAGTTCGCGCTCCGTGCTGTGTTTGCTCTCCGTCTAGTTCACTCTCCGTCTAGTTCGCGCTCCGTGCTGTGTTTGCTCTCCGTCTAGTTCACTCTCCGTCTAGTTCGCGCTCCGTGCTGTGTTTGCTCTCCGTCTAGTTCGCGCTCCGTGCTGTGTTTGCTCTCCGTCTAGTTCACTCTCCGTCTAGTTCGCGCTCCGTGCTGTGTTTGCTCTCCGTCTAGTTCACTCTCCGTCTAGTTCGCGCTCCGTGCTGTGTTTGCTCTCCGTCTAGTTCACTCCGTTTGAACTAGTGTTCTAGGGGGACAGGCTGACATCAAATCACGAGAAATGTTGAAATAAGTAGCGAACCCATTATACAAATATGTAAATGTAAATAGCTTTTATTTGGTGCTGTAAGAATATACATAATTGCAATCGCTTTGTATAAGTATAAGAGTATATAAATAAAACAACATCATAAATTTTTTTTACTAAAGGATGAATATTTCACCGTTACAATTGAAAGGTTGTAAAAAATATTCAGGTGGAGCAGAAAAAATCTAATGTCGCTTTCTGTGCTTTGTAATACGTCCGTTTTTGTAGCCTGAAATTGGAAAATTAAAATTAAAAAGTATATAGCTTACTAGAGAAAATTATACAACCAACAAAATTGGCTTAAGGAAAGAAAATCATTGAACAAAAATTTAAAGCAGTAAAATAGATTAACATGAGATTAAATTATAGTACAAAAAGAAAAAGCCGTAAAATAGAGAAAAATTGAAGAAAGAAGTAAAATCATAAAATTTATTACTAAAAACAATAAGTCAATTTAAAATCAAAAAGGTTTTTTTTTTAAAAAAAAAACAGCCAAATTGCTTACCCAAAGACAATAATTTAAAAAGATAAATAAATGATTCTCCCCAAAGCTTACCTTAATAGAAAGAGTAGACATTTGCATTGAAAGGAAACAGAATGATTCCACTGGTCTTTAGTGGGAGAGTAAGGGCCTTTCAACAGGTACTTTTTCAACGGTCGGCTTTTCAACCGGGCGGCATTCATTCAAACAGGAGGCGCCCGGCCATTGGACGTAGACCGGTTCAGACACGTCGAGTGAGATAGGGAACCCAAAAATGGACAGGTGCTCGTAACGGTGTTTGGTGAATCCAAAACATGGATCGGCTCTTACACCTGGAAAGATTTATCGTATAGATCTCATTGTTGACTCATCAAACTCACTCATTCATTCATCCCACTCACCTCACTCACCACACTCACCTCACTCACTACACTCACCTCACTCACCTCACTCACCTCACTCACCTCACTCACCTCACTCACCTCACTCACCTCACTCACCTCACTCACCTCACTCACCTCACTCACCTCACTCACCTCACTCACCTCACTCACCTCACTCACCTCACTCACCTCACTCACCTCACTCACCTCACTCACCTCACTCACCTCACTCACCTCACTCACCTCACTCACCTCACTCACCTCACTCACCTCACTCACCTCACTCACCTCACTCACCTCACTCACCTCACTCACCTCACTCACCTCACTCACCTCACTCACCTCACTCACCTCACTCCCCTCACTCCCCTCACTCCCCTCACTCACCTCACTCACCTCACTCACCTCACTCACCTCACTCACCTCACTCCCCTCACTCCCCTCACTCACCTCACTCACCTCACTCACCTCACTCACCTCACTCACCTCACTCACCTCACTCACCTCACTCACCTCACTCACCTCACTCACCTCACTCACCTCACTCACCTCACTCACCTCACTCACCTCACTCACCTCACTCACCTCACTCACCTCACTCACCTCTCTCACCTCACTCACCTCACTCACCTCACTCACCTCACTCACCTCACTCACCTCACTCACCTCACTCACCTCACTCACCTCACTACCCTCACTCACCTCACTACCCTCACTCACCTCACTCACCTCACTCACCTCACTCACCTCACTCACCTCACTCACTCACCTCACTCACTCACTCACTCACTCACTCACTCACTCACTCACTCACTCACTCACTCACTCACTCACTCACTCACTCACTCACTCACTCACTCACTCACTCACTCACTCACTCACTCACTCACTCACTCACTCACTCACTCACTCACTCACTCACTCACTCACTCACTCACTCACTCACTCACCCACTCACTCACTCACTCACTCACTCACTCACTCACTCACGCACTCACTCACGCACTCATGCACTCACTCACCCACCCACCCACCCACCCACTCACTCACTCACCCACTCACTCACTCACCCACTCACTCACTCACTCACCCACTCACCCACTCACCCACCCACCCACCCACCCACTCACTCACTCACTCACCCACTCACTCACTCACTCACTCACTCACTCACCTCACTCACCTCACTCACTCACTCACTCACTCACTCACTCACTCACTCACTCACTCACTCACTCACTCACTCACTCACTTCACCACGAAGGTGATGAACATTTGACCACCAGGAAGGTGACGTCACTATTTGATGACCACAGTAATCCCAACTCACCCGAAAACTGCACAACAAAGCTTATGACAAAAAGCCATTTCAGCCACGTGATACTGGTTCTTCTGCTCATACGCACACTGGTCAGCTGATCGCCCAGCGAGCTGTCACCCTCCCTCATCACGTGACCAGGCTCATCACACGACTTATCAGTGTCCGAACGTTCCTCCTCCTCTGGTATCATCTGAACCTCGGCAATATCTGGGGAGATCTCGGCAATATCTGGGGAGATCTCGGCAATATCTGGGGAGATCGCGGCAATGTCTGGGGAGATCTCGGCAATATCTGGGAAGATCTCGGCAATATCTGGGGAGATCTCGGCAATATCTGGGGCAAGCTCGGCCTCGTCTAACTTCATTTCTCCCGGTGGATCTTCACCTTCTAACTCCACCTGTCTAGGTGGATCTTCACCTTCTAACTTCATCTGTTCAGGTGGATCTTCACCTTCTAACTTCATCTGTTCAGGTGGATCTTCACCCTCTAACTTCATCTGTTCAGGTGGATCTTCACCTTCTAACTTCATCTGTTCAGGTGGATCTTCACCCTCTAACTTCATCTGTTCAGGTGGATCTTCACCTTCTAACTCCACCTGTCTAGGTGGATCTTCACCTTCTAACTTCACCTGTTCAGGTGGATCTTCACCTTCTAACTTCATCTGTTCAGGTGGATCTTCACCCTCTAACTTCATCTGTTCAGGTGGATCTTCACCTTCTAACTTCATCTGTTCAGGTGGATCTTCACCCTCTAACTTCATCTGTTCAGGTGGATCTTCTAACTTCATCTGTTCAGGTGGATCTTCTAACTTCAACTGTTCAGGTGGATCTTCACCTTCTAACTTCATCTGTTCAGGTGGATCTTCACCTTCTAACTTCATCTGTTCAGGTGGATCTTCTAACTTCATCTGTTCAGGTGGATCTTCTAAATTCAACTGTTCAGGTGGATCTTCACCTTCTAACTCCACCTGTCTAGGTGGATCTTCACCTTCTAACTTCATCTGTTCAGGTGGATCTTCACCTTCTAACTTCATCTGTTCAGGTGGATCTTCACCTTCTAACTTCATCTGTTCAGGTGGATCTTCACCCTCTAACTTCATCTGTTCAGGTGGATCTTCACCCTCTAACTTCACCTGTTCAGGTGGATCTTTACCTTCGAACTCCATCTGATCAGGTGCGTATTCACCTTCTAACTTCAACTGATAAGGTGGATCTTCACCAGTGTCCTGTTTAAAGTAAAAATACACACGTATATCAAACCTGAGTCTATATGTGCATGTTATACAACACGTCAACTTAACGTTTTGAACCACCACTTACCCTATATAACGGTACAGGACATGTAACATAAAATATTTTGGTCCGAACGATTTATATTGTTTTGCGCTATTTATTATAGCTGTACATAATTGTGTCAGTTGATGTGTAAGTAACTTGCGGGATCCGATGTCTTTCTCGATTCTTTTTGTAATTAAAACGACCCACATAACACACAGATGACCCACAAAGCACACACATATAACCCACATAACTCAGAGATGACCCCCATAATACGCACAGATGACCCACATAACACAGAAGACCCCATATAAACACACACATTTGACCCACAAAGCACACACATTTGACCCACAAAACATACATATGACCCACATAACACACAGGACTACATCACACACCAGATGACCCACATAATGACATAACATGGAGACAGACGGCCCACATCACACACAAACAACACACAGACACCCCACACAACACAAACAACACACATACACCCCACACAACACAAACAACACACAGACACCCCACACAACACAAACAACACACAGCACCCCACATAACACAAACAGAAAGATGGCTAGAGTTACGTTGAAATGGTAACTTTAGACGAGGGAGCCAATAAAATAGTGCACTCTTGTACTTTGTTGAATTCGTAAAAATAATACAACGTATTTTCTATCAAAATTACCGGAAGTTTTAAAAGTCGACTCCCAGCTGTATGAGACGGCTTCAATACCCCTCGATACTGTATTGAACTGCCAAACTTAAACAGATATTAAGCTGGTGGACAACTATCTCTACTTGAGCTGGAAGTACCTGCCACTGCAGTCTTCTGAAAATATTTTCCCTTTAGTTATTGTAGTCATTGTATTTGGTAAACAATGTGTATTACGCCAAACAAGTTTCATGGCATATTTATAACACAGTAAAGGCGATCTTCTTTGATGTGCTGAATTGTTTTGTGCATGTCTTCAAAGCGGGCTATTTTTAGATTAGAGAGATGTGCAAAAAGAATTTAGAATAATTGTTAAAAAATACAGATATTCTTTGCAAAAATAAATTATCTAGGCCTATTTAAATAATTTGCACATTAAGCGGATTGAGGAAATAGCAAACAACAATTTATTTAACAAAGTAAAAATATATTCATTAAAAAAAATATTGGAAAACGTAATTAGATATTATACACAACTTTGTAGTTAAAGAGTGTCACTTACTTCCCTTACTTTTGATCTCTGCCGCTCCCCTGCCGCAAAAATCTGCGTGTGGGGTAAGGGCCCTAAGTCTTTTAATGTCCCAGGGCCCCGGTTGGTCTTTTACGCCAATGGAGGGATTAGTTATTGTTTATTAGAAAAGATTTTAAACACTTTATGAGGTTCCGAAAGGAAACAAATTTAAGCGGAAAATGGTTGATTGGTGGTTAACTGTGACAGATTAAAACGGAGGTGAAATTAAAGGTAACGGTAGATTAAATAGAGAAACCAATCATACGTGTTTAGCTGTAAAGTGCATGTGCCCTAGGCTATGTTCCCTCTAAGCTGCGCGGTTGCGCGGCCGTGCAGTAGTTTTTAACTGCCGCGCAGTCATTTTGTAAAATACATGTATCCTTATATAAGACTTTTAGAACACCACGCACACAAAATATACGTTGCACACGATCGTTTTCCCCTTAGAGGGAACATGCCCCTAGGCAGCAGAGGTGTAGATTTTTTTTATATGCCTATAGAACAGGACGATTTAAAAACAATTTTTAGAGATTTTTTTTTATTTTTTATTTTACAATATGATTGTAACTGTAACATAAAAAAAATGTCGATTGAAAATCCGACTACAAATAAATCGACATTATCGGTGCTTCAATTTTCACACTGATCATAATTTATTATGGGAGCAAACACAAATTAAAAGTAATTTGTACTGTAGCGTTTAGTTTGTGGAGTCTAGCGTTTAGTTTGTGGAGTCTAGCGTTTAGTTTGTAGAGTCTAGCGTTTAGTTTGTGGAGTCTAGTGCTTAGTTTGAGTCTAGTGTTTAGTTTGTGGAGTCTAGCGTTTAGTTTGTGGAGTCTAGCGCTTAGTTTGAGTCTAGCGTTTAGTTTGTGGAGTCTAGCGTTTATTTTTTGGAGTCTAGCGTTTAGTTTGTGAGTCTATCGTTTAATTGAGTCATTGACACTTTGCCTTAGCGTCTCTTAAGCCGGGTACAGTACTTTCCTATTAAGATGGATGTCATGCAGGCATCATTAACATTAGGTTTGTATTGATTATTTCCTGTTAACCGTTAACTTAATGAGTGTATCGATTAAGCCGTGTCAACTGTTAACCTTTAGCTGGATCGATTAGTTTGTGTTAACTGCTAACTTTTGTATTTGTACTCCAGTCTCAGCTACAGCTGATAGCGTGTCAATTGATGGAGACAGTCTGTAGTGTCAAGTGATGGAGCCTCTTTCTCTCTCTCTCTTATATATATATATATATATATATATATATATATATATATATATATATATATATATATATATATATATATATATATATATATATATATATGGCCCTAGACCTGTGTCCCTCCCGAAATAGGCCAATTGACTGACAGACGATACTACTACTGTAAGGCACACTTCCAGAGTTTCTTCCAGGCATCTCTTCGGGGGGACGGTGCCCCCCCCCCCCCGAAGCAAGTCTACCCCCCCCCCCCGAACTAAATGGAATTTATATAGAAAATATACACTTTTGACAGTGTCCGCCCCCTGAAAATTGTTGTCCGCCCCCCCCCCCCCCCCGAAAATTTCAAGTACACCCCCGGAGAAAAAAGTCTGGAAAAAACACTGCACACTTCCCACCCACCCACCCACCCCCTCCCCGTAAACCGCCTACAATTTTCCAACAAGTAAAACAAGAGCGAAGACCACCCACACTAAGCGACCAGTTGTACTTAAAATAAATATTATCTCGTTTAATATTTAACTATTGCGTGGGTTTGTTTGTTTGTTTTTTTAAATCGACTCAAAAACTTGTTATTGCTTAAATACGATCACGTGGTGTCGTCATCAGATCACGTGAGATTTTAACTGGGCCGGACGTGATAAGTTATTTATGGCGATACTCCATTTTGAAAAGCGTGACCTAGAAAAGCAAAGCGTAAACACTCACCGAGGCCCGGTGAATGTCTGCAGATAATTATCAAATGTACTCACAACCCAGCAAGCTCCGTGGAATCCGATATCACGATACTAGCATTTCGACCCGGCTATGGCCGTTGTGTTGTGTGCGTTTATTTTTTTTATTTTTTTTTGGTACTGTTGGTCTCTGTTTTCGAGTTATTTATTTAATATCCTTTACTGAATTTGATGAGAATAACGCGATCATTATTATTAACATGGATGAAAAACATGTTTTTGTTAATTTTCCGTTTATAGTCGCCGTAAAAAAAATATATTTAAAATATATATAATATATATATATATATATATATATATATATATATATATATATATATATATATATTATATATATATATATATATAATATATATAATTTAAAATATATTTAAAAAAATGTATAATCTTAATGCCGGATAAATCTGCAAATGCAGACAAAATATTTTTTTGTTTTAAATTTAAGTATCTATTTACTTTCTATCAAGCCAATAGGGCGGTGTGGCAGAGCATCAGAGTTTCTTCCAGGCATCTCTTCGGGGGGGGGGGGGCTTAGCCCCCCTCCCTCCGAAGAAAGTCTACCGCCCCCCCCCCCCGAACGAAATGGAATTAATATAGAAAACATATTTTTACCAGTGTCCGCCCCCCCCCCCCCCCCGGAAAATGTTGACCGCCCCCCCCCCCCGAAAATATCAAGTGCCTTCCCCCCCCCCGAGTAAAAAGTCTGGAAGAAACACGGCAGAGCACTCGACTGCTAACCCACCCGAAAGTCTCGGTCCAGACTTTAGGCTACACGACGTCCCTGAGTCCACCCAACTCTGAAAGGTACCTTACTCATGTTAGGGAAAGTAAAGGCAGCCGGGTTTAGTGCTGACCACACTGTTTCTTAATTTATCAAAGTCAAGAAATATGTACTCTACTTCATCTAATACGTCTAAAAGAGTAACTTATCATTTATACTAGCCGACATTTTAGAATTAGATTAACGAGACAAAGTTTGACAACACAGAAAAACGTATATTTCTTGTTTAGTTACCGAAACTACTAAAAACATGAAATAGGTCCCATAATTAGAAACGTCACACAAAAAACCACACAATCAATTTTTCAAAACCAAATCTGTTTGAATAACACTGAACACGATGATTTTTTTAAATTTATTGATTAATCAGAACATCAGGATTCTACCTAGCCGAAGCCTCTCCTCATAATAATATATAAAACAAATTTTTAAAATCCTAAACAAGATTTTAAATTTTTTAAATTAACGAATAGATATGGTAAAAGTTCCTTTCTTTCAATACAAAAGTAATTTAAAAAAACAATGGTTTTATTATTATCAAAAGTCAGAATGTTTTTTTCCTTTATTTATTGTAAATCTCTGGTTTAATATGTGTCAGAATCAATGGTCGAAACCATCTCACCTCAGTTGTATTAAGGAGTCTGCTTGTTTGTTGTGGAGTACGTCATTAATACAAAACTGTTATATGATCTTGTTATCTCCCCTATTGTTGTTGTCTATCAACTACCACTGGCGCACGTCGTATCAACAAGCGAGTGCCATTTTATCCTGTCTCTAGCTGTGACCTCTGTTTTATCCTGTCTCTAGCTGTGACCTCTGTTTTATCCTGTCTCTAGCTGTGACCTCTGTTTTATCCTGTCTCTAGCTGTGACCTCTGTTTTATGTTGTCTCTAGCTGTGACCTCTGTTTTATCCTGTCTCTAGCTGTGACCTCTGTTTTATCCTGTCTTTAGCTGTGACCTCTGTTTTATCTTGTCTTTAGCTCTAACCTCTGCCTGTTGGGATGCTAGGCCTCTCTTGCAACTCTTTCTGCATTGATCGAACTTATTTTAACTGTAACTACTACCTGTCCCAAATCAGAAATGAAATGATGTTTAGATTAGAGTCAGCAACGGACATTGTGACCTTTAGTTGACCACAAACCTACGCATAGAAGCACGGACATTGTGACCTAAGTAAAATCTTGTTATAAAACATAATACCCCCACATCGTTGATTTAATGCTCTATCATAAATTAAAATGGCTGACTTTTTCAAAGGGAGGCAATCGATAAGATTACAATTTCATTCGCCAGGAGTTAACGTTCCCTGGCTTCAAGTCCGGCAGCAAGCTGGAAATGAAACACCGCGGTAATTAATTATTTTTTTACCCACACTATAGCTCGTCTTTGATTGGCTAACGTGTATTTTATGAAACATTAATCAAGAAAATAATTAAAAGGGGAGACGGGATTGGTAAAAATGTGCTTGTAATCAACACATTATTTTATTTAAGGAACTTTTATGTCGCTTTGCCAAGACAAACATTTCAAGAAATAAAATGTGATTTCTAGTTTTAGTAGCACGATGTTTAGTCATGTCTGTGTCTATGGACGGTAATAGTTGGGCAGCTGTCGTGGGAAAAATTGGACAATGGATGGCTTCAAACCCCAGCCTAGTGAAAAATAAATGTTTTATCCTTTTTCGTTGTTAATTGTAATGTCGAAAAGGATTTCCCTCCAACCCAGTTATTACATGTCAACATGTTATGTGCCATGAATTAGCCCGTTTACATCGATTTTAGCCTTTGTGGATTTGCTTCCTTAGCCTTTGTCCACCAAAGAGAAAACTACTACAAGTCAGAAGTTTTTTTTTTATTTTGGTGTTGTCTCCAGCTATCGAACCTCATCTGCCAGGGGGGTCGAACTTGGTACTTTCGGGTTAAGCAGCCATGAGCTTTACAGACTCGACCATGAAAAATGTCTGCTGTCTTTGATCCCATCTCCCTGCTGCCTGAGCCTCCCATCCCCTTATGAATTTATCAGCTGCGGCGAAAACTTTAAAGCTAGGACAGTAAAAGTCCGTTAATGTACGGTAACTCTTGGATCTGCTATATTGTTTAAATATATTCGAGTTATTTCCCTTTTTCTTTTCTCCATTTATTTTCGAAATCAAAGCCAATTTAATTAGTGCTATTAAAACTAATTAAAATGCTTCTGCTGTTAGTAGGGCATTAATTATAATGTAACAGTAATATTCAAAAAGAAGGTAGTTCCGACGATTAAGTTGAATTTGATTTTAGCATGTATTTTTTTTTTCTTGAAGTCATATAAGAAGTTGTGTTTTTGTTTATCTTCTTCTGGGATTAATAGTATTTTATTTTTAATTTATCTTTTTTTTTAAATGTAGAGGCTAAACATTGTCTCATTTTCGCTTTGGTCATATGTAAAGTAAACGTGTGTCTGTAAAGGATGTACTCACAACCCAGCAAGCTCCGTGGAATCCGATATCACGATACTAGCATTTCGACCCGGCTATGGCCGTTGTGTTGTGTGCGTTTATTTTTTTTATTTTTTTTTGGTACTGTTGGTCTCTGTTTTCGAGTTATTTATTTAATATCCTTTACTGAATTTGATGAGAATAACGCGATCATTATTATTAACATGGATGAAAAACATGTTTTTGTTAATTTTCCGTTTATAGTCGCCGTAAAAAAAATATATTTAAAATATATATAATATATATATATATATATATATATATATATATATATATATATATATATATATATATATATATTATATATATATATATATATAATATATATAATTTAAAATATATTTAAAAAAATGTATAATCTTAATGCCGGATAAATCTGCAAATGCAGACAAAATATTTTTTTATCCTGTCTCTAGCTGTGACCTCTGTTTTATCCTGTCTCTAGCTGTGACCTCTGTTTTATCCTGTCTCTAGCTGTGACCTCTGTTTTATCCTGTCTCTAGCTGTGACCTCTGTTTTATGTTGTCTCTAGCTGTGACCTCTGTTTTATCCTGTCTCTAGCTGTGACCTCTGTTTTATCCTGTCTTTAGCTGTGACCTCTGTTTTATCTTGTCTTTAGCTCTAACCTCTGCCTGTTGGGATGCTAGGCCTCTCTTGCAACTCTTTCTGCATTGATCGAACTTATTTTAACTGTAACTACTACCTGTCCCAAATCAGAAATGAAATGATGTTTAGATTAGAGTCAGCAACGGACATTGTGACCTTTAGTTGACCACAAACCTACGCATAGAAGCACGGACATTGTGACCTAAGTAAAATCTTGTTATAAAACATAATACCCCCACATCGTTGATTTAATGCTCTATCATAAATTAAAATGGCTGACTTTTTCAAAGGGAGGCAATCGATAAGATTACAATTTCATTCGCCAGGAGTTAACGTTCCCTGGCTTCAAGTCCGGCAGCAAGCTGGAAATGAAACACCGCGGTAATTAATTATTTTTTTACCCACACTATAGCTCGTCTTTGATTGGCTAACGTGTATTTTATGAAACATTAATCAAGAAAATAATTAAAAGGGGAGACGGGATTGGTAAAAATGTGCTTGTAATCAACACATTATTTTATTTAAGGAACTTTTATGTCGCTTTGCCAAGACAAACATTTCAAGAAATAAAATGTGATTTCTAGTTTTAGTAGCACGATGTTTAGTCATGTCTGTGTCTATGGACGGTAATAGTTGGGCAGCTGTCGTGGGAAAAATTGGACAATGGATGGCTTCAAACCCCAGCCTAGTGAAAAATAAATGTTTTATCCTTTTTCGTTGTTAATTGTAATGTCGAAAAGGATTTCCCTCCAACCCAGTTATTACATGTCAACATGTTATGTGCCATGAATTAGCCCGTTTACATCGATTTTAGCCTTTGTGGATTTGCTTCCTTAGCCTTTGTCCACCAAAGAGAAAACTACTACAAGTCAGAAGTTTTTTTTTTATTTTGGTGTTGTCTCCAGCTATCGAACCTCATCTGCCAGGGGGGTCGAACTTGGTACTTTCGGGTTAAGCAGCCATGAGCTTTACAGACTCGACCATGAAAAATGTCTGCTGTCTTTGATCCCATCTCCCTGCTGCCTGAGCCTCCCATCCCCTTATGAATTTATCAGCTGCGGCGAAAACTTTAAAGCTAGGACAGTAAAAGTCCGTTAATGTACGGTAACTCTTGGATCTGCTATATTGTTTAAATATATTCGAGTTATTTCCCTTTTTCTTTTCTCCATTTATTTTCGAAATCAAAGCCAATTTAATTAGTGCTATTAAAACTAATTAAAATGCTTCTGCTGTTAGTAGGGCATTAATTATAATGTAACAGTAATATTCAAAAAGAAGGTAGTTCCGACGATTAAGTTGAATTTGATTTTAGCATGTATTTTTTTTTTCTTGAAGTCATATAAGAAGTTGTGTTTTTGTTTATCTTCTTCTGGGATTAATAGTATTTTATTTTTAATTTATCTTTTTTTTTAAATGTAGAGGCTAAACATTGTCTCATTTTCGCTTTGGTCATATGTAAAGTAAACGTGTGTCTGTAAAGGATTATGGACAAACCACAATAAACTAGTTAAAAACTAGTTAAACTAGTTAAAAAAAGATATATGGGAGCCAAAATAATTTATTTTTGAGAAGTTGTCATAGAAAAGTACAGCAACAAGAGAAGTGTACAGCATATGTATATTATCAAACAAAATACAATATACATATAGCAACATAATATACATACAATTTTATTTCTATATACAAATCATAAATGTATATTATATAATTATAATCCAATCATTCATTTCTTTTTCCCATATTCCACAAGGTATTACTTCCCCTTCATACTTTCACCCTTCTTTTTGGGTCCATAAAGAAATCATATTGACTTGGTACAAAGTAAAAATAACATTACAGCATTTAAGCCCAAATAAAACTATTGCACATTATACATTCAACAAAAAAATTTTTACTCTTTCAAATAAATTACAATCTGTAATTATTGTACAGAAAATTAATATGTATTTTAATTTTGTGTATTTTATAAATATACATGTTATTTATACAGCAACTAACAAGGGCACACCAACAAGTTATTTTTATAGAAATAACTTGTTACAGCAGGTTTTTATTCTTACAGAACAACAGACTAGTCAAATGCTGAAGATTTTATTTTAAAGGAATGCTGCCATTTGATCCCATACTTGCATAATAATATAGGCCAGAGAAATTTTTTTTTATTTCTAGTGCAACTAAAACATTTTACCTACTTAAGTTAGCTATTAATCCTCTATTTCATGGTTCCTTAAAAAAATTCTGATCCTGAACAAACTTTTTACTTATTACAAAATGTGACTCTTGTGTAGTAATAAACTCCACGTTTTTGGAATGTGAAAATGTCTTATGGCAAAGCTAACTACTTTTTTACCCAAACAAACCAAAGAGTATAAAGGGTAACCACTTGTATACTGCATTATATAACAGAATCAACACCAAGGTGGTTACATTTGTGAGTGATGCTGATTATCTGAAAAGCACAAAAACATATTCAACTGAAACAGTTTGATTCCAAAAAATTTTTTTTGCCTGGTTGGCAAATATTATCAGACTGCATAAGATCAATTAAATCCATGGTTACTATCATCAATTGCTGAAGTTTATTCTATCATATTACAGATTTTTATCTTCAAATTTGCCCATTTTACATGATGTTTTATTTAGTGACAAACACATTTTTTTTTACAAAGTTTGCTTGAGAAATGTTACAAGACTTAAATAATCATAGAGATTTTATATACCTAATTCATTAAAAACATTCTAAATTTTATTAAATGTTTTAGTATTTTTAAATTTAAAAATGAATTTTAATGTATTTTCAGTAACCCCAGCATCAGTTCACAAATAATAAGCTAAAAGATATGCTTAATTCTGCGAGAAATTTTGAAAACATACAGGAATAAATATGTTTTACAAAAATACTAATCTTTGTAACATGGTCTAACCTGTTATTTTAAAAAGTTACGTTTTCAAAAATGTTTTGAAAAAAAAAAATCTCTAAATAAAACAAAGTAAAACTTTACCTGCAACATTTTTAAAAATACAACACCATAAGAAAAAAATGCTTGAGCATCTTATTTTATCACATATTACTTGGTATAAAAAGGTGAATTTGAATGACATTTACATAAGTCAACAGATTTATTCAGAGCAAGCTGAGATTCTATTTCTTTAACACTAACTGAAACTAACAAAACACATGCTTTGGCTAGCTAGCTATACATAATACATTATTTTAAACACTATTTCAAATAAAGCAATAGCTACTTAAGATTTAAATCTATAATATACTCTATGTGTATAGCAAATGGTAAAAGAATTAAAGATATATTTTATAGCCTTAAGCATACAACTGCATTAAGATCAAACTATCAAAGCTAATCACAATAATGCTAAAAGCCTGCATTGATTTTCAAACAACTATTATTATCTTACATTTTGCATCAACATGAAAAAGTATGATAAGTGTTTTAGCACCAAACATTAACACATATCTGGCCACTTGACCTGTGACCTGTAAGAGTTTACCCGATATTTTGATATGACTAGAGTTTGTTCACCAACATAGCAAGTGTAAAATATGAAACAACAAATAATGTGAAATGTGATGTGCTCTCAGTAATGTGTTCTCAAACTAGCAATGTTACATGCTGACTTTTACCAAAGCCTTTCTAACTCGTTTGCCTGTCACTACCAAGGATTGGTCTGCTGATGTGGGCCTCTTTCTGTAGTACCTGTAAAAATAAAATAACACATTTATTTACGTTGTTCAATTCATCTATTACAGAAGTATAATTTTTTAGTATCAAATTACAAAATGAATATACTCTGGAGCTAATTAAACAGATTACAGGTTGGCTCATATTATAATTATAATTTAAGTGCAAATGTGTCATGAAAGATTTTGTATGGTTTAAAAGTGCTAATAATTTGATCCTCTATAAGCTTTTAGATAATCATTATTTATTGACCACATGAATATACATTATTGACCACTAAAATTAGGATTATTGACCACTTAAATTGTTTATTGATTGCAAGAATTTAAAATTACTGACCAGTAGAAATTGGATTACTAACAAAAGAAATTAAAGCTTTCTTCTAGTTCCAAACATAACAATCTTTTTAGGAGTTTAGACAGAAATAAAACATAACAAATATAATAACCTTTGTAGTAACAAGTTTTTGAATGTAATTAAACATATTTTAGTGCTAAAAAGTTTTTATTAAAGAAAGCAAATTAGTTGTGTTTTTGTCTTATTTTTAGTACACTTTAAAAGTTTATTATACACGTTTTTATATTTATTTTATTTTGACTAAAAATATTTGATTTAAAACCTGACTTGCTAAAATACAGTATATGCGCTTTTTTTATTTCTGTTGGACGTTGGTGAAAAATCAGCAAATTTTGATAAGCAGTTCACCCTCAACAGCCTTTAGACAAGCAATCACTAGAATATTTTATCTTATTATCTCCTCTTTTATTATTGAATATTGAAATTTTTTAAAAATTTTAATGACTAATATGTCTGATTCAATTAAAAATAGACATCCTTGCATTGTCATCAAAGGAATGTGGAATGACTGAACAAAATTGCTGTATAAGAAGTATGTTTAAATAGAGTTGCAAGACTTGCTGAGCCACAAATATATTAGTTGTATGTAATGAAAGCTACTAACATTAAGATCTTTTTACTGGAATCATTCAAATAAACAGAAGCATCTTTACACACAAAAATAATAGTAAAGAATTAATAACTTTTGCCAACTGTAATAAAAAGCCTATCCCAAGCGATTTCCACATCAGTTTTTTTTTGTTCGTTTAGTTTGAAAAAAGAAAGCACTTACTTTTTTTGTTTGTCTGATGATAAAGAAAATTCATCCTGTGCTTCAAGGTCAACCTCATGGGTATCTCCACTAACATCCTTCTCTTCATCTTTCACACTTATTTCCTCCTTTAAGGAGAGCGAACTTTTTGATTTTCTCTTCACATTTACTGTTTTATTGACAGGGGACTTGGAAGCTTTTTTCACGAGCAGGTGGGTGGGTTTGGATGGAGAAAAATCCTGGAAGACCTCCAGTCCATGATCTGGCAGTCCATCACTGAGATGGTCAGAGAAAGATTCAGACCTGGGGATCTGGTCCACTTTAAAAGTGCCAGGTGAATCTAGCAGATCTGTATTCGCCTGCAAGGTGGAGGGGCTTCCTTTTGAGGAGGTAGAAGATTTTGATTTTTTTACACAATGTGTAGACAGCAAGTCATTGGGTAAGCTGGTGTCAATGTTGTGCTGAGATCTCCCCATGCTGAGGGTGTCCTCGGAGAGAGGTGCGTCCTCTTTGAGGCTGTCTTTGTACTTGAGATGGATTTCACTATTCTTAGAGCTATCATCCACCATAGGAGAACAGAAGTCTGAGGTGACCAAGCCAGAGATATCACCCGCTGAGCTGTGGCCGGACATGCCAGCAAAGTCCGACAGCTGTTCTTCTGTCATGGTGATGATACTGCCGTGAGTGCCGTCCAGCGGCAAACTCAACGCCTCCATGTCCCCAGACAGGAGCTGCACGCCTCCCTCCCCTGAACCACCCAGTGATGTTAACATCTTCATTAAAGCGTCCCTGTCTACCGCCACGTTGACCAGTGTGGGCTGGCCAGTCTCACTGTTCACACACGTGTACCCTTTGACGACAATATACTGAGGCTGAATGTTTGTGTTGTCTGATGTTGTAGCAGTGCAGGTGTTGATGGGCTGTAAGAGGGAATCTGTGGAGGCAGCAGAAATGTGCCCAATGCTAGTGTTGGAGATGTCACCTTGTTCTGTCAGAGAATTTCTTTGAGAGCCTCCAGAAAAGACATCATTGCCCTTAAATTAAAACAAACAAAAGTTATAATTATCCTTTTATTATATCACTTCAAGTTTGTTAAAGCGGATGGATGTTAAAATTGGGTTTACAGTAACTAGGAATGTTACCCTTACTTTTCTTATGATAGCCTTTGTTGAGATGGAACCCTCACTCTCACTGTCATCTGCAGAATCTAGATCTGAATCAGACTCCAGTTCAGCTTGTGTGCTTGCTTCACACTATAGCAGGGAGATAAAACATAAAATAGCCTAAATATAAATGTTATTTTAATATTTGATTTGTTTCTGCTCCATAAAAATAATTTAATTTCTACACCAAACAGAAGACTACACATGCATAATAACAGCTGCTAGAAGAGATGATTCAAACAATGGTTTAATTAAATATTAGATTTTAATCAAATAGTTGAAAGTAATGAAAATGTTGACAATCTGGATAGTTAATTATAGAAGTTGAGCTTTGCTGTTTACACTACCTTAACCTAACACTTCACAGAAAAAATATCAGAAAAAAGTAGCCTCAGGTAAACTGATGTAAAGATGATTCAATTAACACAAAGGAAAAAAAATTAACACTAACTTGCAAAGATTCAACAGGTTCTTCTGTACCATCCTCATCATTAAAGTGATCATCATCGGAGGAATCATCATCTCTGGAAATTTTCACAGCAGCTTCTGTATCTTTATTACCTCCCTTGTCAGTGTTTACCTTCCCTGCTAGTGAAGACTTTTCGTTGTTGGTAAGTGCAGAGAAAATATCATCCATGTTCATTTTGTCACCCTTAGAAGTCAAGAAACAACAATGTTTAAGAACTTAACATTGTAGCATGGATAAAACATCAGACTTTGTATTACATAAATGGATTATACACACAAAAAAACTAGATTAAAAGTGAAACAAAAATTATTTTTTTTAAAAAAACATTTTAGCTTGAGTTGCTTTATAAACTTGAATTGACTGCCTGTATCTTAGTACGATGGCAGATAACTACTTGTAGGAAAATGATTTAGTACTAAAAACTCAATGCTTCTAAACGATGACAAAAAAAATGGCATTACTATGGGTATTTTGGATGAGATTTCTTCTAAGGACCCATCAGGGTGCACAATGACAACTTGTGGCACATCTCCAAGTTTTCCAGCTTTGATGTCCTGCAGCAAATTCCTGTGTAATGTGTCAGAAGTGAGAGGGGCACTTGTTGTGCTGCTGCCATCAGCACTGAGTATTGAGTCCAGCTTGTTTTCTTGGGTGGGGCGATCCAGACTGCTTTTGTACATGGAGGTTTTATCTACACTATGTTCATCGCTCTGTAGAAAGAGGCACCAGTGCTATTCACAGGGTTTTTACAACACCTTTTAAAAATTAGATTTCCAGATCTTTTCAACACATTTTCAATACATAAAGGTAACAAATCAAGAGGGGCTATGTTTACGACAATCCTAACGGTTATTTATTTTTTTTAAACAATTAAAATTAAATTATCTCTATTTTTTTAAATATTACCTTGACAAAAATTTTAAATATCCTTGAAAATTATACCAAAATAACATTACTTTAAAAAATGTATTTAGTATAACTATTTTGAATGTCAATAAAAACTAAAAGAAAACTGCTGACTTGAGAAGTACTATGAAATTGTAATAAAATTTCTCATGGACAATAAAAGGAGTAATTAAAATAATATGTCTGTGTACAAACCTCTTTATCTCTAGAAGAATCCAGTTCCGACTCTTCTCCCAGCTGACATGTGACCTTATGTTTGTCTAAAGTCTGGCTGAGGTTAAAGGACGTGTGGCAGGTGTCACATTCATACTTCTTGCCATTGGAGTGGATGGCTGCATGGGCATCAAAACTACGTTCTGTGTTAGCTATGAAGTCACACTCATCACATTTGAAGCATTTATCTATATCATGACCACGGACATGCTGTTTGTATGAGTACCTACAAGTATCAAATACAAGAAACAACATTAAGGTATTGCCATATGTATGGATTCATATATGTAATAACAAAAAAAATGTAATATAGTATGGACGATGATGGATGATTATGTATTCATACAAGTCAACATTAAGCCTAAAAAATTAACAACATAATTATGTAGACCAATTTATTTTGGAAAAAAAAAGCACTATATAAATTGAATATTCAGTTTAAACAATGACTTATCAGTGCAACTCAAAGAAATTAATCAATCTCTATTATCCTTAAACATAAATTTACCTGTAAACCCAAAAAATAAATGTATATACACATATTGAATTACCTGAATGTGAAAGATATTACCTGTCAGAGAAAACTTGTCCACATTTTTTACATTCTAAAGGTACACCTTCAGCATGTAACTTGTTAATGTGGATTTTCAGATCTGTTCTTCTCCCACAGGTAGTTGGACATAGGCTGCACTTAAAGACAGGCTTATTTCCTGAGTGTATAAGCTTGTGGGCTTTTAAACTGTTGCTCTGGGTAAAGCGTGTATGACAAATATCACATTCATATGGCTTTTCTCCTGTGTGTATCCTCAGATGGCGTTTTAGTTTGTAGGTGTCAGGGCTTGCGTAAGCGCAGTATGAGCACTGTGGAATTTGAATATTTTAGATGGTTTGCTAAAAAACCAGCCTAATTTGTGATATCCATCACAATCACACTGGCTTTTTTAAAAAGTATTGATCCTCAGAAGTTCTGAGTACTATTTTTTGACTAACCTTATATGGTCTCTCTCCTGTATGTGATCTCATGTGTCTTTTAAGTTTTGAAAGCTCAACGCTTGCATAATCACAGTTGGGACATCTATGAGGTTTTTCAAATGTGTGACGGTATCTGATGTGGCGAACAAGTTCCCCTGATGTGGTGAAAGCTGCCTCGCAGGTCTAAGGATAAAAATAGATCACTGAAATTGAATGTAAACAGCGTGACACAAACTACAGAGTTTTGTAATTTTTAGAAAATTGTTTTGATGTTAAATTAGCTAGAAAGTCTTTTAAAGAAATTTGTTTCTAAAAATGAAAATGCTGTTCTATGTATGTCTGCTGACATGAATACACAACTAAAATAATTGTAAATGTTAAATTTAACAGTGAATATTTTAAACTACTTAGTAATGGTGGCTATTATAAATAACAATACTTTTTTCTCCAAAGAATGAAACTAAAAACTGCTGCTATTGTAATAATTCAACAAGACAGAAAAAAATAAAAACATATTAATCTAAAGCATTAAACAACCACCTCAATATTAATTCTTTCTGAGTTTTTAACAACATCTTGTGGTTTTCTTAAGTTCTAAAAAGGTCAAGATGATGCTTAATTTTTTTTAGTAAATCAATAGAACAATAAATTAATTAAAATAAATATTTTTCATTACACTGAGTAAAACTATAGCACACTTACTTTACATTTATGTGGTCTGGTTCCTGTATGAGTATTTACATGATTCATTAAAGAAGCCGGAGTCTTGAAGCCCCTGTCACATTCTTTACACTTATGAGGCCGCTCATCAGAATGAGATTTCATGTGCCTGGTTAGTAAATAACGTTTTGGGCTTGTGTAATCACAGTAGTCGCATGTCAGCTGGGTCCCAAAGTTGTTGATATATTTCTTTGGAACAACCCTCAAAATTCTTTTCACTTCACCGTTTATTTCCACAAAGTCTTCTGTAAATTCTTGATTTTCTTGCTAAGAGAATAAAAAAATGTTTTAGTTTTCTATTGATCAAGTACATTTTTCATTTCTTTAGTCCCTGAAAACTAAAATCAAATAAATATTAACATAAAATATTTATGATAATTTTTGTTTCTATTTTTAAATATCTTTATGTCCACATAAGATTTGATAAAAAGTCTTTCTATTCAGCAGAAGATAACAGATTATAAAATGAAGAGATAAAACATGAACACAATGACAATATAAAAACTTACCTTGAAATCTAAAACTTGTGCTAGTTGCGTGGTTAGCTGGTTATTTCCATCTTTGTTCCCATCTGACTGGGACATGATCAGGACGTAGTTCATATCACCACCTTGATTGAGCTCAGAAGGAAGGATAGTTATAGTTTGAAAACCAAGATCTGAGTTTATGGTACCATCTGTTGCCAGTAAGCCAGACATCTAATTTGAAAATCATAACAAAGAAATAATGAAACAATTTATAGCTATTCAATATTTTAACATTCTTACAAGCTGTAAACTAGTCAGAAATAAGCAGTAGAAATTCAAACACACCTTCTTAAACTGTTATCTATTAGCCCTTAACATTAAAATCAATAATATGAAAGCAGTAAGGCACAATCTATTGGATGCTGGACGAACATTTTTGACAATTAATGAATTGTACCAAGTAGGTTATATAGTTTTTGTTTTTAATTAAACTGTAAAAGTTTGACCTGCAAGGCTTCAGTGGTTAAAGCTGTTCCATTGGGTAATGCCACCAGCTGAGGCTGGGAGCTATCAGACTGCAGGGCCACAAGTTGGGTGCTGTCTGAGATACCATTGCTGCTATTGGCTATGGTGGTGATGCTGTCATTCCTCCCTGTTATCATTATACCATTGGCCCCAGCAGATGTCAGAATGGAGGAAGATTGTGTGGCACCTTCGCTGGCTGAACCAGTATCACCCTACAGTAAAATATCAACATGTTCACTAGAAGGTTAAGAAAAATGTAACGCATTAAAAGTTGGCTATCAAAAAACATAAGCAAGAATACTGTATTTACTTTTTTTCCTACTTTTGCTGTTATAGTCTGGGGTATGGTTAAGGCCAGGAACAGGATCTTTTTATGAATTAGGATAGCTAAATAATTTTAATAAATGCCCAACAATCTAAATTAACATAAAAATGTACCTTGTTTGTAGTATTAATATTCTGTTTTTAAAAATTGTAAGATTTGGTTTTAAATAACGTTTCTTTTTTATGAGCCATGAATAGTATTTAAAATGCCAGCTATAAGCAAAACATCTTTCATGCAACCACTTTTTAAATAATCATTTTCATTATAGAAGAAACATCTTTCCAAAAATATTCCTACCCCTTGCATAGCAAGAACAGAATCAGAAGCTGTTAGTGCATCACTAGACATGCCCAAATCTTGGTTGAGTATCTGCATCTGAGCCCCATCACTCAGGGAAAGATAGTGGCCATCGTCGTCCAGGGACACAATCCTGATCACCTTGCCACCAGTGGGGTCAAGGTTGTCACTCAGTGATGTCATAATTAAACTCTGTTGATAGTTGTTATGAGCAAAATTAAACTGCAAGAAGATAAATAATAATTCACAGATATGGAAGTGACAGTTTATCCTACATATATATGTGACAAAATAAGTTACAATGATCCTTTTGAGAGAAATACAAAATAAAAACTCATATAAGTGCATGAAACAAACCAAGTTTCATTTACTTAATAAAATTCACTATGAATGTAAGAAGATTTTTCCTCCCATTGCAGAGAATTAAAGTATAAGGTGAAAGTTTAAAATAAATGTATACAAATAAATGTATGTAAAATGGAGTTCATACCCCTGCCATTGGGTTGGATTGAATGTCCCTTATGCTCTGAGCAGTTCCAAAACCTGCATTCTGTGTCAGGACTGATTCAAGGTCAATAGTTCCAACTTCCTGTTTTATATTTACAATATCTGTATCAGTGGATCCAACTAAACTTTGAATCTGGTGTGTGGTTTCGTCTGAAAGTGGTGTATCAAGAATACCTGTGTAGAAAAGCAAAAATCCCATTTTAAAAAAAAACCTCAACATGTCCAAAAATGTGCTTATATTATGAAAACATTGAATACATATGTGTGAGATTTACAATTAACTGTTTTGAGAATCAATAATTTATCAATATAAATAAGTTTTAGGGGATAAATTGCTTATTGTGCAATTGTGAAAAGGCTACCTTGCTCTGAATAAAATCCAGATGAAAACTGTGATGTAACGCCTCCTTCACCGGGTTCCTGAAGGTGATGACTCCCTGATGTAGGATTGTACAGGTCACCCACATCTCCCGTATCAACACCCATGTGGGACAAAACATCATCACCAGGCTCTATCTCTTTGTTGAATGTGGATAAGTAGTTTTGAAGGTCGTGAAGATTTTGGTTTTGGCCTGCCGACCCAGGCTCATCTTCAGGGTCCATTTATGAACAAGCTTTGGGTCAACTTCTCTGAACAGCCTGCACAAAAAATTTAAGTTAACTTTATACAAGAGTAAACAAGTAAAAATGTAACATACATTTCAAATTTTTTTTTCTGAGCAACTAGTTGTGTAATGTAGTGAATAAGTCCACACATGGATGACATAGATGACATACTTGAAGCTAAACAGAAGTAAATTTAATTTTATAGATACTGTACTGGGTACAGGGCTAATTAAAAATTATACATTCATTCAAGGCATTATTCAGACAGTGGGGAAAAGTGGTAGAGTGATTGAAACATTATTGTCTCAAAAGTTCGGTTCTTGTCAATGAATATTGTACATTCAGTTCCAGACTCATTAGGCAAAATTAAGGTAGCTAAGCAGTGAATCAGAATCAACCACAATATATCAATATCCCTACATGTGCAGAAATCACAGAAACAAGTTAACTCTGCTTCATCTGCTTTAAAGTAGAATAGAATTGACGGTCTTGCCTGAGAGGGTAACTTGTTTTTTTTAACTGAAAATTTGTACTAGGCCCTTGTGAAAATTAGTTAATGTACTATGTGTATGTACAGGCTAGTGGATATTTATTCTTATGACCCATAGGTCAATTTTAAAACTAGTGTATTAAATGGGGTCCCCATTTGAGGATAATTACAGTATTACAGTTAGAATGGGCCTATAGCCTATAGCATAAAAATAGGGGTTTACAATTTGATGTAAACTGTTATTATCTTGGCAGCCAGGCAGAGATATTAAGTTTAAGGAAAATAAAATAAATCCCTCTTTCACTCTTGTTTTCATCAAGTGGACCAATAAGTTGAATAAGACAACCTAACTAAATTTATTAGAACTATTACTAGATCTAGAATGACTAGATCTATATGTTCAGTTCAAGTTACTACTTTATTGCAAGTAGAGCAAAATGTTCCCATTATATGATTTTATTTGTGTGCTCAGAATAGCTGCGTTTTAATATTTTACATTTTTTATTTAAATGTGTGTAGGCTGGCTGTAAGTGTAAAGTAAAGTGTTTTCTATGGAGACGGTGGTATAATCAACTTGTATTCAGTGGTGCACTTCGCCATCTTGAAATCGCTAGGCCTATAATTAGATCGATAAGGTCTCTGTATATTAATGAAATGTGTTAATCAAATGCGTTTTTATGTTGGTAGCTTTAATAGTGTTGGATATAGTTCGGTGTCGATTTAGAACAAAGAGTAAGTGCCACCGCTAGGGGTGTTCTTGGCTTCAAGCGCCCTCATCTTCCAAGCGCCCTCTGCAACATAGGTGTTGCTCGGAGACGGACGCTTATCTAGTCTACAATTCTCTAGCTCCAGTTGCGCACTAGATGAAATTCAAGCTAGTTTAGCAATGTATGTGGTTTGATTACCTTTCAAAAGCAACCATCCGTTCGTCTTCAATCGGTATTAATTTGAGATTTTGCTTCACGCCTGTGTTAAATCACAAGTATCTTCTTTACTACAACAATGTCCGGGTAAAAAATTCAAGATGGCTGACAAGTTCAAAAAAATACTTGACTGAAATAGTCACGTTAAATTCTTTTGAAAACCTACGACTTATGATAGTCTACATCACTCCATGACTCAACAATGACAAGCAATTACCCTTCTTTTCAAATAAAAAAGTTTCTAAATGTTATGTTTTTAGTAAGGTTAATATTTAAAACCAAACTTTTAAATCTGTCGCTGGAGGGCGCTTGTGCGCAGTTCTCCATGAATGTTCTGATCTCTGCGCATGCCCAGGTCAAGGGGTGGAGTTAAAAATAAATAATTTAAAATGCAAAATTTCTACATAATATAAATAGAAAAAAAAACTAGATTTCTAGATCTAGTTATTGGTTAAGCCACACTTGAAAAACACAGTTGTTATCTACAGATCTAATGAGTAGGCCTAGAAGTAACATTTTCTTAAAATTAGCCATTTTCTATCTTCGAAATAGTTTCAATTTGTTTCTTTTAAATAGAATACTAAACTCGTCTTTTATTGGGATATATCAAAATAAAAATTAATAACTATTTAACACTAAACTTTTTAAACTTGTGTTGTAGGATTAAAATTAATTAAGTTATTATAATGATCTAGGCCTATTAAAACGCTACTACCTAGAGTTATTAATAAAAGGCCTTTACTTTTACTATAGCTGTGTAAAGCGAGCTGCATATCCGTGCTTCGCTTTACTTTAAGGGTCATCCATAAATGACGTCACGTTTTTTTACATCCCTCCCCTCCGTCACACGTCGTCACAAAAAGGCAGACCCCCCCCTTAAAATGACGTCACACCTCAGCCTACAAGCCCCCTCATAAAAATTGCAGTTGAATTTTTTTGAAACGTCGATATTTTTCTAAAATAGGGTATAAATTCTTATTGCAATTTATTAAAACAGTTTTCTAAAACGCGAAATAGCGTCTAAAATTCGTTTTCTAACATTGCTTTTTTATAATGCAAAAGTGTGACGTCGCACCATCTGAACTCCCCCCCCCCCTTCCCCCTCGTCACACACCGTCACAAAATTACGGACCTCCCCCCCCCCTACGAGTGTGACGTCATTTATGGACGACCCCCTTAGTGTTCAAATTGGCCATAAACAGACATTTTTTTGTGTAAAGTAAATATTACATTTTCACATAATAAAAAAGATATTAAATTGAATTAAGGGGAGAGAATTACAGACAGGGAAATAACATACCTCCATGAACCACACTCACCTCACCATACGACCCACATCCAACTTGCCCATATAGCACAACACACGCCTCACCCCCGCGATCCACACCCAAACACTCACCCCAAACCACTCACATCATTCCCCATATATCAAACTCAACCCCACAACACACATAAACAACCCATACACGTGAAGCAGACCAAACCCCACACCATCCCCAGCAACACACCCCATTACCCAGAAACACACCACCCCACACCCCGTAACCAACACGCCACATCATACACCACACAATAAAACCCAATTATCAGATCACATCCCAGCAACCCACACAGCACAACCCACACATTAACCCAGTAACCCCACCTTCAACACTCACTCAACCACTCATTGCATACACCCCACTACACTCATACATCACATAACATACAGAGTACACCAAACCTTACACCAACTCTCACACATACCGAACCATACTTTTACACACCCCACCCAACACTAATTTGTAGTTGGACTGTGTTAGAAACTATTCAAATATATGGTACGTAAAAGTAAAGATTCATTTAGACCTAACGATCCATTGGGCAGCTGAAGTGGAGTTCATAATATAAAGGGATAATGTGGTCAGCACTATGCCCAGCCGCCTTTACTTTCCCTAAGGTGTTGGGTGGACTCAGGGATGTTCCACTATTTTGAACCCGGATTCGAACTAGAAACTATCGGGTTAGCAGTCAAGCGCGCCACCGCTAGGCCACGCCGACCAAATATATGGTGGGGGTGAATCGATGTACAGAAAAATACAAATACACACAATTTTAAAAGATGACCGGCATTTGCAGATGTAGGCTACTTCAATTTACTGATCACTTCGACATATTACAAAGTGTAAATGACACACTTGTAAAGCCTAATACTTAAATACATCGTGTAGATGTATTAGTAATTTAAATAATAGAAAATGAAGCAAAAAATACAACTGCTTTAAAAACGAAAATCATTATACTGAAAAAGAAAAAAAAAAGAATAGCCGATTTTTTTACAAGCAGAAACCATAAATCCTTTAAACAGGTGACACTCTATTACTATTAGATTATCAGTATTGAGAGATGTGCGAACCAACAGTACAAATAAGTTATTTAGCCCAGATGGTTTTTTTAAGCGGCCTATTAGCAACGACGTATGGAATGTTAATGTTGTTCAGATTACTTTTTAAAACAAATCCCTTTTAATTTGTCCCATTGTCCTCTCATCCTAACTCACCAACCCAGTTCGATTAAAATAAAGTTAGTTATCGTTCTTCATCCTTCAGAATTTACTATGATATTTGTATAAACTGTTGTTTATCTGAGTCGTTTTTGAGGCAAAGACTAACTCCGTTGAACATTTAATACACCGCATTAAGTAAAAAAAAAAACAAGTAGGCGTAAATAGTAGTAGTCCTATTGTTGTACTTCGATTAAATGACTTTCCGACGTTGTATTTTGGAAGATAGGATACAACATTGATATATTGAAATAAGTAGATCTAATATCATGATTCAATGTTCATCATAACCTCTTCGTTACAAAAACGCATTTGACATCAATGCATTAAATGTCAAAGAAGTCGCAGATACAAAAAGTTTGTAAAGCTCTGACTCCTTAACTTCATATGACGTCACGTTTTTATGCTATCTCCGCCCCCCCCCCCTTTTTTTTTCATTACTCAAGGACACAAAATGTTAGACCCCGGCGTACTCTAAGATGACATGACATTTTACGTCGCGCCTTCCACAAGATTTGGGTCAAGAGTACTCAATCAGTTGTTATTACAATCAGCAAAAACAAATAGATCTATCTTTAAAGATGAAAAAGTAATGCTAAATTGAGTTTTAAAAATTGCCAAAGTGTGATGTTTTATAATTCTTACCCCCCCCCCCCCCCATCATTTACCTAAAACGTGACGTCATTATTGGAAGGCCTACATTATGTATGCAATCAATTTTACAACCACTTATATTTTTAGCGCAATTTCCATTCTGGAGAATTGCGTTTATTAACCCGTCATTTCTGGATGTATGAATGAATGGATGGATGGATGGATGTGTGTCCGCAGCTTTAAGTCGTATCTCCTCCTCAACGAAGCAATATCGATGACTAGTTCCAAAAGCAATTATGTTAAGCAAGTTACGAGGATGAACATAGGCCATAAAAACTCCGGGTTTCTTTCATGGATTTCCCGGAAAAGCCAAAAAGCCTCGAAAAAATGCAGTTTTTGGCCCATATTTCGGCAACCAGACCACTTAGCGACTTGAAACATTTACCAATCGATTCCTGCCATAATTTAGAACAATATTGCCGAAGAAAGTTTTCAAAAATATCCTTTCGTTCGGTCACAAAAAAAATTTTTAATTAATTAAAATTTGGACCGAATTACTAGGCATTTTTATTCAACCAGACCACACGCGTCATCACGTTCAATAGCTGCGCCATCACGGTCAATGGCTGCGCCATCACGTTCGGTAGCTAGGCGCGCAATGGTTTTTAGTCATGTAACTCTATTGTAAATAAAACATGTAAAATACTGAAAAAAAATTAATAAAAAACGTTTTAATAACTAACCAATGGTTTTACTAACCCTGCTCTTGATTTACGCTACGACAGAGCTATTTTTAGATAACATAAGGAAATTGCGCTTAAATGTCACTAGACTTTTTAATTAACTTGTTTTATAATGTCTTATAACGAACCTACTTCTTGCATGTCCCTCTGATCACATTCACACATTTTAACATAATTAGATGGTAAATTGATTTTTTTCAAAAATTACATTTTAGTGCTATAAGTTATAAACAGCTCACATACAGCCTGTCCAACGCTATTCTAAACGATCAACATACTGCATTGTTTTCAGCAGTTAAAAAAAAATAATAATTTAACTTAACAAAGTTGTGGGACTTTCTAGCAGATTATCTCTCTTTGGTATACCCAATTCAAAGCTACAAGGGCGCCAATCTATAGGGTAAAACTACAGTATAATAAATCAAATGTAGGCCTACATTACCTTATACACCATTAACATAGTGGTGAGTTTTCATAGTTTATTTGTTAGAATGGACCTCAGGACCCCTCACAAGATGAATCTAAATGCTCCTGTCTTACCCAACAACATGGTTATCATAGACATCATTGGGGGGGGGGGGTGTTATTTGGTGTATTGTTCAGTGTGTGTTATTTGGTGTATTGTTCACATGTCATAATTTTGGACCATCGAGATTGTGATTCTGATTTAAGTAGTGAGTTAAGCTTATACCCAGTATGGCTAAATATAGCTTAAAACGTAGCCAAGGGAGTGTTTTATTATTTGAAAAAATTATACCTACAAAATATATTTATATATCATAGGACTTAGGACAGCAACTTCTAGACTTTACAGCATACAGGTAAAAACAAAATAATATACAACTGTTAATGTTTAAAAAAATTTAATTAAAAAAATAACTTCAACTTAACATGTCACATTAAGTTAATGACTAAAATACTTACAACAATCATGATAAATAAAATTACTTTGGATAGCAGCTTTTTTTTTTTTTTTTTTTACGGCAAACTAGTAAAACTATACATTTGGTAATGATAAAATAATTTTAATTAAAAAATAAATTTAATGTCACATCAATTTAATAACTAAAAATAGCTACAACAATCATCACCGAGGATAAAGAAATAATATCATTTTTTTTCCACTTAGGACGGCAACTTTTGTTTTAGATTAACCAACAAACTAGAAACAAAATTAACTTCCCTTAAACATGTAGTAAAGTTAATATTTTTAAATGGTCACAACATTCATGAAGTAAAATAAAAAGTACAATATCATCTGATCTCCCTGTAGGCAGTTAAGGCCAAAATAACTGCTTTGCTTACATTTGGAAGTATTCAGGTCAAGACAATAAACACAAGGTCAATAATATATTATAATATACATTTTTACAACTATTTTCAGGGAATGAATTTGCATTAATTTGGAATTACAAATTTTCAAAGAATGAAATATTTAAACACACAGTTCATACTTGCAGCTCTTTATATTTTAATAGCCATATTATCAGTAGCCATATTCGCACCAGGATATTCAAAATATTTACAAAATTTCCAATTTTAAAAATTGAGTATTTTATAGTTGCAAGGCTTGAAAATATCTTCTCTTTTGTTTGTAAGTGTTCATTTTCTTAAATTAAGTATCATAAGTGCATTTGTGAATAAATTTTAAAACTATAAAAATAACATAAAATATCTAGACCTAGAAAAAATAAATTTAAACTATAATAATGACATAACTAGAGGGAATAAATTTTAAAACTAAAAAAATGACATAGCTAGAGACAGAATTAAAATATTTTTAAAAAGTTAAGTAATAATAAGCTAACATGTTCAATATTTGTTTGAAAAAAAAACAACTCCCAGCTGAATGCCTTTCTTACAATATGGTACATGTATGTGAAAGATACCATTTTTTAAATTATTTACTTCATTTCAAACTTAATATGTGACCCATATAGACTACTTGTAACTGGAATGTTGACTGCTATTTAAAAAATAAAGCTTTTAGAAAGTAGAACTGAAATATTTTTACATATAGGAGTTATTCTACCAGCATTTTCATTTAATACTATCTCATTTACAATGCAAAAAGATACAAATTAATATATTAATCAGCTCTAAAATCTCAAAAATATCTGAAGAAAGGTCAATGCTATCTTTTAAATTTTAGAATCCAAGCAACAAAAATAAAAGGTATTCAAGATGTAAAACAAGTTATTAGAGGAAATCTACATTTTTAACTTTAGCTTGAAACATATCTACACATTTAGTAAAGAACCAACATAAATTATTTAACCAAACTTTGTATGTACATAAAGCTGTTAATAAAATAATCTACCATTGTGAGATGTGAAAAATTCCAAAGTTTATAAAATAATCTACCATTGTGCGATGTGAAAAATTCCAAAGTTTATAAAATAATCTACCATTGTGCGATGTGAAAAATTCCAAAGTTTATAAAATAATCTACCATTGTGCGATGTGAAAAATTCCAAGAACATTGCCCTCGTTTTGTATTTTGGCCAATTTTAATATACCAAAAGGTTTATAAGGCACATTTTTCAGTGGAGAGAAAAAATAATTACACAATGGGTTCTGGGTACTGTCAGAGAACAGCCTGGGTGAAGTGAGGTGTGTTAACCAGGATAAATTAGACTAGAGTAGATGGAAGTAAGTACAATTTTGGGTTGATGTGGACGGAAGAAGAATCAACAGTCCTCGAATTTTTGTGTGGATTGTATAAATCAAATAAATAGAAGATCTCTATGATTCAATACCAATACAAAATTAGTCCCAAACATACAAGAATAAACAAAGGAATGGTTTAAAAAATTAATTCAAGCAGCATATGATGCTAAGCTAGTAAACTTTACAAAAACCACTGATTGTCTGTTTTTTTTAAGAAAAACATAGTTTTAAAGTCAGCATTTCCAATTTTGGAAATATAATCTCAATAGGAAAAAAACTTGTTACAAAAAACTGAAAGAAAATGTGAAGTACAGGGCACAGAAATAATTCACATTTAAAAATCTAGCTGACAATGCATGAAATGAACATTAACCAAAGAAAAATGAAATAACATATGGCACAAATACCCTGAAAAAAGCGTGTCACAAAAATCAAAACAAATGTGCCCCAACAAAAATGCCCAGTAAATCTCATGGAAGAGAATATGCTATTAGTTCTTTCAGTTACTAAATTTTGTAAATAACTGAATTACAATGACAACAATGAACCATCTGAAAGCACAAAAGAATGACAGGATTCAATAAAATAAAGCATATGTTGCACTCAGCTGAAGACACCCCACGAGCCCACAGCTCAAGGCTTCAGGTGGCCTCACATTGTGACCATCCTTCAGGTTGAAACCAACAAAAACATGCATAAAATCAAAATACCTTACTCCTAGATTATTAGAGCCCTCCAGTTCCTTTTTCTTCTAACCATACAAAAATTACCTTCACTAAAATTCACTAAAACATTGGCCAGAAAAAGGAAACTTATTTGGCATTAAATATCTGATAATTTTATTATAGGAATGTCAACACAAAGTGTTCAATGGATTAAAAATGTATGTTAATAATGGTCATACCAAACTTTATAATTGTATAGCACACAAAATATAGCAAACATGATTGTGCCGTTTACTTAATAAAAGTAAAGTAAAGTTTCCCTTTCAAACCTGACGGTCTATGGGGCCAGTGAAGTAGAGTTCACTTGTTTCTGTGACCTCGGCATATGAAGAGATAGTTTACTTAATGAGAGGTGGCAATCAATAACCATATGATTGGAAGGGGATCTTTTTTATCTAGAGCTACATTGTCAAGGGCCATTTTTTTTTTGCTGAACATTGTCAGGCCTATTTTGACCAGTCCTTTTAGCTGGGCAATTACTGTCACTGGCTGCTTTGACAGAGTACCTTATTTAACAGCAATTCAATTTAACAAGATATCACTGTCAGAGTCCAAAGCCATATCATCATTGCTGCTGGTACTGCCACCTCTGTTTGCCTCCCCTTCTGGCAGAGTTTGACCTCTTTCTACCATTGCTTTACGATGAAATGCCACTAAAAAGAAAGAATAAAAAACTGGATAAATTTCAAAACATTTGTAGAATTCTAGTTTTAAGTTAACTAAACTAGGGTACAATTTCATTCTAATCCAGTGCATGTTGGTAATCCAGCTAATGTAATTTCAATAGCTATCCCATTTTCAAAGGTGACAAGAGTTTTTTTTTTTCAAAACGGTCATTTTTATAAGTTTTATGTGATAATAATTAAAAAATTTAAGAAAACATGTAAAAGTATTTTCATTTGTTTTGCTAATTTTTTTTTTGTTACTGAAATTGATTTCAATTGGCAACAATTGACTATAATTTCAAAAGTAACTGGTATCTATGCCTTCCTACCACTATTGAAAATTCTGAAATTTTGAATGTCATAAAACCACAATTTTCTTTTGTTAAAATTATTATGTTTGTGTATGTGTATTTATATATATATATATGTATACAGATGTTTTTATCCCTTCACCGCTGCCTCAATGTGTGATGTTCATAAAATAGCAAGTTAACCAAATAATTCATGCAACACTTTCTTGCTAGATGCGTTGAAAAGTATTGATACATTTTTTATTAGGAATCCAATTATCACAACAATGGATGAAAGAGGATACATATGAAAAGCTACCTTTTTCCTCATTAAAGTCAATGTCTTCATCATTATCAAACACATGTTCACAGTATGGTCTTAGGGTTGGAGGCTGAAAAATAAAATACTTCCGGTTACAACATTTCCCCACAAAAATATTTCAATGTAATAATAACTTTTTAAAATCCGAACAAATTAAAGCAAAGCATGTTGACAAAAAAAGTGTGGTAAAAAAGCTAACAACCACACCTTCTTTTTTTGTTTTAACAGACGGCTCCATTGTCCTTGAATATACTTTGATAACACAACAAAGGTGTTGCTGCTTTGAAAAACAAAGTTTGTCTTATCTGGGGAGACCATGCCGTACAACTCCCAGTTTAACTCGTAGGTTACCCCTTCTGTTTCAGTCCTGTGGAATCAAAATATTTAGAGCTAAAGTTGCACTCGTTGTTTAAACTGTCAATCTAACAATCACATTTATGTTTTTGTTTTCATCTAAAAAAAAATTTTAAACCACATTAACAGACCTGCACTGTATGTTGGTAGATGTTATGATAAAATTTTCGCGCTGTGCATTTTTTATTTTGAAGCTAAGAAAAATCTTGAAGCAGTTCTGGGTCCATTCTACAACAGGCACAACACTGGGGAACAAAGTTAACAATTTTTAAGTAAAGTAAAGTTCCTTTTCAAACCTTACGGTCTACAGGGCAAGTGAAGTAGTGTTCACCTGTTTCTGTAGCCTCGGCATATGAAGGGATAGTGTGGTAAGCACTATGCCCAGCCACCTTAACTTACCCTAACATGAGTTAGGTACCCATCAGAGCTAGATGGACTCAGGGACGGTCTAACAATTTTTAACTAGGATTTATGACTAATACATCATTTTTTGCATTATAAAGACAAGATGAATTCATAAGAAATGAAAAATCTGAGAGAAAACATAGCAATTTTTTGTTGTGGCTAGTTGAGTTAATAAGTAAATTTTAATTCAATAGAACAGGCCAATAAATAATTAAAAGTACCAAAAATAACAAACTACGCAAATTTAACAGGAAATGGGTAAATTTCTATACTTGAGATTGGTAAATCTAAGTTGATTGCTGATTGGCTAATTATAAAAAAATGTTTTAAATATTTACCCAATTAATATTAAGTTAAGGAAAAGTAAACTTGCTATTTTGATATTCAACATTTGTACTCAACTAAACATTTTTAAAATACTAGAAACACTAGTTCTAAGAATAGATGAATAGATTTTTCAAGTACCAGGTTGCTTTTAATCATATATAGAGCTCTTCTAAAAACACCAACAGAAATTTTTTTATGTCTGGATTTATCTCTATTGGTGTCGAGACAATGGGACTAAAAATCTTACATTTTCCCATGGTTCTCCTCAAAATGAGCTGGAACACCTGAAAGAGCTTCTGGCTGTGGTGTGCTTATGTTCATTAACTCCCACAACTCATGGCATAGCTCAACTGTAGGACTTTGCAGTTTTTTCTTAGTTAGACTGTTGGAATAAGACAAAGCATTTGAGGTCTAAAAAAACTTCTGATTATTTTTCAATTTCCACCTTTTAAAATTAAACAAACATATCAGACCCCCTTTGTAAGTTAATTTCACTTGACTGGTTACTATAAAATTAAGAACTTATTAAAATAGCTCTTTCATTTACATAAAGTGAAATAGATATAAGATTTCTCAGGAATAAGTTATAAAAAAAAATTTCATTTTTAAAAATAGCAAAAATTTGAAAGCTTATTTTACTCACAATATTCACAATTATCTTTTTCTAGTGCACTTTGACCTTTTACCAGTTTGTATCCAATGAAAACTCACCTCTCTAAAATTGTGTAAACGTTTTTTTCTAGGAGCATTGTCTTGTGTCTCCTGCTTTGAAGTACTATATTCTTCAACACCATCATTAGGTAGTAAAGGCACTAAAAACCAAGGAAAAAAGTTATATAAATTAAAAAGAATTTGTATTGTCTAGTAGTTGCTAACTAAACCAAAATAAACTAAAATCTTCAATGCTTATTTAAAATCTATAAATTTAGACTAAGTTTAGATCATATGAATCCACAGATATAGTAAAAAAAATTGTATTAAAAATTAAATAAAAAAGAGCCCCAAACCTTTTGACAAGATGTATCCTTCAACAATTTAATAGAAATGTTGATGTTGTTTTCTCTCATGAAGTGTTGATGCATGCTAACCAAAACAGATAAAATTATTTATTAGTGATTTTAGGATTGTTACTTTTAATTTTAATAACTCTGACAGGCATAATTAAGAAGAAAAAAATCAGCCAGTTATATACTAACTAGGCATGCTGCCCAGCTTCGCTTAGGCTTTCGAAAACATTGAGAATTTGCATGCTTAATTAATTCGCCCGAGGGTCGGTCTACGACCTCAAGAGTTATGAAGAGGTTCCTCCGTGGACATTTTTTTTCGATTTATAGCTCATATAAGGTACCGGTCAGTCGAGGTCAGTTTTGACCCCCTCATCGTAGACTTTTCGGCCAACCGGCCCCCGTGTTCTGTCGCCCCAAGGCAAGATCCTGCCAAATTTGAAGCGCCTGCGGCGCCGGGAAGTGCCCTATCGGACACCCGATCTAGATTCCTAAAAGAATTTTTTTTTTTAAGTTTAGCCCGAGCATAATAAAAAAGAATACATTAACCAAGTTGACTTGCTGTGTCTCGAACCCGCACCACCTGCGTGGTTTAATGTACACTAACATCTCCGCTATTTAGGCACCTTATAAAATACGGAGAATGAAACACGTATTTTAAAATCTTAACTTACGCGAATATGCCTATTCTTTCAAATTAATTTTTTATCCCAAATTAGCCAGTTCATAACAAAGATTTTGTATAAAATAAATAAGTCTTGAAATAGTTTAGTCCTAATATAGAAATTTATTTTTGGAATTGATTTTAGAGAAGTTAGAGTCTAAATCTAGATCTTAGCGTCTACGTCTAGATCTAGTTATTGCGTAGATTTAGATTTAGATTTAGTCTAGATCTAGAATCTCTAGATCTAGAATCCAAATACATAAAATAAATTTTATGAGTTTAGGCCGGAAAAATTGTATTGTATACATTTCATAGTGTACGTAGATCTAAATCAAATTTGAATGAAATAGTTCATTTCTTTTCATTCTAAACACGGCAGATGACGTCATTAGTTAATGTATAAGCAATAGTGACGTCACAGTTTTATGCGTTCTTTTTCACATATATTAATGCTTTTCCGGTTGCATAAATAATACTGTTTCTCTACATTCGAATACGCCTTTAATTTTTATTTTTCTTCTTTAACTAAAATTGTGGTTATACATTTAAAACATCTAACATATTATTTTCAACAAAAGTCCGTAAAAAGTTCTTCATATATCGCTGCCGATTCTGACGTGATGTCCGGCGAAAATATTTTGCGGACAGACAGAGAGAGAGAGAGAGAGAGAGAGAGAGATGTGCGAACGTGGGGATTTATATATTAGGATTTTCCTAACAATTTAAAAGTGTTAGTCCTACTTTCACTACACCAACAGACCCATATTTATTTCCTAATTATTTTCAATAAAAATTTGACAGGAAGATTATCATTCGCTTAAGAACAAACTCTTTCATTTAGGGTCTTTGCTGTGGAACTTTGAGCGTATCTTGATTATTTTTTATTAGGAAGGTGTGGGGTAACACGCAGACAAAAAGCATTGAAGGGAAACACAAGGGATACAAGTATTCACCAGACCTTAGTTGATGTGGTGACACAAGATTAAGAAATACTTGAGCAATTCACTTTTTAATTTTTCTGTGAAATTTGCCTACTACTTGAAATATGATTTAGTTTACTAAATTTTGACAATATAAAAACTTTACATTTAAAATTAAACTGGTAATAGATAATTCCACTTGGGGGGGCGTTTTTATTAACTTATTCTATACATCGAGTTCTCTAAAATGAGAATTGTATTATGTAGTGACCAGCATTCAACTTTATTTTACCAAACAATATTTTCTTACTTTTTCCTTATGGATAACTCTGCGAGAAACTGTAGCCAAGGTTCTCTCTCTTGGTCATTGTTTGAAGAAGAGAGGCACTTGTGAACGTGAGTCACCATGTCAGCTGTTACAAGTTTTTCACAGAGACTAAACAAACAAACAATATCTCTGTTAATAAATAGTTTTCTTAATATTAACGTTATTAATATTACAAATTTTTTAGATAAAAATCAACATTATAAATATCACACACGATCACTTTATTAGCTCATTAATTAAGATTTTGGGACACAGTGGCCTAGCGGTAGAGAGCTAGACTGCTAACTCAAAAATCTCAAGTTTGAATCTGGGTTCAAGTCAGTATGACATTCCTGAGTCCACCCAGCTCTGATGGGTACCTGGGAAAATAAGGCAGCTGGGCATAGCGCTAACCACACTATTACTTCATATTCTTAGGGCACTGAAACAGATGAACCCTATCTGCCATGTGTCTTGAAATTTATTGTAAATATTTGAGGATGGGGCACAGTAAAATAAAGTCTGTCACGGGTGCCATGCTATACAGTACAGTTTTTTTTTAATTACAGTAGAACTAAAACAATTTTTTATTTGGTTCTGGGCAAAAATATACTGAGAGTTATCTAACTACCAAATTGTCTTACCCCCCTTCATAAGAATGTTCAACCAGATGTGATGTGGCACAACAAAGGCACTTGAGAGTCTGCATAGAGATTTATCAATAGGTTAACCTAACTAAATTCCTAAAGAGCTAAGACATTAATTGAAAAGTTCTACAAAAACAACAAATGCAAAGGGTTATTTATAACATATATATAGAAAGAATTTTATTCCTATTATCTCTTATCTTAATGCCTTATTTGAAATAAATTCTGTTTAACTTTAGAACTATATTGAACAAATTCATATTATATATTATTCAGTCTAACCAGCATTTTGATGCACATATTTTTATTGTTAAAAAAACTGATTAAAAAGAAAAAATTAGGGAAAAAAAAAGAAACAGATTGACATTTTGTTCTTTGCCTCCACCTAATTCTGTACTAAACAATACAGCATGCTCTTCAAACCCAAGCCATTAAATTATTTTTACAAAGTCATTTTTACACATTACTCACCTCTAGTTCAACATTATTATTTAGATGTCTCATTAAAAATGTCTGCAAAGTGAACACCAAAGTTCCTGACTCTGACACTTCATCGCAGAAGCTGAAAGTTTAAGAATTTCTACATCAACAACAGGTAACACATGATCTCAATATGCGCAGGATATAATGAGGTTTAAAGAAAATAAAAGTTCACAGGATGCCTTTGAGCCTCACATGACTAAGTCTGAGAAAGGAAATGTCATGAGACCTATCTCATCCACACTAAGGCCCATCAACATTTGAGTTACTTAAGTTTTAAGAATATAACACTTTTAAATTTTGTTAGTAAGCAACAGGTAAAAAAAAGTTTCTATTTCTAGTGTCATTGAAATTCCCTTTTGGGGTATAAAACAGCAGCCTGACTGCTATAGTCACTGCCCTAATATTATACAGCCCAAACAGCAACCTATTTTTTTGTGTAGCTTACATAGACATTGATGAGCTACAGCTATCAAAATCTTATTTAAACTTATAAACAAGTTTACAGTAAAAATACCCTTATGATCCAACTGCACAGGGTATGACAAAAACCAACCTTACCACTCTACTGCAGAGTTTCAAGAAAGAAAAACCTTACCATTCTACTGTAGAGAGTAAAGAAATTGCCCTTGCAGCTTGATATTGCACAACCGGCTGAGATTCCTGCAGACATTTTAAAAGTTGGATGAAGTGCTAAGTTGTTTTATTTTATTACACACATCAATACAAATATAATTGTAAATGTTTAATTCTTCCATGAGAAGGTTAAATGATAATGCACTGAGTTAATGCAGCCTTATAATGAATTAAACAATAAACTAACATAATTTTCAAAATATATTTGTAAATGTTTAACTCTTCCATGAGAAAGTAATGATAGTGCATTGAGTTAATGCAGCCTGACAATGAATTAAACAACAAACTCACATAAGCTGTGACATCAACCTACCTGCTCTAAACACTGTACAAGCCTGGTTGTCAAGTTCCCATTCAGTGCTATATTACAAACACTAAAAGTAAAAAAACAATTCAAATGAGCCATTAACATTTGAATAGGTGAATTCAGTATAAATTTTACTTTATTTTCTTAAAAAAATAGATGCGACAGTCTAAAAAACATTTAATTGATATAAGATAGGTTCTTTTAGACAATTTGCTCTAGGGGGGGGGGGGCAGTATATGAATGTTTCAAGTATATATTTTTAAATTAAATTGAAGAAACAGTAAAACACAAATCTATATACTCTAGTTGGAGACAATTATATCATTGGCAACAGTGTCTTGAAAGATATCAGTGTGAATGAGCTGAAGAAAATGATGAAAGACTTACAGACGACTGTCCACACAGCACTTTGTCAGACTCTCCAGGACAATACCATGAGCCTCGACATCTTGAATGTACCCTATGATCATCACAACAGGGGGCAGAACATCACGGTCTTTAAGCTCTGTATCCCATCTGAATATTATAAGAATTGCAGATCATTATTTTTTTTATAGATATAATTATTTAAACTGCTACTATATGGTAATGAAACAAATAAATGTAACGAGTCAGTGGAAAATACTGTTATGTTCCACAAAAATAAATGTTTCCTTTCAATGGGATTAATGATATAAATGTGTCTTTATAAAGATAACATTAACTTTTTTAAGTAACTGTAGGTTGGCAGAAATTTTTTCAACATGAATAACAACAGGAATAGATGACTAAGGTAACTGTGAAATAACAGAGACGGTCTAATACAAATTAAGTAGGTAAATGCCTTGTTGATTGTGGCTTATAAAAAGATATAAAAATAAGACATTTAAGTTGCTAAGTTTCATTTCACTCTAATTAAATTTCTTACACTACAATTTTAGTGAATCCATTTCATTTCTAAGATGTTTCTATACCACTATAAATTATGCTACACATGAAGTTTTAAAACATAATAATTACCTTTCTTCCCTTACATTGAGTAAAATTCCCAGTTCATCAGCCAGCAACAGAGATTCATCATGGTCCTTGTTGACAAAATAAAAGCAAACACTTTTAAAACTGTTACATTTTATGTTACAACTTGCAGCACATTGTTTACAGCATTGGGTTTTTAAAAATTGATAGCATTACAAAAGTGTATCATAGTGAGGTTACTTAAGAAGCTATCAGTGTTAGTGATAGAATGTGTGAGGGGGAAAGGTGGGTTGCAGAATTTATGGAACTACTAAAAACCAACGAATCATGTACATGAGATTTATAAAGATTACTAGCATTTTATTGCTTGAACATCATATAACCTAATAAACAATGTACATTTTTAAAACTTGTAATTTGCTGGTGTCTGGTGGCAATATAATCAGCCATACTTAAACCCAATCTCACACACACACTCACCTGAGACCAATACAGGTTAGCACAGAGAAATGTTATTTTATCTACTTTGTTGAAAAAAAGTTGAGACTTCAAAGCAGGTTTGCCAAGCAGCACCTGTAATGGATAAGTAATTAGACTTGATGTTTGCTAGTAACAGGTACAGTGTTCTGTAGCCGGATATACTATACTGAATGGGTTGTTACCCACAGCACAGTTTCATGAATAGTTAACAATTTAAGTTAAGTAAAAAATAATAATTCAAAATTTCATAATTACAATCTATATATATAATTCTCTTCTGGGAGCCGTTAGAAAACAAGCTGCAAGCGCGCCTTACAGTCCCTCTCTTCCTCTCTATCGATACCACCCCCTCCCCCCCACCCCCCCCCCCCCCCCACCTCACATATTCTGGTGAGCTGTGGTCACGCTAAATGTTTTTGTTTACAATCACAGCGTCGGGTTTGGTGACGGCTATTAGGGGCAGATAATTTAGTTTGAAACGATTTTAATTTAAACTTAGGGGAGGTAACTAAGAGGAGGCTGCTTTCACGGGGGGGGGGGGGGGGGAAATGGGGGTTTAGTGTTTTAAAGCAAATATTTTCAGTGGCAGCATTGGAACTGTCGAATTCACAAATTACGAATTACTGAAAAGTAGAAAAAACAACTAAATAGCGGCGTATGATACACCGCGGGTCGGCTCGTAATTTAAAATACGAGTAGCTTCTTGGTATTAATTAAGTACAACAAATTGTTTTAATTTTACAGAAAATTTATACAATTTACATAAGTTAAAAGCTAGTTATACAAAAAAAAAATTTTAAATTTCAAAATTAATTTCTAATGCAAAATACAGGTGCAACTAGAAAATTTTTATGTTCATTAAATATCAACATTTAAAAAATGGAATAGTTTAAAATGTTTTTTGATGTATATGAAGTAAAACTAAAAGAGAGGAGGTTTTTACTTTTAGGTTAGCAGAGTCGTCCACACACTCAGCCAAATGTTTTCTGACAAACTCCTCGGAGAACCGGATGTGACCATTGGCTGTCTCATGTAGGTCTATCACAAGTTTTTGTCCTATGCCGCACACAGGGTTTTTCTTGCCAACAACCTAGGCATTAAAAAAAACTAGTTCAGTGTTGGTTATGATTTAAATATTTTTCTAATGATAAAGAAAGCTTGGCTGCTGTGCTAAACAAGAAAGGTGAAGCATTAAAATATTACAGTGGTTAAACATTTATGTAACATGTTACATTTGCTAGCAATAAACAGCATGGTGACACAACGTAGACCTGCTTTATACAGTAAGAACTAATGTAATTAACAGCTTCTAAAAATTAAATTTAAAAAAAAAATCAAGATAACATTTTTTCTTTATTAAAGTAAATATTTTTCTTTTATGAGGAAAACTTAACAAGTCGTTAGAAAATATGCATTTATAGGATATATTAAACTTGATTAGGATTAAGTTATTTATAATTTAATATCAACAACATTGTACTTTTAATCAAAGCTCTCAGAAACAATTCTAATTTACTGTTCTCTTAAAGTAAAGTTCCCTTTTGAACCCACCAGTCCATAAGCAAGTGAAGTAAAGTTCACCACTTTCTGTGACCTCGGCATATGAAGGGATAGTGTGGTCAGAACTATGCCCAGCTGCCTTTACTTTCCCTACCGTGAGCCAGGTACTTATCAGAGCTGAGTGAACGTTTCAAACTTGAGACTTTTTGAAGTTAGAAGTTATATCATTTGACAGCACCGTCCCACTTAGTCTTCTAGTATCGGATTAATTAGGACTTGTCAGTGTATTTCTCTTGCATACAAGACTATTATTTTTGGACATGGTTAAAACCAAAAAGCCCTCTAAGCACCAAGCGTGAGTTGGCAAGAATAGGCTGTGTGTACAGTGTTTTTCACAACATGTTAGTTGATATGCATCAAGGCTTGCTATTAAGCAGTGTAATGAAAGTATGCATTCTGATAATGTATAAGGCTTATGAAAAATTATGTGGTTAAATGGAGATACGAATGCCATAATTAAAAAAACCCTGATATAAACTTTCAGAGCAATACTTGGACAAAAAGTCTTACGGTCTAATTACGATAATAGTGTAAGTGTAAGGCAATCATACGGTAACCATGTTAATATCATACAACAGTTTTACATGGGCAACACTGAATAAAGCTGACTTGAAAACAAAGCTAACCTTTTATAGGCAGTTATTACAATTTCTCATGTCTAACCTTGGCTTGCTTCCACAAATTATGTTTTTTTTTATCCACAATTAAGATCTACTTTAATTCGTATTAGATTCTCCAAATGTGTAGCTTCAAGTCTGCTGTGTGCTTGCACTTTAATTATGTTCATAATGCCAAAAACCTAATTTTCCATCCACACTTGATGCTTGAAAAGGACAGCAAATGTCAGTTCACTTTGCCAGTGAGCTAAATTGTTCATTGTTTAAAGCAACTCTTGTGATTTCACGTAGTGAATTTACAGAGCCAGATTTGAGTGGTTTTTTTTTTGCTAATCTGACATTTGAAGTCATTGTTGAGTGTTAATTAACTCTTCATTTGTTGTATGTAACATGTCTTTGTACTTGACACACAGTTCATTGATGCCAAACGCTAGGGGCGTGGTTGAGTGTAGCCATTAACAAGACCTGTACAAGTTTGTCACCTACAGTAACCATCTTGAGGTATCAGCTTGGTCAAGGCAGGTGAATGATACTCGCGGTATCTCTATACGCCCCAAAATAAACAAAAAGACTGTCCATTAAACAAAGCAGGCACAACGTAGCTAAATTTAAGTCACTAGCTTTTGCTCATTGTCATTGATATTACGTGCACAGAATCAGAAAATCAGTGTGTTGCATATTTATAAGTACTGTGCGGATGTGCGGCATAGAGGAAACATTGGTTACAGCCCACCCACGTTACTGAAATTTAAAATGTGTGTTTTGCCATTACAGATATTGATTCAACAGTTTAAGTAGGTAACTAATGTTTTAAGAATGTTCATCATAATAACCTTGGCAAATAACTTTTTCTTTTCTTCATCGACGTGGTAGCTGAGGTCACAGATCAGGTTTACAGCATCAACTGTCCAAGCTTTCCCTGTAATAACAAACAAAATTTGCAATTCCCATACAACTTTTATGTACTCTTAAAAGAAAGGTACAGATTAACTAAGCCACTAAAAGCTAAATGAAGAAAGGCATACAGTATTCTACCAAGTTAAACAAAGTTAGAAACAACAGAAATATTTTTTTTAAATTGTTGCAACAGGTCCAGCTACCTTTTGGTTTAATGTAGGCCAGTTCACATTCAATGGCTTGGCATGGGAACAAAGCCAGGTATCGGGGGAGTGGCTGTATATTTTCCCTTGACACAAGTTCTTTGTCACCATAGTCCAGTAAATACACTCTCAGTGCACCATCAGCACATTCAGAAATTATCTTACCTCTGTACCACCTGTGGGGAAAATCAAAACAAATTTAAATGTTATCACTCTGATCAGGGAGGGCAAAGGTCAGGTAAAGTCAAGACAGTACTGACCACACAATCATTTCATATGTTGAGGTCAAAGATCTACTAAATCTACAATACTGACCACACAATCATTTCATATGATGAGGTCAAAACTCTACTAAATCTACAGTACTGACCACACAATCATTTCATATGTTGAGGTCAAAGATCTACTAAATCTACAATACTGACCACACAATCATTTCATATGATGAGGTCAAAACTCTACTAAATCTACAGTACTGACCACACAATCATTTCATATGTTGAGGTCAAAGATCTACTAAATCTACAATACTGACCACACAATCATTTCATATGATGAGGTCAAAACTCTACTAAATCTACAATACTGACCACACAATCATTTCATATGATGAGGTCAAAACTCTACTAAATCTACAATACTGACCACACAATCATTTCATATGATGAGGTCAAAACTCTACTAAATCTACAATACTGACCACACAATCATTTCATATGTTGAGGTCAAAGATCTACTAAATCTACAATACTGACCACACAATCATTTCATATGTTGAGGTCAAAGATCTACTAAATCTACAATACTGACCACACAATCATTTCATATGTTGAGGTCAAAGATCTACTAAATCTACAGTACTGACCACACAATCATTTCATATGATGAGGTCAAAACTCTACTAAATCTACAATACTGACCACACAATCATTTCATATGTTGAGGTCAAAACTCTACTAAATCTACAATACTGACCACACAATCATTTCATATGTTGAGGTCAAAGATCTACTAAATCTACAATACTGACCACACAATCATTTCATATGTTGAGGTCAAAACTCTACTAAATCTACAATACTGACCACACAATCATTTCATATGATGAGGTCAAAGATCTACTAAATCTGCGCTACAGGTCAGATAATGTTAGCAAACAAAAAAATGTACTAAGAAAATGAAGAAGTCACTGGGTTCAAGAAAACGCTTGTGAGTGATGTTTACATTCTAATATCATTATGGTGCTACTGTGTTAATTTAATTGAAGACAGCAGGGAAGTCTTGAGAGATAACAAAGTTAACAGCCAGGGACCAGACAAAATGGAAGGTCTTGGTTGAGACCCTTGCTTCTCAAGGAGAAAAGAGGATAAAGTCAAGTAAGTGTTAATTTAATCAGCACATGTATACTTCTGGGTTATAGACCATAGTTGTGACAACTTAATATATCAGAAAGTGAAAGTTCAATGTATATTTGGGTCAGAGATTATTTAGAATTGAGGTTCTATGTATAGTTTATGTGCACCTATGAGTCTATGTTGTAGAAGACAAATAATAGAAAAGTGTTTATGATAGTGTAGGAAGTAAGTGGAATAGTTGTGATACTTACTTGAAGACTGAGCAAGGAAGACATGACCCAACATAACTTAATAATTAAGAGTAATATCAAAGAAAGATCCTTAATAATTAAGAGCAATATCAAAGAAAGATCCTTAATAATTAAGAGCAATACCAAAGAAAGATCCTTACTTTTGATCTGAAGACTGAGCAAGGCAGACACTACCCACTCCTAACTTTACTGAAGAATCTGCTTTAGTGTTCTGACTTTCTTCATCTTTTTTCTGATCAACCATGGCTGCAGCTATTTTTTCTTCAAGCTCCGCTAGTCTGAAGTACATCAGAACTTAATTTAAAGCCAAAATTAAAAACAACATAACATTGATATAAAACTTAATTACAGATAGGGAATAAAAGTACTTTATTCTTCACTAATGCATTACAGCTGCATTATGCAATTGTGATATTGCTTTGTTTGAAAATTAAATTTTAAAAAAACTTACTGTTCATAATTATCCCATTTGTGAATGTAAAAGAGATCAGGGGAGAAAACTGTGGCAATGTTAACAGCATGCAAATCATTGCTACTGTCTGGTAGAATTTCTTGGGTCATTTCAATCTCACTGTTTTTAGACAAATCAAGGTAAGTCTTAAAATTCATTAAAAGGAACACTTATTACTATAGTAATCGGACACATCCATTACTATTTTATTTCTATCTACTCAGACCTGAGATTTAACCATTCAAGTTTATTTTATTTCTATAATATTTAAAAGCCTACATAAAATTTAAACATTTAGTTTCATAACAGAAAAAAATCATTTATGAGTAAGGGTATGAAGATTCTTTTCTTTAAAATTAGGTCAATTTAAAAGTAATTATTGTCCTACAATAAAGTTTTAATTAACTTCTAACTTACAGACAGTAATCAAAGTATTTCTGCATGATGTTTTCAGGTATCTCTGTCCTTCCACGACATAGCTCATACATAAGCCTTATGTGCTGAATTAAAAAACAGTGACATGCAAATATTACGAGTAAACAAGCATGAACCTCCTCAAAAATTTGTCAAGCAAGAATTAAAATAGCACATGCAATAAATGCTAGCGCTAAAGACACCACTTACATTCACATTCATAAACCAAAAGAATTTCATCTAAAATAAAATGTGTTCGGTTGTTTTTTTATTTTCAAGTTCTAGATACGATTACAAAGGTTATGAACTAAGTTCAAATTATCTATTTTGTTTACGGGAGTATTTATTTGTGTAGTGATTAATAAAATTCAAACATCTATTTTGTTTGATAAAGTTTGTATTTAGGGTTGAATGAAGATGAATAATTTTAAACAATCTATAATTTATGAGCAGATGAAGTGTGTACTTACATCAGAGTTGGGCTTAGCATACTTGTTCTCTAACAGTGAAACATTTTAAACAATCTATAATTTATCAGCAGATGAAGTATGTACTTACATCAGAGTTGGGCTTAGCATACTTGTTCTCTAACAGTGAAACATTTTAAACAATCTATAAAGTATGAGCAGATGAAGTATGTACTTACATCAGAGTTGGGCTTAGCATACTTGTTCTCCAACAGCTCCTGCCTGATGTTGATGTCATTGACAACCCCAATGTTTGGTACAACAACCTGATGAACCAGGGGCATTAACCACACAGTTAGACCCATTCTGTAATTGGAAGAGATTTTTTTTTCAAATTTGCTGAATCAATGCTAAGTTAAGAGTTAAAAAGTATTCCACTTCTGTTTGTATTTTATCAACTCACCTTAGCATTATTCTCCCTACCAGTTCTTTTTCCTTGATAAGTCCATCTACAAAGATGTCAGCCTATGATATTTAATAGTTTATGTTAAACAGATCAAAATCTCCAGTTTATAGGATAATTTTCTAACATTTTTTTGTTTTCTGAATTTGTATTAAAAGTAATAGTTAAACTCTCAATGTTTTAAAATGTAATCAGTCACTGATACGAAAACCTTTGAGAACATTAAAATATGTTGCAGTCTCCCCAATTTCTATCCAGGTATGATATCTCTAGCCAATTTATAATATCAGCACATATATTTCTTTTCTTTTCAAAACAGTAAAAAGCCTCAATTGATCTAAATCAACTAAGATATTTACTCAACTATATTAAAATGACATCTTGATTCTATTGTAGATTGGTATGTTGAGTTTTAAGAAGCCAATATATATATATATATATATATATATATATATATATATATATATATATATATATATATATATATATAATCTCGATTAAAAAAACATTATTCCAAGTGCAGAATATAAATTAATTTGTAAAAAGAATTTGTATTGTAATGTTTTGGTTACATTTTTGTAAACTTCCTATGCCTTTTCTATCAATACTTCGCCTCCCACACCAGTAACAATAATAAAGAAGGTGAAGTCATTCTCCATCCTATAATGGATACAGAATTGTGTCTATACAAAATATTTAACTTGCCTTGTCAGTCCATTCACTGTCATTATCCATTGGCTGAACATTGCATAGGAAAACCTCAACAGCCTGAATACAAATTAAAATGCTGGATTACATCATTACACACATTAAAAAAACTAATGTGCTGTAAAAAAATTATTAAGATTGGGGGGGGGGGGGGTTTATGTCACTGGGTTTTTTGGCCAGTGGGTTTATGGTATGGGGAGTGGGGGGGGGGGGACTTATGGTTTTTTGGCCAGGGCATTTCAGTCATGAGGGGTTTTTGTCCAGAGGGTTTATGTCACTGGTGGTTTTTTGTCGGAAGTATATGTCCGGTGGGGTTTATGATCAGACACCATATTGTGCTGTAAACGCAGTTATATTAACCAAGAACTAGGTTATTAATATAGAAGAGGTTAATGACACCTCTTTTACGCAATCATCTCTCTCATCTCCTAACAGGTAAGTCTTACCTGGTACAGAATTACAGAATGAGAGAAGCAATACTTCCCTTGTTGGATGAAATCCTACATACCTGATAGGGAACATCAGCCAAACTCCTGGGTAACTTAAGCAGTTGATCAATGGTCCCATATTTATAACAGGCACCATCCACCAGCCACACTTTGCATCTCTTGATTGGGTTGTCTCTAGTTCCTTCCAGCACCCTTGTCACTTTAGCTCTGTAATAAAACAATGAAGATATAAGTGAGACGGTATTCTTTTTTAACCTTAGTTCTGAATTGAAGCAATTAGAATTTAAGTGAGACATCTTTTTTGACCTTAGTTCTGAATTGAACCAATTAGAATTTAAGTGAGACATCTTTTTTAACCTTAGTTCTGAATTGAACCAATTAGAAATTAAGTGAGACATCTTTTTTAACCTTAGTTCTGAATTGAACCAATTAGAATTTAAGTGAGACATCTTTTTTAACCTTAGTTCTGAATTGAACCAATTAGAATTTAAGTGAGACATCTTTTTTAACCTTAGTTCTGAATTGAACCAATTAGAATTTAAGTGAGACATCTTTTTTAACCTTAGCTCTGTAGAGAAACAATAAAAATATAAGTGACATGTGTCATTCTTTTTAACCTAAGCCCAGTGGGGGAAATAATGAGAATGTTAATCAGAAATCAATTTTTATAAAGTTTTAAAGCTCTTTGAGGAATTGTATGCTCTATAAATAATGACAGTATTGTGTACAATTTTATCAAAGTTAACACAAAATAGTGTTTTGTTCATGATGATATGATAAAAAAATAAGTTAAAAAAATTTATTTTACCTGTAATAAATATCATTTTCATCCTTGAATGCACACAGACCATCCTTGGCTAACAGAAATATAAGGTTGAAGGGTGGATCAAAATGTGTGATCAAAAGTTGTTTTTAAAGCAAAAAAAAAAAAAAAAATTTAATGGTGAGCTCTAAAATGTGATCAGAACATGCAAGTAGAAAGAACAAAAACAGAACCAAAGAGAAAAATGCCTGGTGACCTACAGGGGTTCTCTTCTCATTGGGTACATAGGGAACATGGTGAGCCCTAAAATGTGATCAGAACATGCAGGTAGAAAAAACAAACACTAAACTAAAGAGAAAAATGCCTGGTGACCTACAGGGGTTCTCACTGGGTACATAAGGAACATGGTGAGCCCTAAAATGTGATCAGAACATGCAGGTAGAAAAAACTAAACCAAAGAGAAAAAATGCCGTGTGACCTACAGGGGTTCTCACTGGGTACATAGGGAACATGGTTGGTTTCCCTGCAGAAGAAGGAGACCATCTGAAGCATCAGACTCTGGTACTCCAGTCTCAGGTCTGTCACAACAAGGTCAGGGTGAGACCTGTGCTCTAGCAAGTGGCAGAAGTAGCGACTGGAATTCTCCACATGAATTACTTTTACCTGGCCATTCAAAAAACAAAAAAATATAGAGTACTTAAAAAACAGATGCTAATTCAAATTACTTCTACCTGGCTTTCAAAAAGCATTCAGCAATAGGGCTGGTAAGTAGGTCACTATGGCTCATGCAGGTTTTATTGAGCCGTAGAACAGTTTGGTGACCTACTTACCAGCCCTATTGGAAGAGTCTAAAAAAATGAATGTGAATTACTTCTACCTGGTCATTCAAAAAACTTTTAGAAATTGGAACAAAAAAAATTCTAAATTAACTCTATCATCTCATTGTAATCAAAATTTAATTTTAAAAATCAGCCAGGCATAGACAAGTTTTTAAATTTCCATAGAATTTTAGCATGGAGTGTTGCTTTAAAAAAATGTGTACAATTTAATAAGGTGAACACAACTCTTGAGGAAAAAAAATTTATAACGATCAATTGCACGGTATTCAATAACAATTATCTTTCAAAGTTTTAAACAAATGTGAAATGAGATTTCAGTCTTCCATGTCATGGGCACTATGGGGAAAACAACTATTCAGGCAAACCATACAAAATATTCCTGGGTTTAAATAGTTGATTCAAATTTGATTTACCTTAATCTCCCCAGAAGCAGGTAATGTATTAATAGTGCTCTCTCCTGTTTTAAAATCTTCATCTTCTATTATCATATGACGATAATTGCATCTGTCCATGTTTCTGAATGAATAATTTAAAATTTTTATTACTTGTATAACATCCACATGCTACATTATATGATTGATAGTATTTCTTCATAACTTATTTTTTAAAAATACATTTCCCTCTAATGTGAATTTATTACATCCCTTTAGTGAAATATATTTGAACAGTATCTTAAAATACATCTAATTAAACTAATTATGATTCTGTACACTCACATACAAACTCCAAATGACTTCAAAAATGGACAGAATTCTTTGCTCCTGTCTGTTTCTAAACTCTTTAAAAAAAAGAAGAAAATAACAGTAATCTGCCCATACCATATGTTAATAAGCCATTTTGGATTAAAATCCACTTATTGAACTATATTAAGGCAAATATTTTATCATCAAATTATCACTTATACAGGAAGTTTTTGTTTACATAATGAGAGATAATTCATTTACTAACCTCTTTTATTCCCCGAAGAAATTGTTCCAACTGCGCAGTGTAGACAGCATCCCTGCTTCTCTCCAGGATTTCATACAAACTTTTGACACGTTCTGCGCATCTGTTGGTGACCAGCACATGTGACACTGGCTGAAGCTCAGGCTGATGATATAGGTAAGATGGTTGTTTTTTTTAGCTCAGATTGTACTGCAGTAAAAATATTGACTTTAAAGTTTTAAAAAAGGTATTACAAACATATTATTTGGATTTTATTAGCTTTTGTATTAACTTTAATTACAATTAACATAATTAGGTATATAGCGTCACAGATATAAAACTTAAGGCAACTAGAAATAAAAGTTTAGGAAACTTTGACAATAACAAGAAATAATAACTAAAATATTTTTCTAAAAACTAGATTTTTTTTTTGAGTTTCCAAATAACAGACTGTCTACATAACATTATGTTGAAACAGTCAAATAATGTTAAAATAATCTAAAGCTTCAAATAAATTCCCCAAAACTGAGGAATGTATATAGAAAATCCTAATTTATGTAGAATATAATGTGTATATAAATCATGTACTAAAAAACATAAGCTATTTCAAGCTATATATGCTCTGATTCAAACTCATTTTCTTACTAAAAATAATAGAGCTCATAATATTAATAAGATTAAGCTGAAATTAATTGTAAGCCCAGGAAAACAATATTTTAAACAGATAAAAGGTGATACATAAGAAAATTGGAAGCTGAGTGCAGATTTGAGGCATCGCTTACTTACTATTTTTCCTGAAGTTCTGTCCAAAAAATAATCAAACATGCAGGCAAGACGGTTTCCAAATTTTGTTTTGGAGTTGGGCAGCCCATAATGAATGACAGTCGTGGCATTGGTAATGGCTAAATCTTGATAGCATTGGTCAGTGCACACTAACAAACAAAATAATGGTTCGAACTATTAGTTCAATAAGACTATCATGTAATAATTTTTTAAAGCTACGCTATAATATAAAGTTTGATAGTATTACTAATGAAATTTTTTTTTTAAGAATATGTCTTAAGGATCTCACCCAGGACTATGAGCTGTTTACTTAGTGAAGAATTAAGCCACTGTGTACGTGTTTCTAAGATTGTATCATGTTCAAGTTCTTCATGTATCAACAGGCAGTACACTCCTCTTGTTTTTGCAGCCTATATGATAAATTATAAATCATTTCCTCATTTTATTTGCATGCCATATTTTGTTTTGTTTTCTTTGTTATTTGAACAGTTTACAGGGAATAAATAATTATCAAGACAAAAGTAATTCTAACAAACATCTTTTACGCTGATTATCTAAGTTTCACTACTAATACTATTTCACCATTAAAAAAAAGCAATGAATGCCTACAGGGTCACTTCAAAGTTACTTCGTGTTGCTATTGCTATTCTAACCCTGTCAAATATCTCTACCATCAGTAAATCCTATTAAAAGGTGTTTAAATGTGCAAACCACAAAGTACACTGACCTTGGACATCTCAACAGCTTCCTTTATATCAGAAGTAAATGCTGCAACCCTCTGTGAGGAGCTGGACAAGGAGTCCAGAATGTTACAGAACGTGGTTAGCCTTTGTTCCCACCTTGATAATGTTACAACCTGGCAAATAATAACAAAAGGCATTTGATTATCAGGCCAGGATTTTTGTAACCAAAAATATCAAGGCGGCATTTACTTGTTTTATCACCATTAATTATATTAATTATATATAACTACAGTCAAAGGCAGCCGATTTAAGTATTTTAATTATGTTTTAAATAGTTCAAAAGTACCCATTCAAAAGAGACTGCCCATTGAGTAAAGTTCATTTGCTTCTCTTGTAAATTCAAAATTTCTAAAATAGTATTCACCATTAAAATCAGTGTTTAAATTGCTTTAAAGACTGATAAAAAAAACCTCAAAATCAGCTGCAGTTGTTTTGCAACTCAAACTTTCATGGAGGGAGTCTTTTGGGATTTAGGAATGAGCACTATGGATTTAGATAAACTTCCAATTACCTGTTTGACATCACCATAAATAGCAGCCTCCACACGAGATGATATAGCCACAATAGGTTCTGTGGTGTACCTGAGACGGAACTCGTCAACACCAGCGCTCCAATGGCTGGCAAAAACCAGGACTTGAGAGGGTAGACTCAGAAGGTCGTCGCGATTTTTTTGAACCACCATGTATCTTTCCATAATACTTTCAATCTGCAGGAAATATAATAGGTTGTAAGATTTTTAAGCTTATTTAAATATATAACGGGGAGAAAGTGAAGGCAAGAAAATAATTCCAGTTGAAGTCATATAATAGAGAAAATGCTTTAAAAATATAAAATATAATGCTGAAAATGTCATTAAAAAATGTACAGAAACACATCTACTTTGCTTGCATTCATAACTGTGGCACATTGATAGTTATCATTTACATACTTTACAAATGCGTTCAATATAATAGCTATAGTTGAATTTAACAGCACGACTGACTGCAAGAGAAAACAGCAAAGGCTACTAAGACATTTTTTTTTCTTTGCAGCCCAACGCCTGTACAGAATCTCTTCCAGGCATCTTTTTGACCCCACCCCCCTCCCCAAAGAAAGTCTACCACCCCCTCCGAACGAACTGAAATTTATATAGAAAACATATACTTTTACTAGTGTCTTCGTCCCCCCGTCAACCCAAGAAAAAAGTCTGTGGACTTTTCATCAGGCTTTTCCTCAATAACATTCTATCACATCATCTAGCTGAATTGAGGGAACTGTTCAGACAAAACAAACTAAGTGGATCACAACCAAATAGTATAGTATGGATAGTTTCCAGGCAGTCTTATAGCCCTCCTCAAGCAAGGGCAACCAGACACTCACACAATTGCTAATGTGTATGCCTAAGAGTATACAAGAGAGTTTTTTAATTTTAGAATTTGTATTTACCTCCTTTGAAAATCTGGTTGACAACAACTCAGCATCATCTAACACCTGAAAATATATCAAAGTTAGGAAAAAAAATTATAGCATTTTTATAAATTTGAAATAAAATAAGCATATAGACTAAAAATGTATGAAAACATCCTGACTGAGTTTATAATTTCATTAAATTATAATAAATTTAGCAAAAAATATTTTAACAGGAGTTATTAAACATTAAGATCTGATTCTGATTAACATAACCGACGATAAAATTTTATTAGCTTCAATACTATTTTCAAATCTCTAGTAGCAGTTATCAAAATGTTTCCTTTCAATGGCATAAACCATAGTATCAACTTACAATATGACAAAGTCTTTTCAGGCTGGTAAAATCTTGATCAAGCATTCTCAATAAGCTGTTAGGTGTAGAAATCAAAATGTCACATCCCCTAATAAGACTCATTTGAATCTGGAAGAGAGGCAAATTCAGAAATTATTTAAGTCTCACAATCAAACTAAGGCCCATATATATGTTTTTCTATACTTTTATAGACTTTAATTCAGTAAATAATATTCATACACAAACTACATAAATAAAGTCAGATGAAGTAGATTTTGATTCTTTAACCACAACATATAAAGGAATGTGGTGAGCACTCGGCCCAGTTGCATTGAGTGCTTGGACTCTGGGTTAACTTAAGCCCAGAAAGTGAAATCATAACAACAATGTCCCATTCTACAAATTTTTTTTAAAATACTGGCTCATTCAGGAAATGAGGTTTTGGATATCAGCCAGCATAAGACTTACGAGCTAGACTCAGAGTTAAATAGGGACTAAAATTGTTTAGAATGATGCAAGTAGCTAGAAACAATCCATATGAGTTTTGATTCATGCCCAAAAAGTACTTTAAAACCCAAGTACATAAAAAAATTTAAAAAAATAAAACACTGAGGTAATATCATGTGCATCCAACATAAAACCCAAGTAAGTAAATCAAAACACAAAATTAAACACACAGTAGGATTATCCTCGGTGCCTCCAGCATAAAGAGCTACAGCACGAATGTGGTCGGCACCAGAGCCAGCAAACCTCTCCACCATTTCACACACATCACGGGCTTTCTTCCAGGTGGGGACCACTACAAGGGCTAGTGGCTGAAAACAAACAAAAAAATTGCTAACACTAACAGTCTCTAAAAGCCAAGAATTCGTATCATATGTGAAACGTAACATTAATTTCCCCTCAAACTCAAAGTATAAAATAAGAAAAAATTTTTAATTAACGTCTCCTCTCTCCTCCACCTAACTTTAAAAACCTGTGTTTCGGTTTATTCCAAAGTATCTATAAATACTATAAACATATTGCAATGCCCACCACAGCTATAAAATAATTTATATTTCATATCGTATCCTTAAACTGTTTGGAACATGATGAAAAGAATGCAATAACTTACACCCTTCCCACTTGGTAATCCAAAGTAAATCAGTTTATCCAAGAGCATGGTAACAATGGCAGGGATGTATGACATGGACTTCCCATGTCCCACAGGGCTTATGCCGACAACGTGGCGACAACTTATCACTGCCGGCCATACAAAAGCTTGTATGCTCCTAGCCGTTAGAATTGCAAAATCTTTTTCTAGCACCTGGAAATTACAACATTTGTTTATCTCCTACAAGATATTTAAAACTATTATCATTCAATTTTCTGTAGTATATAGTATATTTTTTAAACTTGCTTCAATATTATAAATTGAGTTTTATGTTTAATAACACACATTATAATTAATATAACCAAATGCAAATTAATGTGAGCTATCATTTATTGCAAATAAGTTGATCTTATCAGAAGTCTTAAAAGATGTTTTTTAATAGTACAAATCTAATATCTACCGTTTTAACAGACTCATGAAATGGCACTTGAAAGACTTCACATATGAGGGCTGGAATACCTTTTCCATTGATCACTACACCCAAAATTGGCTGTGGAACTGGCTGGTCATTTCGAGTTAACTGACAAGAACAAAAAGACAAATCTGAGATAAAGTTTATAATTTGTTCATAATTACTGAACTCCTAAAATCATGCAACATATTAAAGTTTTATTACACAACATGTGAAGACTTTAATCTTTATTTCCATTTTAAGCAGAGTGGGCTAAATCCATTTAAAGGATTTAAACATTAAGCCCCAGTATGTGTTACATAATAATGATAATTTTTAAAAATGATTTATTATAACCATAACAGCATGTTTTTTAAAACAATATAAATTTTCAATGGACTCCAGTACATCCATCTACTACTCTGCTGACTTAAAAAATTATTGTAATTCATTATCAACATTAAAGCAACTGGCAACAAAGAAATATTGTACAAGACTTTTGATTGCTTGCTACACCTACCACAGGATACTCCAAGACAGAACTTTGGCTCAGACCACTGGATAACCTCAATTTTTCTAAAATTCTGAAAAATGAAACAAAAATTAAAATATTTCAGCACCATTACAAAGATTTAAAGAGTTGTAAATGCTGTTATATTAGAGGGAAGAGGGGTTGGCACAATAGTTTTCATAACTTGATTACATACAAAGAACAGCTACAACTTCAATTAGGAAGACGATTACATGGTTTACAGCTTTGACTAGATCAGGAAACGTATCAAGTCTCAATAATACAAAATATTGATAGGTTACATTCTGGAAAAAAAAATGGGCCATATTGTTTAAAGCTATTAACTTTTGAACTAAAGCTGTAAAGGAAGGTTTTCTACTTCGGACTCTTTACCTGACTAACCCAAGTTTATCTAATGTATTAAACAAAATGTATTAGGGTTAAGTTTTTAACCTTTGGCTTTTATGTTTCCACATAAAGGCATCCCTATCAAATTTAAGCCGTGAAAATTTGTCAGGCTCTTGATCAGTGTTAACAGGTGTCTCCTCTACATATGTGTCTTTTGAGAGTCTGTGAAGTTAAAAAACATTATGTTTTTAAATATTTAATAACTACATTAAACAGAAAAACACAAGCATCAGAAAGTGAATCTGTGAAATAGAATTTTAAGTTTTTGTTTTGATTTGTACATTTCATAATAACTCCACTTCAAAAAATTATATATCTTTATTTAAATAATCTCCTTATAGCTATATCTTTTTTTTATCCACATCTAAAAAAAAAGAACAACATAAAAAAGAAATGACAGACATACCAAAAAATCATTTGTAAAGTTTTGGAAAAAGTCTGGAACAATGAAAACACCCTAGGTGAATGGAAAACTGTTCTAATAGTTTAATTTTTTTTTAAAATGGGAAATTCAGACCTGTGTGTAAAATGGCAAAGCTTCACACTTTAATTTAACTACTCAATAGCAAAATATTTTGCAGGATCATTGTCCAGTGTTACATTGTGCAGGTCGCCAACCAATTTCACCAGGCAGGTATTGAGGTGGAACTCGCAAGGAAAAGGCAAAAGAGGTCAGCCAAGACTGGACCTTGAGGCTAACACCACATACATGGTGCAGGACAGAAAACACTGGAGATCTTTGGTTGACTGCCCATAATACAGCAGGGGTGATGGGCAATGATGATGATGATTCTCCAGAGTTGCAGAGGAAAAAATGCAAAAAGAACAAGCTGGGTTTAGGAAAGGCAAATCATGCATAGACCACATATTTACTTTGAGACATGGAACAGCTCATTATATTTATATGCATTATTTATTCATTGATTTTGAAAAAGCTTTTTAGCATGTGGCATGATTTTTCAGAGAAAACCATCTATGCTATCAAAATTGTATACAAGGGTTCAGATACAGAACTTATATGTGGAAACCATAAGGCTAACTAGTAAATCATTTAGACAAAATAAAACTTTAGACTTACAGGCAGGTTTTCTACAAGGCTAGTCATGCAATAATCCCATTGCTACACCATCATTATGGAACAGAATGGCAATCCCTCCTATACATGACTTTCGTAACATCAAAACTGCGTTCGTGGATAGAAATGTTATGTGGACACTAATGAGCTATTAAGTCAAAAGACGGGGGAGCAGAAAAGACCAAAAAAAAGCAGCATCAATAAAGGTAGATGTGCCTTAAACTCCCTATGCCAGATACAGAATTCCACAGCTCTGTCCCTCCAGATCAAGATAAGAATCTTCAACACAAATGTCAAGGCAGTATTGCTATATACCTAGATGGTTACAAAATCAAACATCATCAGGCTACAAATCTACACCTATGACGTATCCTAAAAATATGCTACCCCATGGGCAAAGCATGAGGCAGCAGCCCATAAACAAGGACATCTAAAAGTGGGGATGGATTGGGAATATACAGAAGAAAATAATGCCATGCAGGCACTAGCATGTTACCCAAAGGAAAATGGGCAGACCAAGAAAATGATGGAAGCAGACTAGAGAAAACATGGGAAGAACAGAAGAGAGCCTTCCAGAACAGTGTCTGTTGAAAAATTAACTGCGGCCCTTTACTACACAGAGGTCTCACATAATTAAGTCAGTCGCTTCTTAACCTCACTGAAAGAGCCCACGGTGCTTGGTATAAAGATATGGTCAAACAATACTTGTTTACTAGCAGCAAAGGTTAATGTTTGTACAACCTACACAGAGGTCTCACATGATTAAGTCAGTCGCTTCTTAATCTCACTGAATGAGCCCACTGTGCTTGGTATCAAGATATGGTCAAACAATATTTGTTTATTAGCAGCAAAGGTTGATGCTGGTACAACCTACCTTGATCTTGCTCTTACACCACCATCGCTCTGTTGGCCTGCAAAATTTTCACTCAAGAAATGAGGGTCTGCTTCTAATCTGTATGGTTAAATTAAAGCTTAGTTATTTCAAAAAATGTACTTCTTAAACATTCGAGTTAGATCCACGTAAACTATTTCTCAGTTCAATTAATGTATACATTTTAAATTAAAACAAAGTAATGAATCATCAACAAAAATTAACAGTAAAGCTTGAAGTAACTTGTAGTACTATCTATATTATGTCACATGATATTAAAACAAAAATCATTCTAATGCAGTGAAATTCACACACGCATACAACAAGACAATTAAGAAAATACATTTTTTAAAAACCAGGAATACATAGAATTTTAATGAGGAATACTTACGAATTTTCCATGTTACTTGATTTTGTTTCTGTGCTTGAACATAAATTGAGATCTTTATTTAATCCCAAAGGTAATCCATCAGAAATATTCACATTTTTATTATTCACTTTAGATTTCCCATCAGAACTTGATGAACTAGAATATGTAGGAGATGTCAATTTTGATCTCTTAGGTCTTGCCCCTTGCCCCCAAGTTGAGGGGTCAGACGCAGATAATGATGGGGAGTTGATCAGTTCAGGAAGACTAGTTAGTGAAGAACTTTCAGATAAGGAGGATCTAGGAGAGTGCTGTAGATTTTTTTCTGTCTCCATCAAGCTTTGTAGCTGCTGTTTTCCTCTTCCTAAACTCACTTTTCTCCCTTGATTCTTAACCCCTGTATTAACTCCCTTCAGTGATGATGGAGATGAGTGGGCACTTGATGAGCCTTTAGACTCCAGGCAAGAAGCTGCTCCCTTTTCATTGGGTAATGAAAAGTGTTGGTTTTTCACTAAATAAGATAGGCGAGACTGACGAGATGGAGAGTCATAATCACTAATACTGCTAGTGCTATCACTATGTTGAATACTGCCATTCTGGTGTAATTGTCTTGAAGGGGTTCTGCTGCCAGTGTCAGCAACGGGTGTTTCACAATAATCAACTATTAAAGGTGGCATCTCACTATCACTACCATCACAGGGTACATGTTTCTCTGTCGTTGATTCGGTGACATCACTGACTAAGGTTTTATGCTTTTCACTATTACCTCGGGCAGAATAGTCAGTAATTAGAGGAGGCATTTCATTTAAAATTGATTGCCTGCCTGGCAAAGAAGAGTTTTCAGCAGCTAGCTGGGGCATATCACTATACTGCCATTCATCAAAAACTGCACCAGTGGAATTTAATGGCTTGATACCTTGTGTATTACATTTATGTAGTGACGTATCTGAATATGAAGACATCTTGTTGGATCTTACATTTTCTTTATGAGAATTAATAGATGAAGTATCTGTGGGAGATAATAAAAGTAATGAGAACTCAGCAAAAGTACACTATATATCAGTCTCTAGCATGTGAAAAAAAAATTTTAAAAAAAAAATAAAAGAAATAACATTTTAAAAATAAATCCAAAACAAAAATATTACATTACAAAATAAATGCACAAAGTAAAGTATTCAAATTCAAACCTGGCGACTTAATCTTAACAGCATAATCCTCTTTCACCAACAAGTCATTAAAACATAATGGCCCATTCTTTGTGTCAAAATACAATAAAACATGCTGAATATTTTCTTTGTCTGTGTGAACAATCTCAGCTCGACAACCAGAGCAATCTGTGATGACACCATTGTAAACAAAGTCATTATAAAATAACTGCAGGCCATATTACAAATTTGCTGTAAAGACAAATTCTATTTATCAATGTGCACTAAATATATGTGATGACAAAATAATATTTAACTGATAACTAAGTTTTAATAAAATTTTTGTTCAAAATAGTATTAAATACAGTAATGTACACAAATAAAATTTCTCTTTGAGCTTGTAAAGGCACCCAAAGTAGTACTTACTGGCAACCATCTCTCTCATCAAATTGATAGATGACTGATCCCACTTGGAGCCTGGCCTGTTAAAGAAAATTACAACAAGTTACTTTTACAAAACTGACAATGCTATCTTAACTAAAATTATTTTAGCCTGCCTAGTGATATACTAAGGTAGTGACTACCTGGCCTGTAAAAGAAAATCATAAGTTACTTTTACAAAACTGACATTGTTATCTTCAATTAAAATACAGCCTGTCTAGTGATATACTAAGGAAGTGACCACTACATATTCAGTGGTTTAATTTTGGAGGAATACGGTTGGAAAGAATTGTGATTTCATAGTTCTATAAAATTATTACAATCAAATGAATTCTAAAGACAAGACACTGGTGGTGGTGGTGGTGGTGGGTAATCTATAAAGGGCACATAACATTTCAGAATGTAAATCAGCTAGACTGGAAAAAGTACTCACTATTAGCTGTAAAACATAAGTAGTTTCCAATATAAAGTTGTAAGTCTAATGCTTACTGCACAATAATTTTAAGATTTCAATACAGGCAGAGGAAAAAACACATTACATTAAATATTAATTAAATGTGAATCAAATATTTAATATTTTTTTACCTCTTTTTTGCATTCAAACCAGTTTCTCCCTCTACAATTTGAAGCGACAAAGGCTGTAGTCCCCATAAACGACATTTATACACTTGTGGTGGAAAGTCTAGAAATTTTTTAGGCAGTTTCATCAGTCTGAAAATTTAAATTTATACCATTTTTTTTAGTAATCTTGTTTAATTTAAAGATCTAAAATTCTAATGTTAGTATTGCAAAATTTAGTATGCTGTACATTTATTTACCATTAATTTCCATCATAATCAGGAAGTGTATTTAACATAACGACCTACCTCTGAGCAGATGTTGTAAATTCTATGCCTTCATCAATCATGTAGCAACTGAAAAGCAAGTTCAAACAATTTTACTTCAAATATAGGTACTATAAATATAGGTATGTATAGTTATAACTTGAATCAGATTGACAAGTTCACACAGCTAGTACTGTCTCTTGATAGAAGAAGAGAGTTTCACTAAAATATTTGTGTAGTAAATTATTATTACCACAGTAACTTTATGAACTGTGATTATCAATCTACCATTGTGTTTTAAAGCTCACTATATGTCATATCAATAGTTCCAAGCAAAATACTACATTACTGTTTCAAAGCCCATGAGAATTTCTCGAATGAGGGAACAGAATCTATATATATAATTCTCTTCTGGGAGACGCTAGAAAACAAGCTGTAAGCGCGCCTAGCTGTCCCCTCCCTTCCTCTGTAGGCATATCTATATTACCCCACCCCCCCCCCATACCCACATGGTCTGGTGAGCTGTGGTTCACGCTATATGTTTACAAGCATAGAGACGGGTTTAGTGACGGCTATTAAGGGCAGATAATTTAGCTCAAATTTTCAGTGGCAGCATTAGTACTGTCGAATTCACAAATTATGAATTACTGAAAAGTAGAAAAAACGACAACTAAATAGCGGCGTATGATACGCCGCCGGTCGGCTCGTGTAAAATAATATCCTGAGATGAAGGAATAAAAAACAAAATATATCAGGGCTGCAAGGGTTAAGAAAAAATCTTACTTGTACAAAAAATTGTGGCCATGTTTAAGTGCTGTGATGGAATTTATTTTCACTCTATGCCAGTTCTGGTCCTTATGTAACGCTGCACAAATTTCATTCTACAAATGTTTAAAACAATCAAGTTTGTAATTCAAACTGTTCCTCAAATAATAAATAAAGATATCTAAATTAAGGTTTATCAAGTCCATGTAAATATATAAAATCTTTAGGCCTACATCATTAGCTAACCAATTAAAAAACAGTAGTTTGATTGGTTCAGTAAATTAAATAATGCACAATTTTAAAGAGAAAAACTCTATTTTTCTGGCATTGAAACACGGAAGTAATTGTAATATATTATTTAAAAACATTAATATCTCAAAAACTATAAAAAAAAATATTCATAAATTTATTGAGTCAGAAGTAATAGAATCAAGTCAAAATGTTTCCAATATCTTTATAAAGTATAGTAAACCTGTAGCGGTCTGTGGCCCACTGCTAAGAGCTCAATCTGCTCTTCAACAAACTGATTCATCGCATGGTGAAACTGTTTGAATTCCTTGGCTAATCTTGATACTGCTGTTTTTTCTTTCATTGAAAAACTTGAAGGATCTTTAACCTGTCAAAAAATTTAGGCAGCAATACTAAATTTATTTTGGAAAATAAACTTCAGGGATGGGAGTATATAATGCTCATACACAAATTGGGATGAATAAAATGCTTTTTAAGTATTGTCATTTACATTATTTAATTAATCTTACCTCCAAAATGGTTACATCAATCTGGTTTTTACACACATCCATTTTCAATATATACCCTGTTTCCTTGCCTTGAAATGTAAGAGGTTATAAAATTATGCAAGTGTTTATTGCTGTCAATGGTAGATAAAACTTTCTTAATTCCTCTAAAAGACTTTCGAGGAAACAAACACTATGATTATTTCCACCCATGGGCTGTGGAGGAAATAATCAGTGCTTATTTCCGCCAATGATCTTTTGAGGAAATAAACACAGTGCTTATATTCCCTAGATGCTGCAAAAGATGCTCATTTCATTAATTAAGTTCATTTCTTTATCCTTGCTCTGATAAAAATCATTATATTCTTAGACTAACCCTAGCCCTAATTTAGATATATGTTAAAGAATTATTTTACTAATGCAATTTGCACTAGTAACAAAATCCAGTAAAAACCAATATAGGAACCAATCAGATACACAGACACAAGCAGTTGGTCAGAGATAGTCCAGTTGGTTGGTCAAGCATTTAGGAGAAAGTTGAGTCTGGATCAAGAATTATATAGGATTGTTAAGATTGTTAGATTGTTAAGTAGTAGAAACTAAGAAAGTGATATCTGGACAGTTAGATCGAAATAATGTGTAGGATTAGTAGATGACAGTAGAGTTAGGATTAGGAGTTAATTGATTTGTTTGTGCAGACAATCAACTTGGAGATTATTAAACATTAAATTCATAAATTGTGTCAGTCATTGTGCTTTTAACTGGAGGAATTCTACAGGCCTTAAACTAAAAAGTGAAGGACTTGACTCCCATACAAGTTAATGTTAAAGTTACATTCAAAAGCTATACACTATACCAGAGTTTCTTCCAGGCATCTCTTCGGGGGGGGGGGGGGGGGGGGGGCGAAGCTCCCCGAAAATTTTTTACCGCCCCCCCCCCCCCCGAACGAAATGAAATTTATATAATTTATATAGAAAATATATACTTTTAACAGTGTCCGCCCCACCCCACCCCCCCCCCCCCCGAAGAAAGTTTACCGCCCCCCCCCCCCCCCCCCCAAAGCTTTCAAGTTCTCCCCCCCCCCCCCCCCCCCCGGAGAAAAAAGTCTGGAAGAAACACTGCACTATACTGATACACTATACAGCACTATATACACAGTTCTGTACGTTAAAGTCAAGTTTTACAATACACTTCGATACAGGTACAGGGTTATCTAATATCAAGATTCTAGAAATCTAGATCTAGAATACATCTTGATTGAATCTAGATCTAGACCTAGGGGCCTAGATCTAGATCTATTAGATCTAGAATCTAGATCTATTTATTATTATTTTATTTATTAGTTTAGTTAGTATTTCCTAGTTCTAGAATTCTAGATCTAGATCTAGATCTAGTCTTGATTCTAGATCTAAATAATTATTAATTACTAGATCTAGATTAGATCTAGTCTAATCTAGAATCTAATCTAGATTTAGATATTCTAGATTCTAGAGTAAATTAGTAAATTAAATAAATTACTTAGAAAAAGCTGGAGGAAATTTAAAAATAGATTAGCAACAGATGAGTTGAGATGAGTGACAGAAAGAAAAGCATGGGACATGGGAGTACACTGTAAAATGTAAATGAAATATGAAGTTGATGAAGACGAAGAAGAAAAAGAAAGAGGTTTTTTCATCTAAATCTAGATTCTAGATTTAAAGTCAGTGTACACTGTACAATACAGTGAGTACAAAGTACAATCAATAGTTCTACCGATGAGCGCCTTGTTTCACTTTTACATTCACTTTCGAAGAAGTAGAAACGCGCTTTCCCTACACAGCATAGAATTTCCGGAAAACATGCCAGTTTGGAAAACTGTGTAGACCTAAACTAGCCTAGCATAATTACGAAGAAATTATTTTTCCAATATTAAATGTGTCTCCTCCACCCCCCCCCCCCCCCCCCTCCCTCTCTAGATCTATATTATACAGTTATTCAAGCTGGTAAAAAAACCAAACCCCTCCTCATTTGTTTAACAGTCACTATCAAGAAAAGGTTTTTATTGCTGTAGAAAGCAGTTAAATTAGTGAGTAAAGCCATGTACGGTTACTTTCTTAACTTTGACTGTGTATACGCCCTACCGTGGGTACGCCACTGTACGCCACGGTACGCCACTGCTTCATCTGCCCCGTGTATCGTGGCCGTCTTGGGTAAGAATGGGAAAAGATGTTGATACTTCTCTGTTGAAACTTAGATCTAGAACATTTATTAAAGGAAAAGTATTGTTCATTTAAAAAAAAGAACGTATGCCACGCCATTAATGAATTATGAACCCTCCACCGCACCCCCCAACCCCCCCCCCCCCACACACACACACACTACGCTTATGCAGAACAAACAACGACACGGGAATCCAGTGGAGTTCCACCAAAAGGCTGGAGGATCTCGACGTTGCTGATGGCATATGCCTACTACCTCACAAACAACAGCACGCCCAAATTAAACTGAATCGACTATCTGAAGAAGCTTTCACCGTTGGATTAAAAACCAATAGAAATAAAACAGAGGTCATCAGAATCAATAACAACCAGGACCTGTCCATACAGCTAAAATGAGAAGATATACGAGAATCAAACAAATTCACGTATCTGGGGAATGTGGTCAACAAGGAAAGGGAACAGACGAGGACACACCCAAATAGACAAGGTCAGATGTGCCTTCAGCTTACTGCGCCCCACACGAAAGTGCACAGCTTTGTCACCTCAGAACAAGATACAAATCTTCAATGCAAATGTTAAGGCAATTGCTTTATGGGATTGGAGACAGCTGAAGGGTTACCAAGCCAAATCGAGACAGGCTAAAGTCGTTCACAAACAGATGTTTGCGATAGATCCTCAAAATAAGATGGCCAGACAAAATGTTAAATAATAAAGGCCTGTGGCAGAACACAAAACAACCGTCAATAGATAAGTAACCAGTGTTTCTTCCAGGCATCTCTTCGGAGAAAAAGTCTGGAAGAAACACTGTAAGTTAGGATACCACAAAACCCGTAAATGGGGATGGATCGGACATTTCCTGAGAAGGGAAGAAGATAATATTACAAGGAAAGCCATGGGCTGGAACCCCCTGGGGAGGAGCAAAGAAATCATGACCTAAGATATCACGGAGAAGAACGGTAGAAGAGGCGTAGTCCGCTGGGCTCACGTGGGCGCAGATAAGCAGTGTTTCTTCCAGACTTTTTCTCGGGGGGGGGGGGGGGCACTTGAAATTTTCGGAGGGGGGGCAGACAAACAGCGGACGCTGTTTATATATTCTCTATATAAATTCCATTTCGTTCATAAGGGGGGGGGGGGGGGGAGTGCGGTAGACTTTCTCCGGGGGAGGGGGGGGGGGGGGGCTGGGCTCTGCCTGGAAGAGATGCCTGGAAGAAACTCTGCAGATAAGGAGAGCTTGCCCAGAGTCCGATGGAAAGGCGTGCTTACAGCTTTTTTGCTCCACAGGGGCCACAAAGGAATAAGTCAGTCAAGTCATCCCTTTTACAACCCTATAACTGTAAACTTTTTTTTTAATATTATAGAAATGAAAATACTTTAAACTACTTTAAATACTTTAAACACGCTCACTTCCTTTTGTAAATTCCTCCAAACTACGGATGCGGCCCGCGAGGTCATTTTATCCGGCCCGCGACGATCTTTTTGTCCACTGAATAAATGTTTGTTGGAGGTGCCTGGGGAGCTTTGCACAGAAAATTCAAAACAATTTTAAAATGTAGCTTTGGGTGCAAATACAATTACTCGCCGTGTTAATTGCAGGTATTGGTGAAAACATTGTGACTCAAATGGCGAAAAATTCAAGCAAGTTTTGCCATTTTTCAATTGCAATGGATGAGTCGCTGGGCAGCTGTTCAACTTCTTGTGTTCATTAGAGGTGTGGATGAAGACCTGAACATAACACACGAGCTGGCTTACTTACATAGAATGTATGACACTGTTGCCGAAGAGGATATCTAACCATTTATAGTTCAGAGACAAACACAAAATCGCAAGATTGACCATATTTCACATCAATAAGATTGCTAATTTTGCGAGAAAATTCTGAGAATCAGTGAGAAGAGTATCTAAGAAAAGAAATAGGTGACTTCCTGATAGTAAAGGCAAGTCACAGCCATTATTGTCTGATGAAGAGTGGGTATAGAAATTGGCCTCTGCTGCAGACATAACTAGTCATTTAAATTTTCTAAATATAAAGATGTAGACAATGCAAAAATATCTAATTCTTTAATCTAATTAGACATTAGCTTAGTCAATTCAATAACAAAAGTGGAGTTATCACAATTACGTAGGCCTTCTAGTGTTCGCCATAGTTTCTTCTAGACATCTCTTTCCCCGCCCCGAACGAGATGGAATTTATATAGTAAACATACACTTTTACTGGTGTACGCTTTATCATCTAGCCGACGGCGATTGACAATAAAAGAATAATTTAGAATTTTTTCTTGGGGGGGGGGGGGGCACCAGTAGCGTAGCGAGGGGGGGGGTACATATGTCCTCGGGCGCCGACCTTAGGGGGCGCCAAAATGGGTTGGAAAAATAAATTGAAATTGAGGGGGGGTACAAATTGAAAGTTTGGGGGGTGTGCAAATCGAAATCTTGAGGGGGGGGGGTGCAAATCGCAAAGTTTGTCCCCGGGCGCCGGGAAGGGTCGCTACGCCTCTGGGGGGCACTTGAAACTTTCGCTGGAGGGGGGGGGGGGGAGATGGAACTGGTTAACGTATCTATTTTCTAGATCATCATCGTCATTTCCCGTTCGTGCCCAAGACACATGCAGAGTTTCTTCCAGGCATCTCTTCGGGGGGGGCGAAGCCCCCCCCGAAAAATTTTTACCGCCCCCCCGAACGAAAAGAAATTTATATAATTTATATAGAAAATATATACTTTTAACAGTGTCCGCCCCCCCGAAGAAAGTTTACCGCCCCCCGAAAATCTTAAGTGCCCCCCCGGAGAAAAAAGTCTGGAAGAAACACTGGACACATATGGAGCAGATGAAAGAGAGATCTCGGCATATGAAGGGATGTTGTGGTCAGCACTATACCCGGTCGCTATTGTTGTCCTAAAGTAAGTTAGGAAACCCATTAGAGCTGGGTGGACTCAGAGACGTTTCACTAATTCGAACCCGGATTAGAACTAAGAGACTCTCGGGTTAACAGTCAGCAATAAAATAAAGTGTTATAAGTTACCTCACAAGTTAAAGACAGTTAATACTATGGACGTTTCGATCCAATGTATTCGTTAGCAGTCTAGCTATCTTCCGCCAGGCCACCAGAGTTTCTTCCAGTCACCTCTTCGGGGGGGGGGGGGGAGCTTCTTTGCCTCCCCCCCCCCCGAAAAAAATGAAATTTATATCATTTATATAGAAAATATATACTTTTAACAGTGTCCGCCCCCCCCACCCCCGAGGAAAGTCTACCGCCCCCCCCCCGAAAATTTCAAGTGCCCCCCCCCCCCCCCCCCCGGAGAAAAAGGTCTGTAAGAAACACTGTAGGCCACGCGTTCAGGTTTTGTCCCTCCCACCCGAAGAAATGCCTCAAAGAAACTGGTTAAGGCTGGTTGGCTTTTTTGCCTAAGTAGGGACATATGTTTTTAGAGATCGCTAATGCTAGGCCTAGATCTAATCTATATAGATCTACTGGTCAGGTTTTAAAGCAAACATTTTTAAGGGTATGAGGTGACTTCGTCAAGATCGAATTACCAAACTGTATAAAATAAAACAAATATAGTCTAGATCTAGAATCTATAATTCTTTTTACTTAAAGCTTTTTAAAGCACTGACTTTTTTAAAAGTACTGGATCTAGATCTTAAACAATCTTCCTTTTTTTTAAAAATATCAATAAAAATCATGAAATAGCATAGGCTACATGATACTAACATGATGTCTTATCATGATGTCATTGATGATGTTAGATTGTAGGGCCTATAGTTACATATTTTAGCGATCAACGCTTGTATTGGAAACGAGTTTGTTTTCTTTTTATTTAAATTCTCAATGCATTCAAAAGTTTATTATTAATTATAAATATTTTAGTCTAGGCCTAGATCTATATTTTGCTTTATTTTATTATGCCAAGTTCGTAAACTCTGTCAAGGGTACTGCTTCAGGCAAAGGCTATACAAAAAGTAGAATCTATGCACAAAAGAGCCACACGAAGAAACGGACGTAACGTAACGACACGAGTTGTTCGTAGGCAGTGGGTATGTGAAATGTAACGTTGAATGTTTACATTTCTTTAGATCTAGAATCTAGATCTAAGTAAAAAAAAAGTTAAGAATTAGATCTAGATCTAGATGTTAGATCTAGACTCTAGAGTAGTATTTTAGATCTAGATATTTGTAGAAATAATTAGAACTAGACTACTCAGTCAAGCGGAGTAGTGCCTAGTTGCTAGTTCTCAGATCTAGATCTAGATCTAGAGATATCTAGAATCTAGGACAATCTAGGATCTATTCTAGATCTAGATCTAGATCTAGTAGGCCTAACTAGTAGTAGAATCTAGATTCTAGACTCTAGTAGCTAGCTTCTAGATCTAGACTCTAGAACTAGACTACTAGTCTAGTAGTAGCTAGAGTTCTAGATGAGATTCGATGTGCTGTTACTTGTTACTGTTAGAGAGTCATAGGCTACTCATACTAAATCGCCCGCGACTTGTGTTGTGAAAAGCAGGTGACTCCTTAAATTTTAATAATTATTTCACATTTTGAGGAGGATTTATGTTTTTTAAAATACTAAAATGTTTCCTTGTTTCATTTATGTATGTAGGCCTACCTGTTTTTAAACAATTGAATAAAAACTTTTCACTAATAAATGAAGACTAGCGATGTTTCCACCAGATGCAACCATACTCATTTACTATAGCAGCCATCTTGTTTAAGTTTTATTTTTATAAACTTAAGCGCGAGATTCAGGGAGAAACCTCTCTATTTTACAAATGGCTGCTGTTCATATAGCAAATCTTGCTCGCAGACACTGCTGTTTAAAGTTAATTTCTGGCCTATATCGATATATTTAGCCATTGATTTAGGTTTATTATTCATTTATCTATAATATTTGTCACAAACGTATCACAATATACTACTATTATTAAAGCCTTGACAATGAGGTAACGTTTTCGTACATTAATAGCCGCGGGCGATTTTACGTACCCAAAACGATAGATTACCTATTTTTTTTATCCTACCGAATTTGGCACCCCGTTGTTAGGTTAGGGTCTGCACCCAGGGTTCCCCCCCCTCCCTACACCTCTGGATCTAGATTCTAGATCATAGAGATCTTGACTAGATCTAGAATCTCTAGATCCTGATGATTAATGATTAGGATACCAATGTCCTTTAATTTAATGAATACTTTATTTAAGTGTCATAGGGACCATATCATTATTTTGTATTTTCACTTGAGTTGACCCTTTGTTTCCCTGGTAGAATGAACCCCCCCTTATTTAATATTTATTTTAATAACATCACGCCGATTTTAAAAATGGTAATCTATAATTTAAGGTCCGTTAATGTACTTTAAGTTATTTTTAAGTACATTTAAATTGATACGTTGCATTAAAAATTCAGTGCTGACTTCTTTTGCTTCCCCAACGGCTCAGTTAAGTAAGGCACTTTTTAACTGAAATTGTGCAAAACATAAAATTTATGTTTTTTTTCTCATTTTGTAATTCTGTCCACTAGTCTGACTTGTCGGTCTTAAAATGATAGTGTAAAGAGAGAGCCGACTCAGATTATATACAACCATGACTGCCAAGAAAGCAGGAACTCATCTCTCTAAAAATGTTCTTCAGATGAAGGTAAAATAGTTTCTATTTTTAACATAACCTGCACATCTTAATTAAAATAATATAGCACAAAGAGTAACATTTTTAAAATCAAAACTAAAAACACAGAATAAAAGCAACTACTATAAGATCTGTATACTTTTTTTTTTACTGCTTTCATATTATTTTACATTGCTTTTAATGGTGGGTGAAATTGTATCCCTTTCAGTTCATGCAAAGAAGTGTCCTTAGGATAGAAAAAGAACAAAATGAAGAGGAACAACAGAAAGTCATTGATGATGAACATTGGGTACTAGATATACCAGATTACAAAACTAAAGAGTAATGTAACATTTATAACCATTTTGTTCAACCACTCACACTGGTTTTATGCTGTGTTTAATATAGCCCAACCTGGCACTATTTGTCTTTTGTTTTGAAAAGCAGAAAAATTAATACATGTTTTATTTGGTTCATTTATCATTATCAATAATTCTTGTCAAATTAATATATCTTGTCATCAATGTTCCCTCTAAGGGAAAAAAGTGAGTGTGCAACATGTAATTTCTGTGTTCTATAAGTCTTATACAAGGATATAAGTATTTTACAAAATCACTGTGCGGCAGCTCAAAACTACTGCACAACCGCACAGCTTAAAGGGAACACTGCTTGTCATGAATAATTATGGACATGACAGAATTCTATCAGAGGTTATAAATTCTGGGCTTTCAAGTCTTTATTTTCTGTTCAGTTGAACTTTAGTTCCATCTCTAGGATAATTTAAAACTAATATTTAAAAGTTTTAGAGACTAGCCCAGATCAGAGATGCCTGGAACTCTCGCTGGCAGTCTATGTCCCAGGAGCTTATAAAAGCTTAAAAAGTTGAGATTGCACAGTGTTTTACTTATCAATTTAAACAGTAACAGTTATATAATTGTATGCTATGTTTACTTCTCTTTAAATACAATCTGTATTCTATTGTAAAATCACAGTAAAACTAAAACAACAAATTTCATTTACTTTTAGGTCATTATTTCTACAAAATCAAAGCTATGTTGTTTGTGAAGGGCTACGTTTTGGTCGACAGTCTTATCAGGGATTTAATCCTGAAATAGAGGTAAGATTAAACAATGCTTTAAGAATCGGAATGTGCAGTTTAAGAAACATAAAATCATCTTGGGTGTGTGCATATCTATTAAAATGAACAGAGCTCATAGTCAAATTTACAAATGAGCTTTTAATTTGAGGTTGTTTTTTTTTTTATTTCTCTAGAAAATAATGCGACTACAAAATGCTGAAGAAGAGGCAAAGAGGTCAGAAGAGATAGAAAAACAAAACAGTGTCAGTGACCAAGAAATGGTCAATAGGTGAGTTTCTTTAGACATGCACACAAATTGAGCAGTGTACAGTGTCTCTAATTGCTTATAAGCCTACTCTAGACATGACTTCAGTGAGGGGAATGAAATGCATTTTTAAACTTTTATATTATTTGGGGGAGGGGGGGGCTTGTCTTAAATTATGACTCAACATGTAATAATGTTTTTACTGCAAACACCTTTGTTAATTTTTAAAATACAGTAATATCTTGTGTGTATGACTTTACAGTGTGTTTATCAAGTTTAAATATCCTCAGGTATTCATCACTAATGGGTGTTATAGCCAAGAAATTTGCCAAGAAACGCAACAGAAATGATGTGGCTGAAAATGACGAGAGCGGAGAGCCCAGGTCCAAGAAAACTTTCATGAAACCATCAGATGATTGAGTGTGCTTGGAGTTTCATGTGGCATCACCAGCAGATTAGAAGATGAATGCAATTTTCAAATTGTCACGCACCACATCTTGTAAAATATTATTAATGGGCTTAAATGACATGAGTGCATCACAATAAAATTGTAACATTCTCACTTTGTCCTTAATTTTTTGTAAACTATTGTGTAATTTAACCTATAGCAGTGGGCCCAATTCTAGATTAGCTTAAGTTAATTTGTGGGATGTTCACTGAAACAGATATTAAGTGATAAAACACTAAATATTTCCTATATTTGTGAAGTGATACTGCCCTCGAAGATGTTGATAGTGTTTAAACTGGAGTTTGATAAGTTTAAGAAACTCTTTTTTGGGACAAATGCTAATTTCAGAAAACTAAATTTGTTAATGAATGTACTGTACTAGTTACATTACAAAACAAATCATTTTTCTTATTTAATCTTTATTTCCCACACTAAAAAATTCTGTTTTATAAAATCTATTGTACATTACTTTCAAATAAGTGCTACATTTATGGGAGCTTTTATTTTTGCTGATATTACAAACACAAAAAGGTTAACTTTATAAAAGAATAAACTCTTCTGTCTTCATCTATTTTTTGGCATTATGTACCAGGGGTTGTCCAAAAATGACATCACACTTTTAAAAATATTTTATCTTACTCATCATCATAGATTGTCATACTTCAGCATTTTAAATGGAACTGTATGGTTGAATGGTATTGGTAGATGCTAACCCAAAAGTCTCCTGTTAGAATCTGGGTCAAGTCTGTAAACCCCCCCCCCCCCCCCCACCGAGTCCACCCAGATCTGATGGGTATCAGACTCAAAATAGGGAAAATATAAGGCAGCTGGGCATTGCTGACCACACTACACCCTTCACTTGCCCCATAGACTCATTCTCAAGTTTGAAAGGAAGCTTAACTTTTTGCTTATTAAACCTTTTGAAACAAACATTTCTTTTGCATTAACGATTGTTATTGATCTGCAAATTAATGGTGAATGCTGCTTTAGAAATATTGCTGTTTAAAACCAGACTGAAGAGTTGTCATTTTTTTGGTATAAAATATACATAACCATATCCTCCTTTCCCTCTGTGTATGCATCTCTATCTCTCAAGAAACAAAACGCGCTGTGAGTGAGACACCATAAAATAGCATGGAGTCAATAAATTTACTTAACTTTAAGGCGAATAAAACCCACTCGTGACTAATTGTGGTGAATTTGTTCTTGTTTTTATCTCTCCATGCAATCCTGTGACTAAAAATATAAGGGGATTTGTAGATGTAGACCACCCCCCAGAGAAAAAAAGTCTGTAAGAAACACGGGGGGGGGGGGGGGGGGGGGGCGGGGTGTTTGGCTGCGGGAGGTAATAATGGGGGGGGGGGGGGGGGGAGGATAACTGGGCATAATTAACAGGTTGTTGATATACACCTACCAAAAGGTTCTTATTCCCCCCCCCCCCCCCCCCCCATCATTGCCCATAAGTCACAAAATTCATCTCACCCCTCCCCAAAACTGTAATGTTACTACTTATGAATTGCGCACTTAACACCCGTTGAAATTTACCATAGCTCTAGTCTTTTAAGACACATCACCTATGGCCGACTGACTTAAAAAATCTAAAAACATATGCAAAATGTGTAGGCCTAAATTAATTTTAACACTGCTAATACTAATAGTTTATTTGGCCTACTTTTAATCCAGCACAAACTCCAATCTACCCTAAGCTATTACTTACACGCACTCAATCTTAAACTGTAAACTCAACTGAACTTAAATTATACAAGGCTTGTACTTGTAAAAAAATGTAAATAATTGCTAATACTAAATCTAGACTAGTACTAGTAACATCGCAGAGAAGAAATAACGGTGATAACTTTTGCTATTATACACTGACCTAGTTCTGTTTCTAAAAATAAAATACTTTCTTGAAATTCGCGCCCGTTTACTGCTTTATAAAGCCACAGGCCCTATAAAAAAAGTATCTGAACTGTCCTGCTTTGCTTTATTGACAGCTATCGATGGTTCTTAAAAACATTTTCAAGCTTACGTCGGTGTATGAAGTGCGGAAAAAAAAAAGATAAGTTATAGAAGAGAAACAGAAACAAGTGAGATAGTAAAAGCAATCAGGAAGAGTAAAATTTGGTTATATTACGTCTCGAAAGACAAAATCATCTGGTAAAGTGGGTGGTCCTAAAAAGGACCTGGTTTAGGTGAAACAAAAAGAAAAAGCTTTATGCTTTCTTTGCTGCTGGTGCCTTCTTTGCTGCCTTGGGCTTTTTGGCAGCTGCGGGCTTCTTAGCAACTTTAGGCTTAGCTGCAGCTGGTTTCTTGGGGCTCTTTGGCTTCTTAGGCTTGGCAGCGGCAGCCTTCTTGGGAGTCTTAGGCTTCTTGGGTGCAGCTGGTTTCTTAGCCTTCTTTGGTGATTTAGTGGCGGCTTTCTTTGCAGCAGCAGGCTTCTTGGGCTTGGCAACCTTCTTGGCAGGAGATTTGGGCTTCTTGGCTGCTACTTTCTTAGCCTTAGGCTTCTTTTCAACAGCTTTCTTCTCTCCAAGACGGAATGAGCCTGCAGCACCGGTGCCTTTGGATTGTTTTAGGCCACCGGCTTTAACGCCAGCCTTGAGTGCGGCCTTGAGACGAGCGTTGACTGCAGTTGGGTTGTTTCCAACTTTGTAGTTGGCTATGATGTATTTAAGGATGGCCTGACGAGATGAGCCACCGCGTTCTTTCAAAGCAGTGATGGCAGCAGCAACCATGATCTTGTATTGTGGATGAGCAGAGGGTGCCTTTGGCTTGGCAGCTGCGGCTTTCTTCTTGGGTGCCTTGGCTGGGGTGGCAGCGGGAGCTGGAGCGGCAACATCGGCGTCAGACATGATTTAAAGTTGAAATAAGCGAGCGTTGAAAACGAGCGGAGGAGGTGTGTATCGCACAAGCGAGAGAATTCGAGTGAATGATCTGAGCTGACGACGGCCTGGTTTATATAGCGCCGCGCGGACATATCGGACAGCACCTACGTCACAGGCTCGCTCGGTTAGACTCTCGTTCCGTCTGTTCCGCTCGAAATGGCCGTTTTGTGCTATATGACATATTTGTAAATTAAAAAACTTTTGAACAGAACTGAGACAAAATATCGCTTTTAAACCATAATATACGGCCTTTCATAAACTTTCTTTTGATATATAATAATTATTAAGTTATTGTAGAAAACATTTTAAAAACACTTGTTAAGTCGCTGATCGTTCGACTGAGATGTAACGATGATATGCTAAGAAATTTAAAATAAATGCTTTTAACGTAATAAAATATTGATATTCATGCTTCAACTTCTCGAAAACTTCATTTTGTTTAAATATATAAGTCTTCTGTAATTTTCAAAGCAGTTTTTCATGCTTTAAAAAATATTTTTATCCGTCGACATAGCACACTTGGTACAAATTGAACCCCTCATTATCCAACTTTGATTTCAAGTCTTTAATCAACAAACACTTTGTAAATAGATATTTTTAGTTATAAATAATCTTTTATTTTCACAGAACATAGTAAACTAAAAGTTATAATTTTTTTTACGTGAATTAACTTTATATCTTCGTAAAATAACTTGTAAACATGACAAGTGAAATCGCCATTTTCGTCTCGAATTCCAATGACCTCAGTTTGGTGGTAGCTAACTATTTTTCCTTTCCCTTCAATATTACCCAAACATTTTTGTCTATAAAACATTTAAAACATGTGTAAAACACTTTAAAATACATTTCAAACAACCAAATGGGAGTATTTAGTTAGATTATTTAGTTTTTAAAGCTAAATTTCAAGCCCTTATATTCGACTAACATAGCAAGAATGCCGCCATTTTTAAGTTTCCTTCTTGAACAATATCTAGATCTAGAACCTAGAATACATTGTACATCCCAAATATAATTTATTTAGATCTAGTTAAAACGGAACGTCTAAGACATTTAATTAAAATGGCATATCATAAGCTTAAAATTATCACCAAGGACAGCAAATAAGCTTTTATTAAATACAAGTATTTTTTAAAACGCACTTAAGCTACGACTGCGTAATTCAACAAGAAATTTTGTCGATGCCTTTGTTGATCTGTTTTTTACGTCTCATAAGTTCGCGTCTTAACAGTTAAACTAGATAATATGCCCACCATTTAGAATATTTAGAAATATAATCTAGATATAGATCATTAATTATTATTATGACATCAAGAAAAAATTGTGCGAAAGCTTAATAAAAATTATAATAAAAGGCCACACCAAATATAAATAAAAATAGGCCTACTCTGGCTAATGTAATTTTAAATGTGGTATACCAGTCAGTTAACTTTAATAAAATAAAATCTCCTTTGTATAATCCTTCTACGTTTACATTGCATGAAATAAATCTACAAACTATTGTGACTAATTAGTGTATTAAATATTTGTTACTGTTGTATTAAAATCGTTCCAAAAAAGTGTATTTAAAAAAAAAATAAGTTGAGTACAAAAATTTCAAAATGTAGACCTAGATCTAAATGAGTATATTGTTTATTTTTTATCCTTATATTTGGTTTAATTAAAGACTTTTAAAAATTTAAATAAACTAAACTTATATTACATAAATTCTCTTCACAACAAACACAACATGAAACCCACTTAATAACATTTCCTATATCACTGGTATTATAATTTTCACTCAAGGGGAAAAGTTATTGACAACAATGAGAGTGAACTCAACTTATCACAAAGGATGAAAAACTATCCTAACCCAATTCTTAAATCATTTCTGTATGATAAATATAATATAAGCATCTGACCAAGGGTTCTAGGATAATTCAAGAGACGATATAGTGTCGTCAGAACATCACAGCCCTATTTAAATAAATATTTTGTGTAGGGTTCTTGCAATTGTTTTCATAAATACAGCTTGAGGATTGTTCTGTTCTCATCTAGATCTGGATAGGCATAATGCTAGGGCAAGAGAGCAAATATCTGATTTTTAAGTAAAAAAAAATTCTTTAATCACCATCTGCCTTATTCAGTTGATTCATGTTTAAATAAATGATAGCAAACTACATTTTAAAAATATATTCTGGTAGAAGTGAAAGAAGAAATCCTAAATAAATAATGGGACTCACTAAATATAAATGATATTACACACATGTAGGGGTTAAATATGTGACAGCGAGCTGCATTTGTCAGGAGTGCACATGTTAACAATTGTGACATAGCACAGTTATTTTAATGATGATCATATTAATTCTTCAGAAGCAATGGAGAGTGATAGCTGCAACTTTGAGGGTTGGTTTTTTTTTGGGGGGGGGGGGGGGGAGGTAGGAAGAAACCGTTTATTTGTATAATAAAAATATAAAATGTTTCTGTAATCAAAGTCTTTAAGAAAAAAAAAATTAGTTTGCTTTGTTTTCTGAAGCTAATGAACATTTATTACTATAAGGATTAATCACCCGTTAGTCGTTTGTTCAAAACTGTTAACTATATCTCTTAATTAAGTATATTATAAGCGTACAATATATATTATTATTATTAATATAATATAGCATAATATATTTGAAGCAGTACAATACTATAGTTGTGCATCACAACAATCATAGATGTTCAATATAAAAAAAAAGACACCAAGATAATGTTACATTTTCTTCACACTGTGAGATAATTTTTGGTCTATTTTTCATGTCCCAGGTCATTGTAAAACCTGAAAGTGTCTAATTTGGATCCTGGACAAATCATACATAAGACATCCAGCTTTGATGGGTACCTGACTCATGTTAGAGAAAGTATAGTGACTGTGCATAGAACAGACCACACTATTCTTTCATATGCTGAGGTTACAGAAACAGGTTAATTCTACTTCATCTTCCCTACTGAACTTCAAGTGGTCTATTATACTTTTTTTAGAATGAAAAGTCAGTAAAACAGAGGATGTTTGGTCAAAATACTTTAAAAACCACCCGTTAAAGTAAACCAACAACTTTGGATGAAAGAATCTTCATCAGGATGAGCATTAGACAGTTGGAGAAAATCTCCCTGGACAAAGAATTCTGAAGATATGTAGATGGGGGCCCTTACTGTAGATGGGGGCCCTTACGGTAGATGGGGGCCCTTACTGTAGATGGGGGCCCTTACTGTAGATGGGGGCCCTTACTGTAGATGGGGGCCCTTACTGTAGATGAGGGTCCTTACTGTAGATGGGGGCCCTTACTGTAGATGGTGGCCCTTACCCCTGATGAATTGACGGGTAATGATAATGAAAAAAGCCAATATAGGGCTAAAAAACAAGTTAGAAGGGAAAGTTCAGCTTATTATTAAAGAATTTGATTATCTGTAAAATATGAACATAAAGAGTGTTTATTATTCTACTAACATGATAGACATAGATTTTGAACCATTTGATGCATTTAATCTAATTAGGCCTTCATTAATATAGTTTATATAGTTTATACTTATAGGCCCATAATTAATTTTAAAAATCAATAAAATAAATAATAGAGAAGACTCTTTACAAAAAATTTCTAAGTTCTTTAAATGAAGGATTTTATATACTCTAAGACAGCCTTTATTTAAAAAAAAAACTATTTTAAGAAAGCATTACATTTTCTCTCCTAAAAATAAGCTCATATGAAACAACATTAAAAACTGGGTGCAGTTATGTTGCTGAAGTGGGTCAACTTGAAGCATGACTTGGACAAAGGTTGTGTTTTTCCTTAATTTCCTAACACCTCTGAAACCTCCCCCCCCCCCACACACACATAGTTGTGTGAAGAACCCGGACGATTATCGTGGTGCATGAGATTACTATTGATTTATCATATCTACTAAACCATGCCGATATTTAGAAATGACTCGTGATTTATATATATTTAAATTAAATCTATGCTACGTGGATAAGTTGGGAATTAAAATATTCCCAAATTGCTGTAGGCCTATCCAAAACGCTACTAGATCTACTTGTAAGCTAAATTTATTGGCTTATAATCTTATCCTTATCATTTGACCAGAGTTTCTTCCAGGCATCTCTTCGGGGGTGCTCCGCCCCCCCCCCCCCGAAAAAAGTCTACCGCCCCCCGAACGAGATGGATTTTATATAATAAACATACAATTTTACGAGTATCCGCCCCCCCCCCGAAAATTTCAAGTGCCCCCCCCCCCCCCCCGGAGAAAAAAGTCTGGAAGAAACACTGCATTTGACAACAACAATATCCAGTTATCCTAACTGCGCCAATAGCCTAATGACAAAAATGCCAAACTGAGAATGGCTAAAACGGTCTAGTTAAATAGATTATTTGCTATTTCTCTGTTAAATATTTTGTCCCAATGAATTAGCTACTATTTAATGCGGACATTAAAATTTTAGTACTTTTTATATGCGGAATTTTCAAATGCTCTATTTTTCGTTTGCGCAGTTTTGGATGTCCACAATTTTTAGAGCGTGCAAGTCTATTGAGTAGGCCTAGTCTGCATTTTTAGAAATATGGGAGCGTATTTCCACTTAGTTCCCCCCCCCCCCCCCCCCCCGATACGTTTTTAAAACCTCGCCGTCTTGTTGTTAGATTCATCCCGAGGTGGAATTTCTCCAGTTCATTCCAACTTAAAAAGCTGCTTTAAAAAGCTGAAACTTAGAAATGAAAAAAATAACGTGTTAAAGTTCAAGGGAAAAAGCTCAATATTATGTTTTACTGTGAACTCGAGTCGTTACGTCCCTTTCAATTTATTGGTTGTTAGTGTGTTATCTCTTTGGAATGTCTCTTTAAGACAACTAAAGTAATGTTATTAAAGGTTATACAGTTTAAAAAGACTGTAATTAGTGTTTGAAAAACAATTTAATATTAGAAATCCATATTGAAACGTTTCTTAAAACTATTTTGAGCTAGGAGTTATGAAATACATTACTAAAGTATGAACTCGGCTTATTTTTGTTTGTTAGTTGGATTATTTACGTCTAAGCGGTAGACGGGAGGCTACTCTTAAAATATAATCTTACTTAAAAAGTATTGCTTACCTCTCTTGGTTTGGTATTTTAAAAAACAACATGGTCGCAACTTATTGATTAGTAATATTTTGTATACAATCCTTACGTTTGATTATTATTTTGATTGCGAACTATGCTTTGACACAAAGAATTGTAGTTATGTCTCCTATTTGCTTCATGTAAATAGAAAATGCTCGTTACACAGAGAGAAAATCCACTAGTTCAACATTTGCTTTATTCTTAAATGTCTGTTAGAAAAAGTAGTTTAAAATCAATACATGTAAATATTTTTATACCTGTAATTAACCTTCAGGCTATGTTATAATGTTTGTTAAAATAGTAATATAGAAAAATTAGTATGGATAACTCTAAATAAGAATAAGTTTTAAAATAGATGTTATTATTTCCCCTTATACATAACGTAACGTTTACTAAAAGCCATTGTTTTAATGTATACAGCAGTGGCCTAGCGAGGTCGGGTGTCACCCGGTGCGGCACTTAATGGTGTCACTCCCCCCCCCCCCCAGAGGCGTAGCGACTCTTCCCGGGGACAAACCTGAAGAGATGCCTGGAAGAAACGATGCCCATGACCCTCATCTCCTATACACACATGGGAGCAGGACGTTTTACCAAATGGAGGAAGGGGGTGTTACTGGATATTTTCGGAGGGGTGGGGGTGTTGGACAAAATTTTCAGGGCGAGGGGGGGCGGTCATTGGTAAAAGTATACGTTTACTATATAATTTCCATTTCGTTCGGGTGGGGGGGGGGGGGGGGGGGTAATGCCTGGAGGAAATTCTGCAGTTGAGGGCTCTATCCCTCGGCCACGCCCTCCTAAATCATTACAGTAGCAAATAAATAATATTTCTACACATCACCGGACATTACTTTATAGAAAGAAAATAATAAATCACCGAATTCCTACTAGTAAATGCAGCAGTCATACTTTATAGCTACTGGGGACTCGGCGCTATTAGTGTAAAGTGTAAAGAAATCTTTTTTTTTCTCGTTCGGACTGTACACGTGTGTATGTGTGTGTGTGTGAGTGTGTGGAAATGGGGAGAGAGCAGTTCAAAACGGTAATTTATATAATTATTCTTTATTTAACCTGCTCATTCTTTCCCAAGGCCCGACTGCCTCGCATTTTCAGTACAAAAAGAATTATTTCCAGAACGATTTAGCAAGAATTTAAAAAAAAAAAACAGTACCAGAAATTTTTATCCTATTAATGCAAAAGAAATAACGTGATTTTCTTTACGCTTAGTTCGAAATGAAGAACTATAAATTTTTAACTTTATTAAGCTAGGAAACAGACATTTTCCTTCGGCATGGGCCGACCTTGAAAGGGGAGAGAACCATTTCCGGTGACAAGGACAGACAACTGAAGCGTACCGACACGTTTATTTTGACCCGCGGAAACACGGTGACGTCCCCTAGATGCAAGCGGCATAATACGAATGTAGAATTGATGAAGATTGAATGCGAGGTCATTAATTAACGCTCGAGCTTAAAACATTACGTCATGTGTATCGCGAGAGAGCGCGTGGTTTTTAACATTTGTAATAGAAAATGGTATTAGAACATTATACTAAAATTTGACCACGTATTATTGCTTCGATACTTTAACACATAGTATTGCTTTATAACAATGGATCCATACAGTACTGCTTTTCAAATGGATCATAAAGTATTGCTTTATTAAAATGGACCTCGAAAACAGTGCGATTAAAAAAAAAACGATTACAAAAAATTAGTTAAAATTTACGAAGTAAAAAAAAAATCGTATCCCATCTGATTCCCTATTTACCCCCCCCCCCCACCCCCACCTTCCTTTATTTCTTACACAAAACCTCCCTACACTATACTAATATGTAGGTACGGCTAAACGCCAAGACGCAGACACCAAGCACAATAAAACAAAAACGTCAAATTTAGACAGGCTTTTGTGTATTTAGAAAATCGTTACAGCCTCCACGTAAAATGAATAAATCATGTCCCCCACCCCTCTTAATTTGCGGTGCTGTTACCCCGTACATAATATTTCTCACTACCGCATACAAGATAGAGCCAACTAATTCAATTAAAAAAATTAATTTCAAGATTTTAAAAAAGTATGTCCAGCAGTGTTAATTTCTTTATATGGATAATATGGTAGTTCAAATCCAAGCCAGAAGGCTTTCAAACGTGCTTGTGCCCAAGTTCCTGTTCAATTATGTACACCAATCCTCTCCTAACATGCCAATCTCAACACCAATCCATTCATTATCAGAGGCGTAGCGACCCATTCCTGCGCTCGGGATAAAACTATCAATTTATTCAGTTTTGGTGAAAAAGAGCCCCACCCCTCCCATTTGGAAAGGTTAAAGGCGCTTTTTACCAGTCACTATCCCGTAAAGGTTTTCATTGTGGTATCACACAATTGATGTAGAAAATAGTTAAATTAGTGAGTAAAGCCATGCAGCCGTTTACTTTCTTAACTTTGACTGTGTATAATTCTACTCCATCTTAAAACGAGCCGCCGTTACATTATTTAACACCTTTTGGCGCCGACTCAGGGGCGGCGCATCGACGGCCGCCCCACCCGACCTCCCCTAGCTACGCCACTGTTCCCAACCTGCCAATCTCAACACCAATCCCTTCATGTCCAGTCTAAACACCAATCCCTTCAGACTAATCCCTTCATGTCCAGTCTAAACACCAATCCCTTCAGACTAATCCCTTCATGTCCAGTCTAAACACCAATCCCTTCAGACTAATCCCTTCATGTCCAGTCTAAACACCAATCCCTTCATACTAATCCCTTCATGTCCAGTCTAAACACCAATCCCTTCAGACTAATCCCTTTATGCCCAGTCTAAACACCAATCCCTTCAGACTAATCCCTTCATGTCCAGTCTAAACACCAATCCCTTCAGACTAATCCCTTCATGTCCAGTCTAAACACTAATCCCTTCAGACTAATCCCTTCATGTCCAGTCTAAACACCAATCCCTTCATACTAATACCTTCATGTCCAGTCTAAACACCAATCCCTTCAGACTAATCCCTTTATGCCCAGTCTAAACACCAATCCCTTCAGACTAATCCCTTCATGTCCAGTCTAAACACCAATCCCTTCAGACTAATCCCTTCATGGCCAGTCTAAACACCAATCCCTTCAGACTAATCCCTTCATGGCCAGTCTAAACACAAATACCTTCATGGCCAATCTAAACACCAATCCCTTCAGACCAATCCCTTCATGGCCAGTCTAAACACCAATCCCTTCATGGCCAGTCTAAACACCAATCCCTTCAGACCAACCCCTTCATGGCCAGTCTAAACACCAATCCCTTCATGGCCAGTCTAAACACCAATCCCTTCATGGCCAGTCTAAACACCAATCCCTTCATGGCCAGTCTAAACACCAATCCCTTCATGGCCAGTCTAAACACCAATCCCTTCAGACGAATCCCTTCATGGCCAGTCTAAACACCAATCCCTTCATGGCCAGTCTAAACACTAATCCCTTCAGACCAATTCCTTTATGGTCAGTGTAAACACCAATCCCTTCAAACTCATCCCCGACTTGGCCAAATAATTAAAAAAAAAACAACAACCCAGAAATTACCCCACCCTACTCAGAGTTTAAAAAAAAAAAATAGATACTGAAAAAAAATTAATCTTACTTAAAACTTCAGCTTAATTTTATAATCATTTAATTAATTAACATATTTTAATTAAGTTTTTTCCTGAAACAACAGACATCACGTGATGATTCAGACAGCATGTTTTGAGATGGAGCCACGGTCACTCTTTTGTTTTAAGGGGAACTGTAGAGAAGATCCCGTCGCCGCATGGGTTGGTAAACGGTTTTCTGACTCACAACACCTCTCGTACGTCCGCCTGCTCTGTAGCACCTGTCAAGACACGGATTATTAGTTTCGTATTTTTAGTTTCGTATTTACCGTGGATGTCGCCGTGAAGTTATTGCAATGGGTTTTTGGAGTGATCTCCCCTTAGGGCTATTTCGGCTGGTGATTGCACGGTGCGTTACGTATTTTTTTTCCACACTGGAAAGAACTGGCGCGTCCGTTAGACTGACCGTTGCAGTGGCGGTTGCCACACCTCGGATCTAGGTCCGCGGTACTAAGGCTGCCACGCCGACGTGATCTATGATCACGGCGTGTCACGCGTGGCGTGGTTTATGGCGGTGCACGTGGCTTGAGTCAGGGGGAGGAGGAACAAGTGGTTTCGTTTAAGGGTTATAAACAAGCCGCGGGGCATTGCGTCCCTTATTGTGGTGTTATTTCACGGCTTTAGGTGCTGACAGAGCCACGTAACCAGTTGATATACTAAGTCACTCACACACAAACAGGTATGATAACCCACAATATCGTACACACACAAACAGGTATAATAGGCCTACAATATCGTCCACACACAGATATAATAGGGCTACAATATCGTCTTCAAACAGATATAATAGGGCTACAATATCGTCTTCAAACAGATATAATAGGGCTACAATATCGTCTTCAAACAGATATAATAGGGCTACAATATCGCCTACACCCAGATGTAATAGGGCTACAATATCGTCTACACAGAGATATAATAGGGCTACAATATCGTCCACACACACAGATCTAATAGGGCTACAATATCGTCTTCAAACAGATATAATAGGCCTACAATATCATCCACACACAGATCTAATAGGGCTACAATATCGTCTTCAAACAGATATAATAGGGCTACAATATCGTCTACACAGAGATATAATAGGGCTACAATATCATCTACACACAAACAGATATAATAGGGCTACAATATCGTCCACACTGTACTAATATGCCTACAATATCGTTCACACACAGATATAATAGGGCTACAATATCATCTACACACAAACAGATGTAATAGGCCTACAATATCGTCCACGCAAATCTGATAGGCCTACAATATCGTCCACACACAGATGTAATAGGCCTACAATATCGTCAATACACAAGCAGATATAATAGGGCTACAAACTAATACACACAGATATAAAACAAAAAGACTGATTACAAACGTAAACACACAAACAGATGGAATACAAACTCATACACACACACAAAGATCTAATACACTCATACTTATACAAAAGATGGAATACAAACTCTTACACCATCAGATGAAATACAGGCATAAAAATACAGATACAAATACCATGTCATACGCACGCAAACAGATGAAAAAGAAAATCAAACACATAAAAGCAGATTTAAGACAACCACACATAGAGAGCAAGAATAAAAACTCGAATAATTACATTAAATTACAAACAGCTTATACAAACTCATAGCAACACAAACAGATAAAATACAAGCTCATGCAGGCACAAACATACGTACATCTCCAACAAATCTTTTTAAATAAAGTTACAAAGTTATCACCCGTCTAGTCGTGTAAGGGCTATCGAAAAATAATTGTATGCTGAAGTGGGATGGTTGTGCGGGAGGTGTGTGTGTGTGTGTGTGTGTTGTGGTTAACAATTTGATTAACAATGTAACACTAAATCCTACCACACTAAAGAAACCAAATTTTCATTTAGTTTCAAAGCTGGCGTAGCTCAATGTATTTTATCCCCCGGCTGATCCAATCCGGCAAGCCATTCTGTGGCTGACAAGGTGTCCGCGGAGCAACTGACCTGGCCACTTATCTCATGCGACACCTCATTAGCGGCCGATCAAAGCCGTGAGCGGCTCGATTCACAACACTGACATGTGTTGGTTGGGTTTTTGGCGTTTCGGTTCGGCAAAATAATTGTGGATTACTTCGATGGCAGTGGACGGGAGCGGGTGGAAAAAGGGGGGGGGGGGGGGGGGAATTTCGTGATTGTTGCAAGTGTATGAGTTAGGATTATGTTGTGGAATAGAGTTAGTAGTGGCGTAGCGAGGTCGGGTGTCACCCGGTGCGGCACTTAATGGTGTCACCCCCCAGAGGCGTAGCGACCATTCCCGGGGACACATTTTCGAATTGTACCCCCCCCCCCCCCCTGAAACTTTCGATTTGCACCCCCCTCAAATTTTTCTCTATATATTTTGCTATTTTTTTGCCTTGGTGTCACCCCCCCCCCCCAAATGGTGTCACCCGGTGCGGTCCGCCCCCCCCCCCCCCCGCCCCCCCCCCCCCTCGATTCGCCTCTGAGAGTTAGGATTATGTTGTGGAATAGAGATAGGATTATACCGTAGCTTAAAGTGGGGATTAAGGTGTGGAATAGTTAGGGTTGTGTTGTGGAGTAGGATAATGGTGTGGAACAAAGTTAGGATTATGGTGTGGAATAGTTAGGATTATGTTGTGGAATAGTTAGGATTATGGTGTGGAATAGTTAGGATTATGGTGTGGAATAGTTAGGATTATGTGGGGAATAGTTAGGATTATGTGGGGAATAGTTAGGATTATGGTATGGAATAAAGTTAGGATTATGTTTTAGCTTAAAAGTTAGGATTACGGCGTGGAATAGAGTCAGGATTAAGGTCTATGTATGGTCAGTGGTAGGGATCAGGGTAAGGACAGCGTTGCCAGAAACATTTTCTAGACTCCAAGCCATTCCTTTGACGTTTGGTCTGGGTTGCCAGAAACATTTTCTAGACTCCAAGCCATTCTTTTGACGTAGGGTGTGGGTGGTTTCTGTGTAATGCACTGTTGTATGCAGCAATATTTCTGATTGATCAAGTCTGAAAATAGACTGACAGTCAATCCACAAAAGAAACATAGCGTGTGTAGAGACTCCAAAAACGAATTGATTAATTCACCATAATTCTCAGCCTCGCTCTGATGAGTAAAACAAAACAAGTACCATTTTTTGTTTCGTTTATGTTGACGGCGTTCTAGAACTCCAATATGTAATTAAATTTTTTTTAATGTATGTAATTTTTAAATTTAGTTTATCTTAAATCTAGATTTTACAGTCTTTAAGCAACATTTATTGTATGTATTTATAAGAAAAGTTTGTTGTATCTTCCAATGCTGAAGTATTTGTATAGTTTGCTGGAACCCTTTTCTTTTTCATTTTCATCGATGTCAAATATTTTTATCTCTGTTGGTAACCAACTGATACAAACAAATTTAAACAAGGCAAATTTTAAAGCTGAAACCCAAGAATTTAAAAAAAAAAGGAATTTTATGCCTTTATAAAGTTCAGGTAAAGGAATTTAATTAGATGCAATAATTTAGTACGTTTTTTGCTCAGTTGCAATAATTAATCATTACTTCAGTATTACACTGTTAATGTAAACATTTGGTCGGACGAAACAATGTATGTACAGAAGGTTAGTGACAGAAAACACTGGACCTAGTCCAGTTGGACGTAGCCGAGTTGGACGTAGCCCAGTTTAAGTCGGCCAGTTTACGTCGTCCAGTTTACGTCGGCCAGTTTACGTCGTGCAGTTTACATCGTCCAGTTTACGTCGTCCAGTTTACGTCGTCCAGTTTACGTCGTCCAGTTTACGTCGTCTAGTTTGACTCGGCCAGTTTACGTCGTGCAGTTTACGTCGGCCAGTTTACGTCGTACAGTTTACATCGGCCAGTACGTCGTCCATTTTCAACGTTGTTATGGCTATGTCAAGCTAGGGGGTCACTCGGTGCATGTAGTGCGTCCAGGTGTAGACTGTGACGTCAACAAACTTGACCCTCCTACTTTGACCAGTACAAAACAGTAAAGCTGTCCGTGGAGTGGACGCCTTGACCGATGGTGTTAGCGGACAGCTGGCATTGTGGTTCAAGGAGGTAGCGACTGGGGAGAGGGGTTTAGGGTTTTGGTATGTGGTGTTAGGATAGGATTTTAATTTACTGTTTTAGGATATGATTTGAGGATATGGTATTAGAATTGAGTATTTTTTAAAAGATTGTTTTTTTATTTTGAAATTTGAAGAATGTCTTTTAAAAATTGATTTTAGAATATAATATAACGTGTACGGACAACCTCACGTACAATCCTCACCGACAACCCAACTGAGAACAGCAATTTCAACCCCCCACATAGCTACCACCAAACAGCCCCCACCAACAACCCCACAGACAACCACATCTAGAATCCCACCGACAACTCCACTGACAACCCCCACCGACAACCCCACTCACAACCCCAGCTATAACTTCCCGACTCCACCGCCAACCCGCGCCACATTAGCCCCCACTTACGTCACCCCCCCCCCCTCCCCCGCCCCCACCCCCACCAGCCGCCAAGCCTACCTGCACGTAATAACGTTGTCGTCAAGCCGAAAGTTCTAGAGTGCTGCCCCACTTATCCAGTAATCACCCCGCTCCCAAGAGCCGGGGATTTAAGTTAAATGTTTTCTCAATTCACCTCTCTCATCAAGGGTTAGCGGTGGGTTAAACGGGTTAACCCGTGGGTTAACTGCTTTCAAAGTTGAAATCGCTTGTCTAAACCCGGGTACTTATTATCAGGTGTATTCGTTGGCGGACAAAATATCATCTTAGTTTTTGTTGGCGGACAAAATATCATTTAGTTTTTGTTTGGCCGACAAAATATCATCTTAGTTTTTGTTGGCGGACAAAATTTTTTTTTTGATGGCGGACAAAATATCATCTTAGTTTTTGTTGGCGGACAAAATATCATCTTAGTTTTTGTTAGCCGACAAAATATCATTTTAGTTTTGTTGGCGGACAAAATATCATTTTAGTTTTTGTTGGCGGACAAAATATAATTTTAATTTTTGTTGGCGGACAAAATATCATCTTAGTTTTTGTTAGCCGACAAAATATCATTTTAGTTTTGTTGATGGACAAAATATCATTTTAGTTTTTGTTGATGGACAAAATATCATTTAGTTTTTGTTTGGCCGACAAAATATCATTTTAGTTTTTGTTTGGCCGACAAAATATCATCTTAGTTTTTGTTGATGGACAAAATATCATTTTAGTTTTGTTGGCGGACAAAATATCTTAGTTTTTGTTGGCCCACAAAATATCATCTAAGTTTATGTTGGCCCACAAAATATTTTAGTTTTGTTTGCGACAAAATATATTTGTTTGACCACGGGCCTATATTGGATCCCACGTCCTCTAGATATTCGCTGATCACATGTCTAGTTTTGATGGTAAAATAAACTACGCTGTTTTTTTTAAAAAAAACCAACACAACAACCCTTATTGTAAAGCCTATTAATTTCTATTTGTTTCTAGGTTATTGTTTTAAAGCTATTGACACGATGATGTGCACTCCTATACGTTTGCTATTTTTATCTTCTTGGCCTGTGATGCTTCAGGAAACATTAAGTTAGATAGTGGCAATAATTAAAAAAAAAAGAAACGAAATAAAAGTCTAGAACCATTATCCGGATACGTGTTTGTTTTGAAGGGTTTTAAATTTTAAATGGAACACATTGGTAAAATAGTTGGTAGCTTTTAAATTTTTTAAATTTCTTTCGTATGTCATTGTAAACACGATTTCAGTTTTTTAATGTCTTACTTTACCAGGTTAAGTTACAATTGTACGTAAGTATTCACATGTTAAAGTTAAGAACACCGAGTGAAGAAATACATAGTCACATATGTATCCCAAATACCAATTTAACAATGTCAAAACAAAAGATCGGCTCTTTTCTTTCATCGGGTCCCATCTCCTATCACAAGACCGACCGACCGGCTGACCATCCCACTGTCCGACTGGACAACACCACACCTTGTTGACCACTTGGCTCCCGGCGTCCACGGCTGTAGATCAACCCAGACAGCCGGCCAGCTGAGACAACTCTCGTCAAAAGAAAAACAAATACATAAGTTTTCTCTCCCTTGTCTCGCCCGATTGAGCCCCATCACCGTTGCGACACACGTCATCGCTAAAGGGGAATAAGCCATTCATTCTTGGTACCCACTAAGTTCACCGCGGCGTAGTGGACAAGGGGAGAGGACTCAGAAGTTTCTATAAATCTTACATAGGTTTGACAAGTCTCGCTGGATGGTATAAATCAACGGTTACATGGTAGTAGGATGGACACTGGTCAGCTTGTTTTGTTCAAGTCGCGGCGTTATTAGGTGTACATTTAAGTACGCTGTCTTAATTAGGTGTACATTTAAGTACGGTGTCTTAACCCATATTATCCCAAGGTCTCAAATTTTTATAATTTTTTGATATGATTTAGCTTTTGGGCACTGAATGAAGGAATGACTGTGGATTTTTTTTTAAATCAATACTTTTTTAAATATCGATTTTTTAAAAAACGTCCCATAAATGGGACGCTAGCAACGAACGGCCCCATGTACATTTATTGAAAAATAAAATCATTTATCACGAAATATGGCTAATCACGCGAAAATTAAGCTGTATACTGATTTTGTATTGTTAGACCAATGATTACATTGTTTAGGACAGCTAAAAATAATGATAATGATCAATTGGGTTAGCCATATCATGGTCTAAAATGCAAAAATTCTGTTCAAAAGTCTAGTTTTCTTTCAATCTAGCATCCATCAAAGTGAACAACACTTGGAAATAAGTAAAGCTTTGACTAGTACATCTAATTATACACACATGATCACAAATATTGTTATTATTCATCGAAACAGTAATATAATTAAATATAAATAATTGATTTTTTGGGGGGCGTACTTGAAATTTTCAGGGGGGGGGGGACTTAAATTTCAGGGGAAGGGTGGACATTGGTAAAAGTATGTTTTGTATATAAATTCCATTTTGTTCTGGGGGCAGAGCCCCCCCCCCCCACCCCTCTCCGAAATGATGCCTGAAAGAAACTCTGCCCTCAGTGAATTTGCAAAAGACGATCCGGTCCAGTTCCAGATGTCATCTAGCCATCGTCTCTTTTGTTACCCTAGCTATTGCCCCCCCCCCCCACCCTCACAGGCGTACATTAGGACATCAGACATCATATTTCTAGGGCACGGATCCGTCTCTGTGGGCTTGTGATGAGTGTTCATGGCTCTCATCCATGTATGCACCTCACTATGCGAACAGCTCCCAATCTAACACCAGGAACCTCCTTAAAAAGTTAACAAAGTAAAACTGGTATCGGGAACCTTTGGAGGGGAATATTATTGGGGCATGACACTAGTACACAGCTAATTAACATTTCTGCTATATGTAGCTTAAGCTCTTATATGAAGAGAGTTAACCAACCCCCTTAACTGAATCATTTCACCTCAATAGTGGCCATTGTTATTATTCTGGTTTGTTATAATTTTAATATCACGCGCTAGTAAATTTACAGCAATACTAAATTAGTTTGTATTCAATGGTATTAAATACTTCAGTAAGCGTAATTCTGAAAACTTAAAAATAAAATGTAAGTTTTTCAATATTTGCAATTTTTTAATACAATAATATATAAGAAAATATAGCTCAAGGTCATAATTAAATATCTATAAATACTACTTAACACCCTAAAGTCAACAGTTAACAAAGTCAACAATTGTTTCACCATAATTAACCATTTAACATAAATATTTACATCTGTGTTTCTCGCTAGTGTCCAATAAATGTGACGTTTGTGTAACAATCTGCATAAATATAGGTCAAGGTCATAATTAAATATCTATAAATAGCACTTAACACCCCAAAGTCAGCAGTTAACATAGCCAACAATTGTTTCACCATAAATAACCATTTAACATAAACATTTGCATCTCTGTTTCTCGCTAGTGTCCAATAAATGTGACGTTTGTGTAACAATCTACATGGGGCCATTCGTTGCTAGCGTCCCACTTATGGGACGCTTGTTGTTCACTTGATATAACGAAGTAGTAAAAAAAAATTGTTATTCTTAAATTTTTATCAGATAGAAATATGGTACTGCTACAAGTGTCAAATGTATTTTGCACTTAAAATGTTATTATTTTAGAAGATATGCATTTTCTTGTGCGCATGTTTTCTTTTTTCCGCCATTTTGACAAGTCCTGCAAATCCGGCGCTATAACATTTTTCTAAATTAATTTTTTTCACAAAACACACACAAATTCAATAGTCTAACAATTTTCAAATACAATGAAACATAATTTGTGTTTTAACTAGTTTTTAATAAATTTTAGCAATTTTTTTTACAAGCGTCCCATAAGTGGGACGCTAGCAGAATATGGGTTAATTAGGTATACATTTAAGTACGATGTCTTAATTGAGTGTACATTAAGGTACGCTGTCTTAATTAGGTGTACAATCAGGTATGCTGTCTTAATTGGGTGTGCATTAAGGTGCCCTGTCTTAATTGGGTGTACAGTCAGGTACGCTGTGTTAATTAGGTGTACAATCAGTTACGCTGTCTTAATTAGATGTGCCAACATTTATTGTCTAAGTAAAGCTTTCGTCTCTTCTTCTAAGTCAAATTCCTAGTCAAGTATTCAGTCAGCTTCTCAGTCAAGTATTCATTCAAAGTAACAGTAATCTTTATCTCAACTTCAGTCAAGTATTCAGTCAACTTCTCAGTCAAGTATTCAGTCAGCTTCTCAGTCAAGTATTTAGCCAACTTTTCAGTCAACTTCTCAGTCAAGAGGGCGAAATGAGTCAACTTCTCAGTCAAGTATACAGTCAACTACGCAGTACTCAGTCATTTTTTATGTCCGCACCCTATTTAAAAAAAAAAACCCAATCGCGCAAAGAGATCAAAATTACAGCAGCATTGTTTGAATTTATCGAGACATTATACCAGCAGTATAATACATCCAGCACAGTCAGATTCAATACAGGCCGAGTCGCACTCGATTTACAACGCATCGCACTCGACACGGACAGCCTCGTATTCGATACATCAATATACGTACCCTATCATCCTTTCGTTTTGTCATTCCGTATAAAACAAGGGAAATCACTCCATTGTCGAAAGTGGAATAACGTTAGTCAAAAAGGGGGAATAACTATTGTTTTACAACTCGTACAGAGATAGGCGAGCCGTAGGCGGGGGGACAATGTAATCAGCGCAGCATAGTTCCTTGTTTTAGAGGGGATAATTGCTACAAATGGCGGGCTGTGAGTGCTGGTTGAATCGGGTTGTCGTGGTGTAGGTGAGCTATCAATAACACGGTGCTATGGATAGCTGTAAAAACACAAAACGCGAGATGGCGAGAGAAAGTGAAACGGGGGGACCCGCACAATGGGCGTGGATGGATTATTTTCTATTTTTATGCCAGTGGCGTCGGTGAATTATTGTAGAGTCGACACGTGAATTACAGTACTCACGCTTGAGTTGGCGTGTAATACAAGCTCTCGATGAAGGTGCGGTGTTCTGTTGACGAGTGTGGGTCTTTGATCTAGGGGGTTTAAAAATAGACGGAAGTGATGTTTCGATGACGTCATATCAGGTCCATATAGATGAATGGGTGCTATTTATACCTCGAATGACGCGCTGCTTTTACTAAATGGAAAGAATATCTAAAAGTAATTCGGCCTACTAACACAAAGGCTTTGTAATGACTAGTTGATGTTTTATGTCAATCTGTTGCCGTGATCACAACTTTACATAAAGCTGACTAAATTTAGTAAAGTCATGTTCATTGCCAAATTGCAAGTGGGTTGAAGTAAGCCGACGACACATGAGGCAGATGAAGTAGTGTTCATCTGTTTCTGTGACCTCGACATATGAAGTGATAGTGTGGTCATCGGACTCAGTCAGGTACCTATTAGAGCTGGGTGGACTCAGTGACATCTTACAGACTCGAAACCGGAAATCAAATTCGAGACATTCAGGGTAGTATTCGTTTGTTCGACCACTGCTCTTTTCCTCCGTATCAAAGAAGTAGGCAAAGATGTATTCCATAGTTTCTTCCAGGCATCTCTTCGGGGTGGGGTGGGGGGGGGGGGAGGGGAGCGCCCCCGAGGAACGTCTACCGACCCCCCCCCCAACAAAATAGAATTTATATACAAAACATATACTTTTACCAGTGTCCGCCCCCCCCCGCCGGAAATTTTAGTCCGCCCCCCCCCCCCAGAACATCGTAAATGCACCTGGAAAAAACACTGTTATATGCGTGGGAGGGGGGGGGGCAGTCAGTAGCTAGTGGCGAAGAGACAGAATAGGACCAATGTAACCATATTTTCCCTAGTAACTTTTTAAATAATAGTTAGTTTCTAATAATAAACTAGGCATGCTGCCCAGCTTCGCTTAGGCTTTCGAAAACATTGAGAATGTGAATGCTTAATTAATTCGCCATAGGGTCGGTCTACGACCTCAAGAGTTATGAAGAGGTTCCTCCGTGGACATTTTTTTTTCGATTTATAGCTCATATAAGGTACCGGTCAGTCGAGGTCAGTTTTGACCCCCTCATCGTAGACTTTTCGGCCAACCGGCCCCCGTGTTATGTCGCCCCAAGGCAAGGTCCTGCCAAATTTGAAGCGCCTGCGGCGCCGGGAAGTGCCTTATCGGACACCCGACAATCTAGATCTAGAATCCTAATTGAATTTTTTTTTTTAAGTTTAGTCCGAGCAAAATAAAAAAAAAATACATTTACCAAGTTGACTTGGTGGGTCTCGAACCCGCACCACCTGCGTGGTTTATAGTACACTAACATCTCCGCTATTTAGGTACCTTATAAAATTCAGAGAATGAAAGACGTATTTTAAAATCTTAACTTACGCGAATATGCCTATTCTTTCAAACTAATTTTTTTATCCCAAATTAGCCAGTTCCAAACAAAGATTTTGTATAAATAAATGTTATGAGTTTAGGCCGGAAAAATTGTGTTGTATACATTTCATAGTGTACGTAGATCTAAATCAAATTTGAATGAAATAGTTCATTTCTTTTTTTATTTTAAACACGGCAGATGACGTCATTAGTAAGCAATAGTGTCGTCACAGTTTTATGCGTTCTTTTACATATCTATTAATGCTTTTCCGGTTGCATAAATAATACTGTTTCTCTATATTCGAATACGCCTTGATTTTTTATTTTTCTTCTTTAAATAAAATTGTGGTTATACATTTAAAACATCTAACATATTATTTTCAACAAAAGTCCGTATAAAGTTCTCCATATATCGCTGCCGTTTCTGACGTGATGTCCGGCGAAAATTTTTTGCGGACAGAGAGAGAGAGAGAGAGAGATGTGCGAACGTAGCCCATTATAGTATTAGATAACGCACTGATTGCTACTAAACTATCTTTGTCCTAAAATGGCTATCGGATTTCCCCGAAGCCTATTAAATATCACGCGCCTGATGAAAGTGAACAGGCCAATGCTCTCAGCGATCCACGTCATTAAAAGATGACGTCAGAGATAAAGGGCGTGAACAACGTGTGAAATAAAATAAAGGGGGACAACTGCAAGTGGGGTGGGGGTGGGGAGGGGGAGATTACAGGAATTCTCATAGTGATAAACGAGAGTTTTAACATATGCATTCATGTACACCGTCGACAGGAAACCGTAGACGACCGGCGTCCGGTCAGCCGTGACCGGCACTACAAGAGAGCAATATCGCGCCGGCTTGCGGGCCCGGGCTATCAAACAAGTTGCCTCGCGAGCCCCGTGCTACGACTCCTGGAAAACATTTGTTGGGCATAAATCCTTTCGATCGCCTCCCTTGTTTTCGTTCAAGGGCGACAACCCAGCATGAGTTTATGGTTGAGCTCCCTTTACTGGGCTCATATCGCGTTTTTAAACAAAGGGTGAGTGAATTGCAAAAAGCTGGATCCGTTTTGATTGCAGCGCTGTAAAACTGCTTCAAGTTCACTCCTCTAGGACCGAACACAACCCCCACCACCCCACCCGAACTATTGACATCTGTTTAGCGTCAAAAGATTGATCTAGAATAAAGTTCGTTAAAAATAGCTGCATGCACGTGGACAAAACTATTCACCCCTGAAGAAACAAGTTAATAAAAAGTCTAGTTACAATTTAAGCGCAATTTCCTTAATTAATTTTTTGTGACCGAACGAAAGGATATTTTTGAAAACTTTCTTCGGCAATATTGTTCTAAATTATGACAGGAATCGATTGGTAAATGTTTCAAGTCGCTAAGTGGTCTGGTTGCCGAGATATGGGCCAAAAACTGCATTTTTTCGAGGTTTTTTGGCTTTTCCGGGAAATCCAGGAAGGAATTCCGGGAGTTTTTTTTGGCCCACAATCATCCTCGGAACTTGCTTAACATATTTGCTTTTGGAACTAGTCCTCGATATGGCTTCGTTGAGGAGGAGATACGACTTATATACGAATTAAAGCTGCGGACACACATCCAGAAATGACGAGTTAATAATCGCAATTGACCAGTATGGAAATAGCGCTAAAAACCATAACCCTCCAAGGACAAAAGCATCAGAATCTCTCCCTCAACCATTTACTTAACCACGACTGCACCTAGTATCTAATCATCCCTCACCCCACAGGACCTGGTCAGTTACCACCCCTATCATCTTCCCCAAATGACCTAACCATCACCTCCCTCATGGGATCTAACCTTCACTTCCCACAGGACCTAACCATCACCTCCCTCATGGGATCTAACCTTCACTTCCCACAGGACCTAACCATCACCTCCCTCATGGGATCTAACCTTCACTTCCCACAGGACCTAACCATCACCTCCCTCATGGGATCTAACCTTCACTTCCCACAGGACCTAACCATCACCTCCCTCATGGGATCTAACCTTCACTTCCCACAGGACCTAACCATCACCTCCCTCATGGGATCTAACCTTCACTTCCCACAGGACCTAACCATCACCTCCCTCATGGGATCTAACCTTCACTTCCCACAGGACCTAACCATCACCTCCCTCATGGGATCTAACCTTCACTTCCCACAGGACCTAACCATCACCTCCCTCATGGGATCTAACCTTCACTTCCCACAGGACCTAACCATCACCTCCCTCATGGGATCTAACCTTCACTTCCCACAGGACCTAACCATCATCATCTCCCTCTAACATCCAATCATCACTTCCCATTCCCGAAATACTTAGCAATTACCTCCCACCAAATAACCTAGCCATCACCTCCACCAAATGACCTACCCATCACCTCCCCCTTATGACCTAACCATCACCTCCCCCATATCACCTAACCATTACCTCCAACCATTTGACCTAACCATCACCTGCCCCATATGACCTAACCATCACCTCCCTTATATGACCTAACCATCAACTCCCCTATATGACCTAACCATCACCTGCCCCAAATGACCTAACCATCACCCCCCTTATATGACCTAACCATCACCTCCCCTATTTGACCTAACAATCACCTCCCTATATGACCTAACCATCACCTCCCCCTATATGACCTAACCATCACCTCCCCCAAATGACCTAACCATCACCTGCCCCAAATGACCTAACCATCACCTCCCCCTATATGACCTAACCATCACCTCCCCCTTATGACCTAACCATCACCTACCCCAAATGACCTAACCATCACCTCTCCCCATATGACCTAACCATCACCTACCCCAAATGACCTACCCATCACCTCCCACCTTATGACCTAACCATCACCTCCCCCATGACCTAACCGTCACCTGCCCCATGACCTAACAATCACCTCCCCTTTAACGTACTCATCGATTCCCCAAAGACCTAACAATCAGCAACTCATTGAACTTACCAATGATTCCATCCTCCTAGAAGTGTGTCCAATATTTCTACCCCCCTCCCTTCCCCTCCCTATAACGTCCCCACCCCCCTACGTGAAACACCAGAACAACACATGTTTACAGTGCGACAGAAACAACAACATTTACCCGCCCCTCTCCCCAGACTTTTTGCTCCCTTACTCACTACCAACTGGAAAACAATCTCATAAGTCACACTTTGGGCTGGGGCTGGGAGGTGTGTTTGTGTGTGTGTGTGTGTGTGGGGGGGGGGGGGGCTGGTGAGTGGGGGTTGGAGGCTGGTAGGTGGGGGGAGGCTGGTGAGTAGGGTTTGGTGGGGTAGGGAGGCTGGTGGGGGGCAGGTATTGACTTCAAAATACTTCACATGTTAGATAAAACACCCCAGAATTAGCAATTAATTTCTTGACAAATAATCACCGCGTCATTAATTTTAACTGCTCTTTATCGTTTTCACCCACCGTTTACTTTAAGTCACAGATTCCCCCCCCCCCCCCCTTCCCGACCCACAACCATCTGAACTATTTCCCACAAGTCGATCACTCACCATCACTCACCATTGTGCTTACCGGCACTCATTTCTCTTTCTTCTCTCTATTTAACATTAAAAAAAAATTTAATGTTGTTTTTGGATGCGGGCTGTTACGCCAAAGCCCCAGGAAATGCGCGGAAAAAAAAGTGCGACGCGGACCACTAAAGGGAGAAAACTCGAGATTAACTGAGACATATTACCTCCCTTGCCGTATCTAAAGCCGAGGCGCCCCGAGTTCAAATCTGAGTTAAAATATCTTTCTGCCTCAAATGGGTTTTGTTTAATTGCTTCGTGTTGTGCAAACTTGTTTTAGCGATTATACCAAAGAGGGGGGAGTGGGGTGATATCCCCTTGACAAGGGGAGGATAACCCACCACACCGACACGGTAATGATTATTTACGGCCCCTGCGATTTCCTATAGAAAATCCGTAAGTGTTAGTCCAGATGGTTTTTCTTATCCCAGTCTCGCTCCGTTTCACCCAATAGCATTAATTTTCTAAAAACAAATTTTGTTTCAGAAAAAAAAAATTAACGCGTTTCATTTTATTTATATCCTAGTATTTTATTTTAAAAGGTGAAGTCTTTGAAGCGTTGGACGAAGTTTAAAATCCAGGCGACTTAGGAGGCTGAACAAGGAACAAAGACTTCAAATCTGGAGCAGTGATTGTATTCACACAACAAGATTTACAAAGCAATCCAAAGTGTTAAAGGTCGCAGTTGAAAGGGTTTTTTTCTAAAAAAATTAAACGAAAGCTGGATTAAAAACTTTATAAAGCACCAAAACACACATGGATGCGCAAAAGTAAATTATTTCTCTCTCTCTCTCTCTCTCTCTCTCTCTCTCTCTCTCTCTCTCTCTCTCTCTATATATATATATATATATATATATATATATATATCCTATATGTTTATATATTTCCATATGTACTTTTCTTTCTCTAGCTTAGTAAGACGATGCCTTTATGTCCAAACATAAAATTTTAACAGCAGGGTGAATAATGAGGTGATTTAATTAATTAAGCTCATGAAATTATTCAATTTATTTTTAATTCAATTGATCTGATCTACAACTTTAATTATCAATTATCAACCTATTAGTCGGTAGACTAGAAATTTTTGTTTCGTAAGATTAGTTTTCAAATGTCTCTCTCTATATATTTACTTCGCCCTCTCTCTCACACACACTCACACAAGCACATCTCCCTTATAATTGCCCACTCACCACAACTTATTTCTCAACTCTATAAGAGTTCCTTGTGACACTTAATGTATTTATTAACTTATTCATTAATTATAAATTCATTAATAACAAGTAAATAAGCTTGTATTACATAAACCTTCTTCAGTACCTACGAAAATGACTTTTTAATTTTGAAGTTCTTATAAAAGTTGGTAAAAAAATAGAGCCAATTAGGCATAACAAAATCATTATCCTACTATTACATAACTTGTACAGTTATCTGGCCAACTACACAAAAATTCAAGTTGTGTGGCTGTGCGAGTGAGGGGGGTAATGTGTGAGATAATCCACCAATTAAGTGATTCATTTTGACGACAGAGAGATGCGGGGTTCGTTACCAGCTTTTCACCCCAGGATTTACCGCGGGATTATCGAGGTAGCCCACGGGAGCCCCACGCGGGGAGAGTACACAGGGGCGGTGCTCTGGTGGTAGATACGGTGGGGGGGATATTATGCAGCTTGCTGTTTACTACCAGTTAATGACGTGTTGCTATGGAGACGGGGAGGCCACTCTCTTTTATTTTATTTTAACTTTAAAATGAGTCATTTACAAGTAGGTGTACGCATTTTAAATGATGAAATCACTTTACACATACAAAAAAAAAATTATATAAACAAACCCCAAGTTTTTATGAATGTTTACGTCCTGTCTACTGTAGGATATTAATTAGGAATGATAACCAACAAAGATCCCATCTCAAGGGAGATAACCAAAAACTAAAAAAAAGGAAATAATCACTTTATTGTTGAGAGTTAACCGCGATATTAAAAAAAAAAGCACAATTTCTTGTTGACGTGCCAAAGTTTAGATTTTATGGCAGGTTGTTTGTAAATCTGTAACTAAGTTGTTTCTTTCTTGTTTATCGTACGGCGGGAAAAATGTGATAAGAAACATCAGAGAAAACGCCCTCTACACAATGACGTAATGGGAATTTCCGAAAACCAGAAATAGACAGCCGTTTCGGAATAAGCCTTGAATAGATGAATCATTCAACTATAAAATGGTAATTAAAAAAATATATGTACATGACGTCACAGGTGGCCCTGTGTCACGAGGTATTAGGTCGAAAGGACAACATAGCGTCTTGACAAAACAAAGTAATAACACAAGAACAACACTATCTTCCAGCGTATCAGATTACTCTTTGACTCATGAGATTGTAGGGTGAGTAAGCCTATATGTCAAGTTGTACTTTATCTGCAAAATAGTGGTGTAGTTTAATACGCCCAGTCGACTTAAACACCGGAACATACAGTATACCCATTCATCCTTCAATTAATCATTCCATTAATCCACCCATCTATCCACTCGTCATATGCAAGTTTTGTTCTTATTTGTTTCATTTATGATGTCGTATTTATTTTAATGCTTTTAGTTTTAAATTATAACTAACATTGACCTAGCTAAAAATTTAATGTATTACCTTTCGTGGTTTAGTCATAACTAATGCACCTTAATTTAAAAGTGAATCTGGCGCTTGATTAAAAAAAAAAAAAAGCTTAATGTAATCGATATTGAAGATACGTATAATAACTTTATCAAGATTTCTTCCATTTTTCTCCGGTAGACGGGGAACTTCTTACTTCGTGGAAGGGGCGCAGTTAAAATTTCCTTCGGGGAGGGGGGAAAGTGGGGGGGGGGGGGGGGCGACAAATACAGTCTAAAGAATATATTTTCTATATAAAGTAATTTTTTTCTATTTCATCCGGGGGTGGGTGTAATGCCATCCATCCCATATGATATATCTGAACTATGAATTACGAAATATCTGTTTCGATTTAGGGTGGTTTATCTTTTCTCTATGGATAATCAAATGGCAGGTGCCTTCATAAGCGGTCACGTGATAGGTGTGGTCTAGCTGACCTGAGAGTCACGACCTACCTTGGCTGGAGACCGTTGGTTGTCCCCCTCGACTGAGCTTCCCCACATGTCAAAACCCTGGGGGTGGGGGGGGGGTGATGCACTGGGGGAGGAAGTACACGTATATGTATAAGGATCTAGTTGTTAGAAGTGCTCGATTCTTTAACTTTACTACCCGGCCTATGAATACTTGTTCTGAATGGTTATGTCCTTTTAAGTGTGTGTATGTGTGTGTGTGTGTGCGTGTGTTAGAGAGAGAGAGAGAGAGAGAGAGAGAGAGAGAGAGAGAGTGACGTAGTCTTTCAGTGCAGAAGTCTGATGTCGCTTGTCCCGCCGATGAACTGAAAACTGGGAGTAGAAATAAACAGCACTGGTAAAAAAAAAAATGTCCGACCCCTTTGTGTGTCGTGACACTTCTGGGCTAACTCGTACAGTGGGTCTCAAATCATTCACATCCACGTCACAGTTCAATCAGCCGTTATACTTACTTGAATACTCTGCAGACAACCTAAGTTTAAAAGTATAGAACGTTTTGCAACCTTGCCCTTATAGGTGATAGTGGCTGTCAATTTGATAGACTAGAAAATAATATTATAACATTTGACATTTTTTTCTTCCTCGATTTTTAAAGATGTTTACTTAAAAACAAGTAAAGTATCTAGGGAAACAGAAATAAAACTAAAAAAAAAAACGCTTGGCTTTTTTTTTCATCACTTTCTTAAACAACAACAACAACAACAACAACAAACTGCAGTCACTGTCAAGGTTTGAATGAGATCGAGAACTAGTGTACTGATTAGTTTTAACCGAACCTTGTGATCAAATGTGTCCGGAAAGAATTAACAGAAAAACTAAACTAGCCACAACAATGTTATACTTAGACGAATTATGGCAAAAATAAGATTGATTAAGCACCTTCCAAAAATAACTGCTAGATCTAGGTGTTAACAGCCATAGGTTAAATAACAAAAGATTGTGTTTGTCAGTTTTTGTCTCTATTATCTTTGACGACTCGTAACTCTTGTCCAAAGAATCTCTCAACCCGCTCCTCGCTCCTCCCCCCCCCCCACCAAAAAAAAAAAAAAGAAACCTCGGTAAACTAATGATGTCTAAATGATACATTTTAATAATTTTACCTCATGTTTACCTGATTATCTATCTTAATGGATAATTATAAAAATTACATTTCCATCTCCACCCCCCGTCCAACCTGACGAACCCAGTGGCTACTTTATAAATTATTTGTATTCACCTGCAGAATACAATTAGAAATTCAAGTCCATGCCAACCACCACTTCTCTCCCCCACACCGCCTCTCATCCCCCCCCCCCCCCCACTGCACGATGCCTTAATGTCTAGAACTAAAGGACACGTGCCAGTTAGGACGAGCCTGGTGTTTTGGTGCCACTTGTATTTAATGTCTTCTTGACACTGATGTCTGCCAGTTGGTCTCGTGTGACGCTGCACTGTTCCCCCCCCCCCCCCCCCCACCTATCTACCCTCGCCCGCGCCTCGCCCGCCACAACGTAGTTCGTGGGTGGCGGACAGCGGCAACACGTCGAAGCGTGCCAGATTTTTGTTTTACACTCACTGGCCGGTCAAGTGGTCACTTTTTTTGTGCTTAGATATTCAGGTCAAATACTTTATCTTTTATCGGTTTGAAGTTTTCACATCAAGCATGAAAAAAAAAACGGGGACGCCAAAATTTTTTAATTCTGGCGATCATCAGTCACGTTGTCACCAGCTATTTCAACCAGTCAGGGTCAACACCCTCCTAAAACGACGCCGCAAACCTCCAACCCCACCATAAAATCATTACAATACCAACGTGCATACGAGTGTCGCTCCTCACCCCCCCCCCCCATCGTATTCGTTTTTTTTTAATATAAAAAATTGCCATATCACCTTTCTCAACCCCCAGTCCTCTCAACCCCATGTAACACATCGTCCCATAGTCCAAATCCCACTATCTTCTAGGAGGACGTCTATATATACAGATATATCAACTATATATATATATATATATATATATATATATATATATATATATATATATATATATATATATATATGTATATATGTATATATGCATGTATGTAGGTATGCATAGCTTCTTATACACTAAGACAGTGTCCATATCAAACATCCGATTCTTCTCTACAATTAGAGACGGTACTCACCACTATAATTGAACTAACGATTCGCCCTTCAGCACTCGTCAGTATACAAGCCGCCTTGACCACGCCGGCGGTCAAAGGCTAAATTAACCTGCGGAAACAATCAGACAAATTATTTTCCTGGACCCCCCGGGCCATTAGAGGAACGTCCCTCCGCCGTCCATCAACGTAAGTGGCATCCACGGTAGGAAAATACGGGGGGCTAATGTCCGGCTTCTTGGATTACCCGAGGTACATTGGCTGGACAACAGTAGAATACTGGCCGGACAACAGGCGGACAACAGGCGGACAACAGGCGGACAACAGGCGGACAACAGCCGGACAACAGGCGGACAACAGGCGGACAACAGCCGCAAGTAAACACTTGTGAAGAGGGGTTTGGCACCACTCTTGAGCATGCGCAGAAAACGATATCTGAATCTGTTACAAGTCACTATAATTAAAAAAAAAAAAATAATATAAAAAAATATGGAAGTAAAAATACTATGGAATGTTGAGACAAAAACGAAAAGTAAAAATACAATGGAATATAAAGACTAAAACCGAAACTAAAAAATATAATGGAATGTCCAGACTAAGACGAATAAAATTAATTCACCTCAACTAGACAAAACTATGTTTCGAGAGTTAATTTTTTACATTTTTGTAAAAACCTTCACGGCTATTTATATTTTTTTTTAGGATAGCTGAACGATTTAGAACTTGCATCCATTATCTGCCCCCCCCCCCCCCCATCTGCCACAACAAACCCATCACCCCAGTCAACATTATTTGGTGAAGAAAAAACTCAACTCATATTTGTTCAACTTTTTCTAACTACAGCGCGTCATTACAAAAATAGGCAACACAAAACATCTACAGAATAAAAATGCACACCCCCCTCAGCAAAAAATTTCACCACATTATTTTAAATCTTTCACTACCCATCACCCCCCCCCCCCTTCATTTCACCCCCATGCAACCCACCATTTAAAAAAAAAATCCCCTGCATTACATTTACGACTAATCTAATAAAGCGATGTTTACCCAACCACCTAACCACCGACAACCGGCTCTCTATTTTAAGTGATGCCAGCAAGACTTTAAGCCGGGGTGTCTTAAGTTTGTTTTCTTAGTGGAAGAAATTAGCTGGAGTTACTTCCCCTCAAATTTTTAAAGTTCAGCCACATCTCTTAATTATTTTCTTTCGTATATATATATAATATATATATATATATATATATATATATATATATATATATATATAATATATATAAATATATATATATATATATATATATATATATATAACATATTATATATATAATATATATAATATATATATATATATATATTATATATATATATATATATATATATATAATATATATATATATATATATATATATAAATATATATATATAAATATATATATATATACATATATACATATATACTATAAATATATATAATACATATATATATATATATATATATATATATATATAATATATATATATATATATATATATATTATATATAATATATATATATATATGTTTGTGTGTATAAGTGTGTTGTCTAATATTGCTAATTCTAATATTACATTAGCATGATTTAATTCCCTCTTATAAATGAAAAAAAACAAAACAAAAACAAAAACAAGCATCAGTCCATTTGTATAATGTTTTATTTTGCTAACATTTTCGCAAACACAAATATTTTCTGTCTTATAAATAAGTAAAAACCAAAAATATAATTCCCAAATTTTTTTTTCACCGCTAAATACCTGAGCCGCTAAAGGGTTAAAAAAACAAACATCGCGTGTCACGTTCGCCGAGTTGTTTTGCGCGAAAAGCGGATCTTGTTGTATTAATGCGCGGTGCATTAACACTGTTATTGCAAACTCACACTGCATGCGCGTTTAGAAAAAAAAAAAATGATGCGTGAGAGAGGGTGACAGAAAAAACAATAAGTTAATGAAGCGTTAAGTAAATGATGAGAATTAAGTGAGAAATGAACTTTAATTAGTTTTATTTAGACACTAACTAAAAAAAAATGTAAGTTTTCTTAACAGTGGGTGTAAATAAAAAAAAAATTACTAATTGCGAAAAGTGTAAAATGAGGGATTGGAATTAATGTGTGAGGGGACGGTGATGGACAGGTGGAGAGGGGGGGGGGGGTGAGCCAGCGGGTGTACTCACCTACAGGCTGACATGAGTCGCTCACAGCTGACAATGTAAACAATGTCACGTGGCGACACCTACTTCCTGTCGGCGTGAGCTCAAATCAAGGGCCCCGCACCTCTTTAACCTGTGGGTCACCTCCTACACATTTTACACACCCCCCAACCCTCTCATAAACACCTCTTTTAATTCTGTGGGTCACCCCCAACATATTTTACACCCCCACCCCCGTCCAACCCAAACACCTCTTTAACCTTGTGGGCCACCCCAACATATTTTACACCCCCACCCTCTCATAAACACCTCTTTAATCTGTGGGTCACCCCAACATATTTTACACCCCCCACCCCCGTCCAACCCAACACCTCTTTAACCTGTGGGCCACCCCAACATATTTTACACCCCCACACCCCGTCCAACCCAACACCTCTTTAACCTGTGGGGCCACCCCAACATATTTTATACACCCCCACCCCCGTCCAACCCAACACCTCTTTAACCTGTGGGGCCACCCCAACATATCTTTAACACCCCCCACCCCCGTCCAACCCAACACCTCTTTAACCTGTGGGCCACCCCAACATATTTTTACCACCCCCACCCCCGTCCAACCCAACACCTCTTTAACCTGTGGGCCACACCCCAACATATTTTACACCCCCACCCCCCGTCCAACCCAACACCTCTTTAACCTGTGGGCCCACCCCAACATATTTTACACCCCCACCCCCCGTCCAACCCAACACCTCTTTAACCTGTGGGCCACCCCCAACATATTTTACACCCCCACCCCCCGTCCAACCCAACACCTCTTTAACCTGTGGGCCACCCCACCATATTTTACACCCACCACCCCCGTCCAACCCAACACCTCTTTAACCTGTGGGTCACCCCAACATATTTTACACCCCCCACCCCCGTCCAACCCAACACCTCTTTAACCTGTGGGGCCACCCCACGATATTTTACACCCCCACCCCCGTCCAACCCAACACCTCTTTAACCTGTGGGCCACCCCAACATATTTTACACCCCCACACCCCCGTCCAAACCCAACACCTCTTTAACCTGTGGGTCACCCCAACATATTTTTACACCCCCACACCAACCCTCACATAACACCTCTTTAACCTGTGGGCCACCCCAACATATTTTACATCCCCACCCTGTCCAACTCTCCCCTAACACCCCCTTTAACCTTTGGGTCACCCCAACATATTTTACACCCCCACCCCCGTCCAACCCAACACCTCTTTAACCTGTGGGCCACCCCAACATATTTTTACACCCCCACCCCGTCCAACCCAACACCTCTTTAACCTGTGGGCCACCCCACCATATTTTTACACCCCCACCCCCGTCCAACCCAACACCTTCTTTAACCTGTGGGTCACCCCAACATATTTTACACACACCCCACCCCCCGTCCAACCCAAAAACCTCTTTAACCTGTGGGCCACCTCTAACATATTTTACAACCCCTACCCCCGTCCAACCCTCCCATAAACACCTCTTTAACCTGTGGGCCACCTCTAACATATTTTACAACCCCCACTCCCCCGTCCAACCCAAAACCTCTTTAACCTGTGGGCCACCTCTAACATATTTTACACCCCCACCCCCGTCCAACCCTCCCATAACACCTCTTTAACCTGTGGGCCACCTCTAACATATTTTACACCCCCACCTACCCGTCCAACCCAACACCTCTTTAACCTGTGGGCCACCCCAACATATTTTACACCCCCCACCCCGTCCAAACCCAACACCTCTTTAACCTGTGGGGTCACCCCAACATATTTTAACACCCCCACCTCCCGTCCAACCCAAAACCTCTTTTAACCTGTGGGCCACCTCTAACATATTTTACACCCCCACCCCCGTCCAACCCCTCCCATAACACACTCTTTAACCTGTGCGCCACCTCTAACATATTTTAACACCCCCACCCTTTAAACCCTCCCATAACACCCCTTTAACCTCCCACACCGCCCACCACACACCACATTACCAATCTCTAATCTCTGTGTGAAAAAAGCAGCATTGGAGTCAACTGCAGTAACGTAAGATACAATCTCCAATAATCGTAGGATCGAAACCCAACCAGGCATTACGATCTAGTACCGGCTCATGTGATTCACATTACAAAACTTCTATCCGATAAACATCAGCAGTTTAGATTATTATAAATCTTTTAAAAGGAAAGTTAGTTTGTTATAGCATCTATCCAATAAGGAAAGGAACAACGATTGTTTCAAACGAAGGTCTTCATAAAATAAAACATCAAAGTAACATTATCATAAATACTCAGTATCTAAGACGCTATGCTATCACACCAAAGACGCCAGGATTTCACTACAAAAGAGCCCTGATTTCAAAAGTCACATTATCATTACAAAGACGCCATAATTTCATCAAAAAGACACAATAGGTAGGAAAAGTGGTTCCAAGAAGTGGGTTCCACTTTGTTGCCCAGAAAGCATATTTTTGAACCAAAATTGAATATTTTATAACATTTGTGAAATGAGTACAAAGTCACTTCCGGTTTTACTAAGGCTAAAAATATTCAAACTAAAAATTACTAATAATATAATAGTAATTTACCAAACATTTTTATTTTAATTTGGATTAGTATAGTCAGGGTGTTGTGGTGAAATGGGATGTTATATTATTTAATATAAATAAACTACTAGGCTATATTCCATTGTAATAATAAGTAAAGCGTAATTAATATCAACATTTTAATATAGGCCTAATCAATCTAGATCGACCTCTGACTATGGGGTCATCTATTAACGATGTCACAAACGATGCCAGACCTCCCCCCTTCCCCAAAAAAAGTAAACCTAGAGCCAACACCCCCGCCCCCCCGCTATTTTGTTTTTAAAGCACCGATTTTCATAAAATATTTAGACCTATGAGCTTTTTCCAACATTCAATGTAGGCCTATTGATTAATTATTTTATAACAATTTATAAAACAACTTTTAATAATGCAAATTAAAAGGCTTAAATTCAGTTTCTTAACATGAGTGTTTGTTGAACATGGAAAAAGTGTCATCTTACTTTCTGAACACCCTCCCCCCTTGACACAAAGGTCCAAATCTCCAACACCACCTCAGTCTTTTATGGACGACCACTTCAGCATTTTGCTATTATTTATAGGATACAGTAGCGTAGCGAGGGGGGGACATATGTCCCCGGGCGCCGACCTTAGGGGGGGGGCGCCAAATTGAAAGTTTGAGGGGGGGGGGGTGCAAATAAAAAGTTCGAGGGGGGGTCGTGTGCAAATCGAAAGTTTGAGGGGGGGGGTGCAAATGAAAAAGTTCGAGGGGGGGGGTGCAAATCGAAAAATTTGCTCCCAAGGGGGCGCCAAATTGAAAGTATGTCCCCGGGCGCCGGGAAGGGTCGCTACGCCTCTGATAGGATATTCATTAATTGGTCATACAAACCCAATTACATTTGTTGTTGTGATGGTATCTCTGTCATTACAATTATTAAATAGTTTATTCTTAACTCAACATTTTCCCCTAACCTCATTTGCTATAGCTGCCTATCCTTATAGAAAAGATCTTTTCCTCAAAATATCTGGAATGCATCTGATCAGCAACAGTCTTTTTTCTTTTGTAATATATAAACAATTACAACATGTTCATAAACTTGCACTGCCAATAACAACACATTACCAGGAAAACAGGCAGTGATTATAGTTTACTGTATTTGTGGTTGATGGTTAGTTTTCAGCCATGCTTCACTAAAGCCTGGTCTACATTTATATGCTGGTATGGCTAGAATTGACAAAAAACCCATATTCTTGATTCTTCCCTTAACATTATGTTTTACATCTATGATAGATATATGCAAATGTAAGGCTTAGAGTGGGGACTACATATTTGTGAACACATTTGCTAAAGCAAAAGTTCTTGAGTTGAAATTTTAATCCTTTAGGTTGTCTCTGATTCAAATTCAAAGCAGCTTTAAACTGGACAGTAGAACTTAGTAAAAAGCTGTTTTGACATTTTGCTGACCATAAAAATTTATTAATATGGAGAGGCAAACAAAACTAGGTGAAATCTACTTCAGCACCATATTCTTAAAAACTATTTATAGTTCGCCAGTTTAAGTTAATTATTTGAGTTAAGGTAGAAAATAATAAGTTTCCGCTTAATCCAGCACACACACAACCAGTGCTGAAAAAAAAAATAAACATAACAAAGTTTATGATTTTCTTTTTTTTAATTGCCATATTCATTCAGAACTAACATAATAAAAAATAGTTGTTCAATATGAACAAGTTTTTCTTGGGTCCAACATGTATCCTTGGATCAGTTTTTAAATTGAGCTTCATCTTGACTTTAGTTCTTCTCTGTATGCAGTTGTATAATCCACAGTATCTAAAAAAACATAAATAAATTTCATAAACTGTTATATTAAACTCATTATGTTTTACATACTTTCAACTCTTAATGTTATAAATAAAAAATATGTGTCTGTCTTATAAGGATCATAAAGCAATGATGTGTATTTATGTATTTAATGTAAAGAGTTTGTCATTATATACAATAGGCCTTCAAAAGAGTCCAAAAGTCATGTATATATCATTAAAAAAAAAGAAAAAAGTATCAATAAAGATCTACTACTTATGTTTAGCCACCTCAGGAAATTAGTTTGAAAATTGATATTCAAACTAGGCTACTATAACTATCATTAATTCATACACATACTAGAATAAATATTAGGATAATTATATTAATTTGATTAGTAAGTTAATCATAATCCATCTATGACAATTGACACCTTTGGCTTTATCAACTATTCTGCATTTTAAGTTCTAAAGATCACTACATAAGTTAATTAAGTAGAACTAAAATAAGCTCTTTACTAGTAAGCCTACTCTTCTATTCAGTAATTTTTTACTATTATTATTAGAGGCTAAAATTACTGTTAGACTACTAATCTAGATTTAACTTAAAATTTTGGATATTATTTAATGTACTAGTCTGTAACCTTTTATTTAGCCTACATGTAATTTTTTAAATTTTTACAGTTTAAAATTGTAGCCTTATTAAGCCTAGTTAACTTTGTTTAACTTACATACTAATACTAACTACCTACTAACAGGCCTACTAGACTACTACTAAGCTACTAGTCTACATCTAAATCTACAGTCTAAAATAGGCCTACTGAAACTAAAAGTAATATGACAACTGTAAAAATTAAGCATACTTTATTTTTTTCACAATACTATAGACCTACTGCTATTATATATGAATCTATTAGTTATTAGACTAACATAAGTTATCATAAGTCTAATTAGTAATTACCCTTAACTAGGCCCTAATCATAATAACAATGTAATTGAAGTATTAGGACTGTCATCTGTACCCAGAGGCGTATCCAGGTTTTCGTTGTAGGGGGAGCGAAAAGAGCAAAAAAAGGCGCCGAATTTTGAACACGTTCTATATACGTGTATTTTATATATATATATATATATATATATATATATATATATATATATATATATATATATATATATATATATATATGTATATATATATATATATATATGTATGTATGTATGTATATCTATATATATTATATATATATATATATATATATATATATATATATATATATATATATATATATATATATATATATATATCTATATATATATATATATATATATATATATATATATCTGTATATATATATATATATATATATATATATATATATATATATATATATATATATATATATATATATATATATATATATATACAGATATACATATATATATATATATATATATGTATATCTATATATATATATATATATAATTACTAGCTTTATGTCATTACTTCGCTATGATGTAAAATAAATTGAAAGTAGCACTCTGAAGAAATAAGAAAAAACATACAATGTAGGCCGACAAAACAAAAATTGTATCAATCTAAACAAAAAAAAATATACACACACAACAACCAAAAACAATGAACGTAACACAATCTGTTTTGTAATTCTTATTAAAAAAAATTCTTACATAATAATTCCTGGGAAATTATTTAAGACAAGTGAAATAGGGGAAATAATCACTCTCTTACTATAAATATGTATATATCTACACATTTAATTATAAACGTCAAAACAAATAAATAATTACTTTAGAATATAATGAAATTCTTTAACACTATTCGTGTTTACAAAATGTTTTTGTCTATAATCAGAATTTAATATATCGTCATTATAAATGCTAAAGCATAACAGCATAATGAAAGTTTTTAAAATCAGAGTTGGTATAAAACCACGCTTTTCGATAATATAGAAAAACATTCGGAATAACAGCCTACATTTAACTAAATATCGGTGTTTTTGTACAGATCAAATATTTTTAATTAACTACTGCTTCTTTGAGTTCTTTAAAGGTAATTTTTTAACATAGTGATAGGTATGGGTCAGATCACTGTATTGATCACACACCTTTTTACTGCTAATTGCAAAAACAATATTCACAGAGTTTTACGTTTAAAAAGCTAATTTTCTGGCGGCATGGTACTTTGGTACATCATTACGCGTTTTTTCTACATGTACTTAACAGATCAGTTCGGGGTGGGTTGGGGGGGGGGGGGTCGGTTCAACTTCATTCACCACTGTCCGGTCACTTTAGGTCAATTATCCAACCCAGTGTATACCTAGGTGTGACATTAAAATCGCTCTACACAATTGTGGTGGTGTTTGTGTGTGTGTGGGGGGGGGGGGGGAAGATAACCAACTCAGAGTGAACATAGCGTCAGTTTTTAGATGACTGTTCTAAACATACATATATATTACACAGATATATATTACAGAAATAGATTTAAATAAGTAGCAGTGGTATTATGACAATATTTTTTTACAGAGGGGTCCATGGGGGAGGGGGTTGTAACTGTTTCATATAATTTGTAATCGTAATCACTATCGCCCAAACTGTAAGAATACTACTACTTTATCGTGATGACGTTGTTGACCTTGTCAAAATTTCCCCACCACTACGCAGTTTGCTCATAAGTAAATTTAAATAGAGGTGCCACATCAGTTGTATTTGTTTCTGTATCGTATTTTTTTTTAAATTAATCACACGATTCAAACTGTATATATAAAGTAATTATGTGTGTAGTTTTATATATAACATTTTCTAATTCAATTATTCGTACGCAAAAACATTATACAGTTGCCTTAAACTTAACACCCCTCTTGCCAAGTGGTACTACCCGTAGAGGTTTTTTAAACATTGCACTGCATCGTAATGGTTATTTTTAGAATGGCAAAATGATGCAGCTGTTAATACGTGTTGTAAACGTAGACACTACTAGACTAGTACAATAATGCTTAATTGCTGCATGAAAAGAAATCTTGTGATTTACATAGATGTGCCGACCAAAAATATTTTTTTTTAACAAATTTCATTGTTTAAAACTTTGAATTAAAAAAGTTTCCAAAAAGGCGCCACTTTGCTGAAAATGGCCAGAGGGGGAGCGGCCGCTCCCCTTGCTCCCCCCCTGCGTACGCTACTGTCTGTACCATAGCCTATATTAACCTAAATAAAATGTATTTTGTACAGATCTAGTAATTTAGTAAGTATTAACTAGGCCTATTAAAATTAAATTAATATAGAAATTATTGGCCTACTAAATAATTTATTCACTAATGTCATGGTTTTGCAATTATGAGGTTGTGTGTATTATTATAATATACTAGTAACTGTATAGAGTAACTATACTTACTAATACTACTACTATAGTAAATATATTTACTACTATTTATTAGTACAATCATTATAGAATATAGGCCTAGATTTACTTATTGAATTAATACTAATAGTTTCGCTGTCTCTCTATCTATCTATCTGTCTGACAAGAACGCTCTAGAGAAAACACAAGGAATTTAAAAACCTGCACAGTAATTCGAAAAACGAAATATGACGTCGACACATTTAGCGTAGAGTAGAACATAATCTCAAACCAGAGAGTGCACACAGTAATGTAATGACGTCATTGAAACATTGAAAAAAAGGAAATGTTGTCTAATCTAAATGGTTTGCGTGAAGAGTTTCTTGCATACAATTCTTCGGGTAGGGGCGAAGCCCCACCCCCGCGTAAGAACGTCTGAGGGGGGTGGGGGTGGGGGGGGGGTTGAGTGGGGGGGTGGTTTTAATTTAGACTTTTTCCTCCCCGGAGAGGGGTGGGGGTACTTGAAATTTTCGGGGGCGGGGGTAGAATTTTCGGGGAGGGGGCGGACACTGGAAAAAGTATATAATTATATTTTGTTGAATGGGACGGTAGACATGCTTTTTGGGGGGGGGGGGGGGGGGTGGGTGGGGGGGGTGGGGGGGGGGGGTGGTGGTGTGTGTGGGGGGGGGGGCGGGGGTGGGGGTGAGTGGGGGGGTGGTTTTAATTTAGACTTTTTCCTCCCCGGAGAGGGGTGAGGGTACTTGAAAATTTCGGGGGCGGGTGTAGAATTTTCGGGGAGGGGGCGGACACTGGAAAAAGTATATAATTATATTTCGTTGAATGGGACGGTAGACATGTTTTTTTTTTGGGGGGGGGGTGGGGGGTGGGGGGTGGTGTGTGTGTGGGGTGGTGTGTGTAGGGGTGGGGGTGGGGGGGTGGTGTGTGGGGGGGTGGTGTGTGGGGGGGGTGGGGGGTTGGGGTGGTGTGGGTGGGAGTGTGGGTGGGGGTGGGGGTGGTGTGTGTGGGGGGGTGGTTTTTGTTTAGAGAAAAGAGACAGCACTATCAACCTAGCGCCCGGTGTATCCTTCCTCAACGGGCCATTTTTCTCGTTCTATATAATAGTTTCGCTGTCTGTCTATCTATCTATCTATCTATCTGACAAGAACGCTCTAGAGAAAACACAAGGAAAATAAAAACATGCATAGTAATTCGAAAAACGAAGTATGACGTCGACACATTTAGCACAGAGTAGAAAATAATCTCAAGCCGGATAGTGCACACATTAATATGACGTCATTGATTATCGAGTAAACATTCAATACAAAGGCAATTTGGTCTAATCTAAGTGGTTTGCGTGAAGAGTTTCTTTCATACAATTCTTTGGGTAGGGGCGAAGCCCCACCCCCGCGTAAGAACGTCTGAGCCCCCCCCCCCCCCGCCCCCCCCTCCCCAACTCAAAAGAAATTTCCTCATCGATACTCTATAATAAAATTACCGCCTAATTAATGTGTCTAATCTAAAAAGTGGTTTTCTTGCAATTTCTTTAATGCAATTCTTCGCGTAGTTGCTATGCGCGACACCAGTGTTTCTTTCAGACTTTTTCCTCCACGGAGAGGGGTGAGGGTACTTGAAATTTTCGGGGGCGGGGGTAGAATTTTCGTGGAGGGGGCGGACACTGGAAAAAGTATATAATTATACTTCGTTGAATGGGACGGTAGACATGTTTTTTTAGGGGGTGGGGGGTGGGGGGGGGGGGGGGGGGTGGGGTGGTTTTAATTTAGACTTTTTTTTCTCCCAGGAGAGGGGTGGGGGTACTTGAAATTTTCGGTGGCGGGGGTAGAATTTTTTCGGGGAGGGGGCGGACCCTGGAAAAAGTATATAATTATATTTCGTTGAATGGGACGGTAGACATGTTTTTTTTGGGGGGGGGGGGTGTGTGGGGGGGGGGGGGGGGTGAGTGGGGGGTGGGGGGGGTGGTGTGTGTGGGGGTGGGGTGGTTTTAGTTTAGACTTTTTCCTCCCCGGAGAGGGGTGGGGGTACTTGAAATTTTCGGTGGCGGGGGTAGAATTTTCGGGGAGGGGGCGGGCACTGGAAAAAGTATATAATTATATTTCGTTGAATGGGACGGTAGACATGTTTTTTTTTTGGGGTGGGGGTGGGGGTGGGGGGTGGGGGGTGTGGGGGGTGGGGGTGGTGTGTGTGTGGGGTGGGATGGTTTTAGTTTAGAGAAAAGAGACAGCACTATCAGCCTAGCGCCCGTTGTATCCTTCCTCAACGGGCCATTTTTCTCGTCTATAATAATAGTTTCGCTGTCTGTCTATCTGACAAGAACGCTCTGTCTGACAAGAACGCTCTGTCTGACAAGAACGCTCTAGAGAAAACACAAGCAAAATAAAAACATGCACAGTAATTCGAAAAACGAAATATGACGTCGACACATTTAGCGTAGAGTAGAACATAATCTCAAACCAGAGAGTGCACACAGTAAAATGACGTCATTGATTATCGCGTAAACATTGAAAAAAAGGAAATGTTGTCTAATCTAAATGGTTTGCGTGAAGCGTTTCTTGCATACAATTCTTCGGGTAGGGGCGAAGCCCCACCCCCCGCGTAAGAACGTCTGAGCCCCCCCCCCCTCCCCAACTCAAAAGAAATTTCCTCATCGATACTCTATAATAAAATTACAGCCTAATTAATGTGTCTAATCTAAAAAGTGGTTTTCTTGCAATGGGACGGTAGACATGTTTTTTTTTGGGGGGGGGGTGGGGGGGGGTGGAGGGGGGGTGTGGGGAGGGGGGTGTGGGGGGGGGGGGGGGGTTGGGGTGGTGTGTGGGGGTGGGGGGGGGTGGTGTGTGGTGTGTGGGTTGGTTTCAGCGTTTCTTTCAGACTTTTTCCTCCCCGGAGAGGGGTGGGGGTACTTGAAATTTTCGGGGGCGGGGGTAGAATTTTCTGGGAGGGGGCGGACACTGGAAAAAGTATATAATTATATTTCGTTGAATGGGACGGTAGACATGATTTTTTTGGGGGTGGGGGGTGGTGGAGGGGTGGGGGGGGGTGGTGTGTGTGGGGGGTGGGGGTGGGGGGTGGTGTGTGTGGGGGTGGGGGTGGTGTGTGGGGGGGGGGGGGTGGGGGTGGTGTGTGGTGTGTGGGTTGGTTTCAGTGTTTCTTTCAGACTTTTTCCTCCCCGGAGAGGGGTGGGGGTACTTGAAATTTTCGGGGGCGGGGGTAGAATTTTCTGGGAGGGGGCGGACACTGGAAAAAGTATATAATTATATTTCGTTGAATGGGACGGTAGACATGTTTTTTTTTGGGGGGGGGTGGGGGGTGGGGGGGGCGGTGTGTGGAGGGGGTGGTGTGTGGGGGTGAGGGGTGGGGGTGGGGGTGGTGTGTGGTGGGGGGTGGGGGTGGTGTGTGTGGTTGAGGGGTTGGGTTGGGGGTGGTGTGTGGTGGGGGGTGGGGGTGGGGGTGGTGTGTGGGGGTGGGGGGGTGGGGTGGGGGTGGTGTGTGGGGGGGGGGTGGGTTGGTTTTAGTTTAGAGAAAAGAGACAGCACTATCAGCCTAGCGCCCGTTGTACCCTTCCTCAACGGGCCATTTTTCTCGTCTATACTAATAGTTTCGCTGTCTGTGTATCTGACAAGAACGCTCTGTCTGACAAGAACGCTCTAGAGAAAACACAAGCAATTTAAAAACATGCACAGTAATTCGAAAAACGAAATATGACGTCGACACATTTAGCGTAGAGTAGAACATAATCTCAAACCAGAGAGTGCACACAGTAATGTAATGACGTCATTGATTATCGCGTAAACATTGAAAAAAAGGAAATGTTGTCTAATCTAAATGGTTTGCGTGAAGAGTTTCTTGCATACAATTCTTCGGGTAGGGGCGAAGCCCCACCCCCCGCGTAAGAACGTCTGAGCCCCTCCCCCTCCCCAACTCAAAAGAAATTTCTTCATCGATACTCTATAATAAAATTACCGCCTAATTAATGTGTCTAATCTCAAAAGTGGTTTTCTTGCAATTTCTTTAATGCAATTCTTCGGGTAGTGGCTAAGCGCGACACCAGTGTTTCTTTCAGACTTTTTCCTCCCCGGAAAGGGGTGGGGGTAATTGAAATTTTCGGGGGCGGGGGTAGAATTTTCGGGGAGGGGGGCGGACACTGGAAAAAGTATATAATTATATTTCGTTGAATGGGACGGTAGACATGATTTTTTTGAGAGTGGGGGGTGGGGTGTGGGAGGTGGGGGGTGGCGGGGGGGTGGGGGGTGTGGGGGTGGGGGGTGGTGTGTGGGGGGTGGGGGTGGTTGTGGTGTGTGTGGGAGTGGGGGTGGGTGGTGTGTGGAGGTGTGTGTGTGTGGGGGGGGGTGGGGTGGTTTCCTCATCGATACTCTATAATAAAATTACCACCTAATTAATGTGTCTAATCTAAAAAGTGGTTTTCTCGCAATTTCTTTAATGCAATTCTTCGCGTAGTGGCTAAGCGCGACACCAGTGTTTCTTTCAGACTTTTTCCTCCCCGGAGAGGGGTGGGGGTACTTGAGGTTTTCGGGGGCGGGGGTAGAATTTTCGGGAAGGGGGCGGACACTGGAAAAAGTATATAATTATATTTCGTTGAATGGGACGGTAGACATGTTTTTTTGGGGGGTGGGGGTGGATGGGTGGGGGTGGGTGGGGGGTGGTGTGTGGGGGGTGGGGGTGGTGTGTGTGGGGGTGGGTGGTGTGTGGGGGGTGGAGGTGTGTGTGGGGGGTGGGGGTGGGGGTGGTGTGTGTGGGGGGTGGGGGTGGGGGTGTGTGTGTGGGGGGGGGGTGGGATGGTTTTAGTTTAGAGAAAAGAGACAGCACTATCAGCCTAGCGCCCGTTGTACCCTTCCTCAACGGGCCATTTATCTAGTTATTTAATATTAATATAGATTTTTATAAAATATATAACTTCTAGATCTAGACTAGAGTAGATCTCTTCTACTTAACTTATACTTAATAGATCTACTGTCTTACAATATAAAGTTAATTAACTAACTATAAGATCTAGATCTAGTTAGTAGATCTAGTTAGTAGATCTAGTTAGTATTAGTATGTATTAGGCTAAGTATTAAGTTTATAAATTAAATAGAATAGATCTAGATCTAGTATTTTTATATTTAATAAATAATTAAACAATTAAACATATTAAAAAGCCGTAACATATTAGATCTACTACTAGAATAGATCTAGATTCTAGATGTCTATATAGTATATAGATCTAGATTCTATACTAGATCTAGATCTAGATCTAGAGTCTACGTCTAGATCTAGATCTAGATCTACAAAATTCTAGACTAGATTTAGATTTTAGATAATAGATTATAGATCTAGAATAGATCTCTAGAGTACTCCTTCTAGAATCTAGTACTAGATTCTCGATATAAATCTATCTAGTCTAGATGATCCAGATCTAGATCAGATCTAGAAACTTATAGATCTAGATCTAGCTAGATCTCTAGCTTAGAGCACTCACAGAACTCACAGTCACTGTGAGTAGTCATTGCACAGGCCTAACAAACAAAAATAATGAAACGTGCGTTAAAAGCATTCTACAAAAACATTGGTAACAATTAATAAGAATAATGTTAGATATTAGTAATCTGAGCATAACAGTCATAAAAAAATAAGCCAACTACAATGAAAAGGGATACAAACGAATTTTGAAAGCCTGAATCGAACTGAAAATATTCCCTTGTTCGCCATTTTGTTTTCTTGGATCACCTTGTCAGTATTTATCATGGACAATAAATGTTATGGATTTCATCGTTTTACTCTCCCTGGCCACTTCAGTTCAGTTCAAGGTGGGGTTAAGGGCAGTTTTATAAAATATTTAAATTTATACAATAATTCAAAATCATTTTCAACGGCTTATGTTCAATACAAAAATATGAAAATGAGTGTAATCGATGGTTCCCAAACGGCTTTAATTTTTGAAAATGTAGCTATAATTTTATCGCTTCCTAAATTTTTTAAAATAATTTTTAAAAAATTTAGTATGATTGTATAGACTTTTCCTACCTATAACATCACAAAGAGATATGATGACATCACAAAAAACATTATATTATCACAAAATATGCCATGATTCCATTACAAAGACGTCTTGATTTCATTACAAAGACGTCATAAATTGATCGCAAAGACCGAATATCATCACAAAGACAGTTTAATTATCCGCTGACGCAGTTATATCATAAAACTGACGCAATGATATCTTTACACTATTGTAATAATACAATAGACAAGAAAAATAGACACATTAAAAAAAAAACGACAACAAACAAACCCAATCAACGATTGCTGTGTAACTTTGAAAATACCATTTTCAAATGAACACTATCGGCTGCCGAGGTCATTAGGCGAAACGGGTATATCCGGTGGCAGGTGACGACAGGAAGTGGGGTATTTCTTATCACAGCCCGTCAGTTCTCGCGGGAGAAGTCAGTCTCGCCAATTACCGGGACTAATGTCACGTGACGTTACGGGATTTGAGACGAGATCTTAGATGGGAAGGGGTTGGGAGTTCACTGTTTGATGTGGGGTGCACAAACTAGGAAGTCAGGTTGGGTTTGTACTAGACGGCAGGTATAGGGTGAGTCGGAGGTGTTCTAGTTGGTCGAGTTGTGTGATGTGGGGGTTTGAACACTTTTTTGGTCGGGTAGGCGTGGACCAGTTGGTCAAGGTAGTTGTGGACATTGGACCAGTTGGTCAAGGTCGTTGTGGACATTGGACCAGTTGGTCAAGGTAGTTGTGGACATTGGACCAGTTGGTCAAGGTAGTTGTGGACATTGGACCAGTTGGTCAAGGTAGATGTGGACATTGGACCAGTTGGTCAAGGAAACTGTGGACATTGGACCAGTTGGTCAAGGTAGTTGTGGACATTGGACCAGTTGGTCAAGGTAGTTGTGGACATTGGACCAGTTGGTCAAGGTAGATGTGGACATTGGACCAGTTGGTCAAGGAAACTGTGGACATTGGACCAGTTGGTCAAGGAAACTGTGGACATTGGACCAGTTGGTCAAGGTAGCTGTGGACATTGGACCAGTTGGTTAAGAAAGTGGTCAAACGAAATTAGAATTGTTTAAACCTGTAGTCAGTATTATTTATCTTTCACATCACAATCACAAACGTTAAAAAAAAAACTTCAATTATAAATTCACTCGGCACGCGACTAAGGTGTATTGTTCTACAGATGTAAGTTTACCTGTTGTATCAACAGGTACAATGCTTAAATTTTTTTTAAAAGGGTATATAATCAATTTTCCAATACGTACTACACAGTACTAGTAATTCTTTAAATACACTTTTCGCTTAAAACAAATAAAAATTAACTGTCAACGTTGTTGTAATTTGTCTGGCAAATGTTACATTTATTGGAGCGAGCATGTTACCATCTAACCTGGAGGGGCGTATCCCACGCTCCCACAGCCCCCCCCCCCCCTTATCTACCACTTAGTTCTAGCAAACTCCGATTTAAGTCACATTAAGAAAACTTTTCCGATACACATGTAGCTAAAATGTGAATGAAATAAGACATGTCCAAAAGTTACCTCCCTTAATGTGACATGCTGGTTTTATCTCCCCTGATCAGAGACTCCCAACCAGCCGCCATCTTGAGACCCGCGCCGAAACCAGAGTAGACAAAATAACGGAGCAGAGAGACAGGGGGGGGGGGGGGGGGGGGGCAACTGTTTACTCACATCCATTCTTGGCGGAGCGCGTCGCAGAGTCAGGAGTCAGCCGGAGATGACGCGTTAATGGCCCGTGTTAACGTTTTAAGGGGCGGAAAGCAGCTACAAACGTTTGACGGTTAGTTTTGCGCGTGTGTGTAAAATAACAGGGGGGGGGGGGTGAAACAGACATAAAAATATCATGTCAAGATATGATTCAAATACCCGGGGGCGGAGCTGCTTTTGAGTATTCTGGTGTTAGTGATATGTTTTTGTGCTGATTAATATTTAAGATATATGTATATATATATATGTGTGTGTGTATATTTTTTTTCGAAATTAGTTCTGTATAATAAATACATTTACAACTTTTTGCGGAAAATGTATCAGCAATTTTCAAAATGCGGAAATGATAAAAATGTTTCTTTCAAAAGACTAATTTAACTAGAGAAACGCCCCTTATTTTAGCCATAGGAAAGACTAAGTAATTTGAAATTATCATTAGCAAATAATGGCGGGCAATTCTATTTATCTTTCCTAGCCGTTGAGCTCAAATCGTGCATGAGCTGATGAGTAAACTATTAGACAGTGTGACGGGATATGAGGGGGCAGGGTGGGGATTGTGTGTGTGTGGGGGGGGGGTGTACTGAGGGGAGTTAATTACGGTGAGGTAAGTAAAAGTTTTAGACGCAAATTGAGATGGTGTTATTCCTTTTAAGGTGTTTAGAGGGGTGTGTTGAATAGAGTGTTAGAGAATATGTTGGACAATGGGAGTGTGTTGGACAATGTTTTGGACAATGGGAGTGTGTTGGACAATGGGAGTGTGTTGGACAATGGGAGTGTGTTGGACAATGGGAGTGTGTTGGACAATGGGAGTGTGTTGGACAATGTGTTGGACAATGGGAGTGTGTTGGACAATGGGAGTGTGTTGGACAATGGGAGTGTGTTGGACAATGGGAGTGTGTTGGACAATGGGAGTGTGTTGGACAATGGGAGTGTGTTGCACAATGGGAGTGTGTTGGACAATGTGTTGGACAATGGGAGTGTGGTGGACAATGTGTTGGACAATGGGAGTGTGTTGGACAATGGGAGTGTGTTGGACAATGGGAGTGTGTTGGACAATGTGTTGGACAATGGGAGTGTGTTGGACAATGTGTTGGACAATGGGAGTGTGTTGGACAATGTGTTGGACAATGGGAGTGTGTTGGACAATGTGTTGGACAATGGGAGTGTGTTGGACAATGTGTTGGACAATGAGAGTGTGTTGGACAATGGGAGTGTGTTGGACAATGGGAGTGTGTTGGACAATGGGAGTGTGTTGGACAATGGGAGTGTGTTGGACAATGGGAGTGTGTTGGACAATGTGTTGGACAATGGGAGTGTGTTGGACAATGTGTTGGACAATGGGAGTGTGTTGGACAATGGGAGTGTGTTGGACAATGGGAGTGTGTTGGACAATGGGAGTGTGTTGGACAATGGGAGTGTGTTGGACAATGGGAGTGTGTTGCACAATGGGAGTGTGTTGGACAATGTGTTGGACAATGGGAGTGTGTTGGACAATGGGAGTGTGTTGGACAATGGGAGTGTGTTGCACAATGGGAGTGTGTTGGACAATGTGTTGGACAATGGGAATGTGTTGGACAATGGGAGTGTGTTGGACAATGTGTTGGACAATGGGAGTGTGTTGCACAATGGGAGTGTGTTGGACAATGGGAGTGTGTTGGACAATGGGAGTGTGTTGCACAATGGGAGTGTGTTGGACAATGGGAGTGTGTTGGACAATGTGTTGGACAATGGGAGTGTGTTGGACAATGGGAGTGTGTTGGACAATGGGAGTGTGTTGGACAATATGTTGCACAATGGGAGTGTGTTGGACAATGGGAGTGTGTTGGACAATGGGAGTGTGTTGGACAATGTGTTGAACAATGGGAGTGTGTTGGACAATGGGAGTGTGTTGGACAATGGGAGTGTGTTGGACAATGGGAGTGTGTTGCACAATGGGAGTGTGTTGGACAATGGGAGTGTGTTGGACAATGGGAGTGTGTTGGACAATGTGTTGGACAATGGGAGTGTGTTGGACAATGGGAGTGTGTTGGACAATGGGAGTGTGTTGGACAATGGGAGTGTGTTGGACAATGTGTTGGACAATGGGAGTGTGTTGGACAATGTGTTGGACAATGGGAGTGTGTTGGACAATGGGAGTGTGTTGGACAATATGTTGCACAATGGGAGTGTGTTGGACAATGGGAGTGTGTTGGACAATGGGAGTGTGTTGGACAATGGGAGTGTGTTGGACAATGGGAGTGTGTTGGACAATGGGAGTGTGTTGGACAATGGGAGTGTGTTGGACAATGGGAGTGTGTTGGACAATGGGAGTGTGTTGGACAATGGGAGTGTGTTGGACAATGGGAGTGTGTTGGACAATGGGAGTGTGTTGGACAATGGGAGTGTGTTGGACAATGGGAGTGTGTTGGACAATGTGTTGGACAATGGGAGTGTGTTGGACAATGGGAGTGTGTTGGACAATGGGAGTGTGTTGGACAATGGGAGTGTGTTGGACAATGGGAGTGTGTTGGACAATGGGAGTGTGTTGGACAATGGGAGTGTGTTGGACAATGTGTTGGACAATGGGAGTGTGTTGGACAATGGGAGTGTGTTGGACAATGTGTTGGACAATGGGAGTGTGTTGGACAATGTGTTGGACAATGGGAGTGTGTTGGACAATGGGAGTGTGTTGGACAATGTGTTGGACAATGGGAGTGTGTTGGACAATGGGAGTGTGTTGGACAATATGTTGCACAATGGGAGTGTGTTGGACAATGTGTTGGAAAATGGGAGTGTGTTGGACAATGTGTTGGACAATGGGAGTGTGTTGGACAATGGGAGTGTGTTGGACAATGTGTTGGCAAATGGGAGTGTGTTGGACAATGGGAGTGTGTTGGACAATGGGAGTGTGTTGCACAATGGGAGTGTGTTGGACAATGTGTTGGACAATGGGAGTGTGTTGGACAATGGGAGTGTGTTGGACAATGGGAGTGTGTTGGACAATGGGAGTGTGTTGGACAATGGGAGTGTGTTGGACAATGGGAGTGTGTTGGACAATGGGAGTGTGTTGCACAATGGGAGTGTGTTGGACAATGTGTTGGACAATGGGAGTGTGTTGGACAATGGGAGTGTGTTGGACAATGGGAGTGTGTTGCACAATGGGAGTGTGTTGGACAATGTGTTGGACAATGGGAGTGTGTTGCACAATGGGAGTGTGTTGGACAATGTGTTGGACAATGGGAGTGTGTTGGACAACGTTTTGGACAATGGGAGTGTGTTGGACAATGGGAGTGTGTTGGACAATGTGTTGGACAATGGGAGTGTGTTGGACAACGTTTTGGACAATGGGAGTGTGTTGGACAATGGGAGTGTGTTGGACAATGTGTTGGACAATGGGAGTGTGTTGCACAATGGGAGTGTGTTGGACAATGTGTTGGACAATGGGAGTGTGTTGGACAATGGGAGTGTGTTGGACAATGGGAGTGTGTTGGACAATGGGAGTGTGTTGGACAATGGGAGTGTGTTGGACAATGGGAGTGTGTTGCACAATGGGAGTGTGTTGGACAATGTGTTGGACAATGGGAGTGTGTTGGACAATGGGAGTGTGTTGGACAATGGGAGTGTGTTGGACAATGGGAGTGTGTTGCACAATGGGAGTGTGTTGGACAATGGGAGTGTGTTGGACAATGTGTTGGACAATGGGAGTGTGTTGGACAATGTGTTGGACAATGGGAGTGTGTTGGACAATGTGTTGGACAATGGGAGTGTGTTGGACAATGGGAGTGTGTTGGACAATGGGGGTGTGATGGACAATGGCAGTGTGTTGGACAATGTGTTGGACAATGGGAGTGTGTTGGACAATGGGAGTGTGTTGGACAATGTGTTGGACAATGGGAGTGTGTTGGACAATGGGAGTGTGTTGGACAGTGTGTTGGACAATGGGAGTGTGTTGGACAATGTGTTGGACAATGGGAGTGTGTTGGACAATGGGAGTGTGTTGGACAATGTGTTGGACAATGGTAGTGTGTTGGACAATGGGAGTGTGTTGGACAATGGGAGTGTGTTGGACAATGGGAGTGTGTTGGACAATGGGAGTGTGTTGGACAATGGGAGTGTGTTGGACAATGGGAGTGTGTTGGACAATGGGAATGTGTTGGACAATGGGAGTGTGTTGGACAATTGGAGTGTGTTGGACAATGGGAGTGTGTTGGACAATGGGAGTGTGTTGGACAATGTGTTGGACAATGGGAGTGTGTTGGACAATGGGAGTGTGTTGCACAATTGGAGTGTGTTGGACAATGGGAGTGTGTTGGACAATGTGTTGGACAATGGGAGTGTGTTGGACAATGGGAGTGTGTTGGACAATGTGTTGGACAATGGGAGTGTGTTGGACAATGTGTTGGACAATGGGAGTGTGTTGCACAATGGGAGTGTGTTGGACAATGGGAGTGTGTTGGACAATTGGAGTGTGTTGGACAATGGGAGTGTGTTGGACAATGTGTTGGACAATGGGAGTGTGTTGGACAATGTGTTGGACAATGGGAATGTGTTGGACAATGGGAGTGTGTTGGACAATGGGAGTGTGTTGGACAATGGGAGTGTGTTGGACAATGGGAGTGTGTTGGACAATGGGAGTGTGTTGGACAATGGGAGTGTGTTGGACAATGGGAGTGTGTTGGACAATGGGAGTGTGTTGGACAATGGGAGTGTGTTGGACAATGGGAGTGTGTTGGACAATGGGAGTGTGTTGGACAATGTGTTGGACAATGTGTTGGACAATGGGAGTGTGTTGGACAATGTGTTCGACAATGTGTTGGACAATTGGAGTGTGTTGGACAATGGGAGTGTGTTGCACAATGGGAGTGTGTTGGACAATGGGAGTGTGTTGGACAATTGGAGTGTGTTGGACAATGTGTTGGACAATGTGTTGGACAATGGGAGTGTGTTGGACAATGGGAGTGTGTTGGACAATGGGAGTGTGTTGGACAATGGGAGTGTGTTGGACAATGGGAGTGTGTTGGAAAATGTGAGTGTGTTGGACAATGGGAGTGTGTTGCACAATGGGAGTGTGTTGGACAATGGGAGTGTGTTGGACAATGGGAGTGTGTTGGACAATGGGAGTGTGTTGGACAATGGGAGTGTGTTGGACAATGGGAGTGTGTTGCACAATGGGAGTGTGTTGGACAATGGGAGTGTGTTGGACAATGGGAGTGTGTTGGACAATTGGAGTGTGTTGGACAATGTGTTGGACAATGTGTTGGACAATGGGAGTGTGTTGGACAATGTGTTGGACAATGTGTTGGACAATGGGAGTGTGTTGGACAATGGGAGTGTGTTGGACAATGGGAGTGTGTTGGACAATGGGAGTGTGTTGGACAATGGGAGTGTGTTGGACACTGGGAGTGTGTTGGACAATGGGAGTGTGTTGGACAATGTGTTGGACAATGTGTTGGACAATGTGTTGGACAATGTGAGTGTGTTGGACAATTGGAGTGTGTTGGACAATGGGAGTGTGTTGGACAATGGGAGTGTGTTGGACAATGTGTTGGACAATGGGAGTGTGTTGGACAACGTGTTGGACAATGGGAGTGTGTTGGACAATGGGAGTGTGTTGGACAATGTGTTGGACAATGTGAGTGTGTTGCACAATTGGAGTGTGTTGGACAATGTGTTGGACAATGGGAGTGTGTTGGACAATGGGAGTGTGTTGGACAATGGGAGTGTGTTGGACAATGGGAGTGTGTTGGACAACGTGTTGGACAATGGGAGTGTGTTGGACAATGGGAGTGTGTTGGACAATGGGAGTGTGTTGGACAATGTGTTGGACAATGGGAGTGTGTTGGACACTGGGAGTGTGTTGGACAATGTGAGTGTGTTGCACAATTGGAGTGTGTTGGACAATGGGAGTGTGTTGGACAATGTGTTGGACAATGGGAGTGTGTTGGACAATGGGAGTGTGTTGGACAATGTGTTGGACAATGGGAGTGTGTTGGACAATGTGTTGGACAATGGGAGTGTGTTGCACAATGGGAGTGTGTTGGACAATGGGAGTGTGTTGGACAATTGGAGTGTGTTGGACAATGGGAGTGTGTTGGACAATGTGTTGGACAATGGGAGTGCGTTGGACAATGTGTTGGACAATGGGAGTGTGTTGGACAATGGGAGTGTGTTGGACAATGGGAGTGTGTTGGACAATGGGAGTGTGTTGGACAATGGGAGTGTGTTGGACAATGGGAGTGTGTTGGACAATGGGAGTGTGTTGGACAATGGGAGTGTGTTGGACAATGGGAGTGTGTTGGACAATGGGAGTGTGTTGGACAATGGGAGTGTGTTGGACAATGTGTTGGACAATGTGTTGGACAATGGGAGTGTGTTGGACAATGTGTTCGACAATGTGTTGGACAATTGGAGTGTGTTGGACAATGGGAGTGTGTTGCACAATGGGAGTGTGTTGGACAATGGGAGTGTGTTGGACAATTGGAGTGTGTTGGACAATGTGTTGGACAATGTGTTGGACAATGGGAGTGTGTTGCACAATGGGAGTGTGTTGGACAATGGGAGTGTGTTGGACAATGGGAGTGTGTTGGACAATGGGAGTGTGTTGGAAAATGTGAGTGTGTTGGACAATGGGAGTGTGTTGCACAATGGGAGTGTGTTGGACAATGGGAGTGTGTTGGACAATGGGAGTGTGTTGGACAATGGGAGTGTGTTGGACAATGGGAGTGTGTTGGACAATGGGAGTGTGTTGCACAATGGGAGTGTGTTGGACAATGGGAGTGTGTTGGACAATGGGAGTGTGTTGGACAATTGGAGTGTGTTGGACAATGTGTTGGACAATGTGTTGGACAATGGGAGTGTGTTGGACAATGTGTTGGACAATGTGTTGGACAATGGGAGTGTGTTGGACAATGGGAGTGTGTTGGACAATGGGAGTGTGTTGGACAATGGGAGTGTGTTGGACAATGGGAGTGTGTTGGACACTGGGAGTGTGTTGGACAATGGGAGTGTGTTGGACAATGTGTTGGACAATGTGTTGGACAATGTGTTGGACAATGTGAGTGTGTTGGACAATTGGAGTGTGTTGGACAATGGGAGTGTGTTGGACAATGGGAGTGTGTTGGACAATGTGTTGGACAATGGGAGTGTGTTGGACAACGTGTTGGACAATGGGAGTGTGTTGGACAATGGGAGTGTGTTGGACAATGGGAGTGTGTTGGACAATGGGAGTGTGTTGGACAATGGGAGTGTGTTGGACAATGTGTTGGACAATGGGAGTGTGTTGGACAATGGGAGTGTGTTGGACAATGGGAGTGTGTTGGACAATGGGAGTGTGTTGGACAACGTGTTGGACAATGGGAGTGTGTTGGACAATGGGAGTGTGTTGGACAATGGGAGTGTGTTGGACAATGTGTTGGACAATGGGAGTGTGTTGGACACTGGGAGTGTGTTGGACAATGTGAGTGTGTTGCACAATTGGAGTGTGTTGGACAATGGGAGTGTGTTGGACAATGGGAGTGTGTTGGACAATGGGAGTGTGTTGGACAATAGGAGTGTGTTGGACAATGGGAGTGTGTTGGACAATGTGTTGGACAATGGGAGTGTGTTGGACAATGTGTTGGACAATGGGAGTGTGTTGGACAATGGGAGTGTGTTGGACAATGTGTTGGACAATGGGAGTGTGTTGGACAATGGGAGTGTGTTGGACAATGGGAGTGTGTTGGACAATGGGAGTGTGATGGACAATGGGAGTGTGTTGGACAATGGGAGTGTGTTGGACAATGGGAGTGTGTTGGACAATGGGAGTGTGATGGACAATGGCAGTGTGTTGGACAACGTGTTAGACAATGGGAGTGTGTTGGACAATGGGAGTGTGTTGGACAATGTGTTGGACAATGGGAGTGTGTTGGACAATGGGAGTGTGTTGGACAATGGGAGTGTGTTGGACAATGGGAGTGTGTTGGACAATGGGAGTGTGTTGCACAATGGGAGTGTGTTGGACAATGTGTTGGACAATGGGAGTGTGTTGGACAATGGGAGTGTGTTGGACAATGTGAGTGTGTTGGACAATGGGAGTGTGTTGGACAACGTGTTGGACAATGAGAATGCATACAACGTTTACAGTGTTTGTATGATTTTGTGACTGCGTATTTGTGCAATTATGTACGTAAATAAATTTCTATGCAGGTGTGTCTGTGTGTGTACATACGTGCTAATATGATTTTATGTAAGTGTGTGTACCGTTGTATTTTTTATTTTGAGTTGTGTGTATCTGTGTAAGTTTGTGTGTGTGTATGTACTTGTGTGTAAGTTTGTGTGTGTATGTGTGTACCTATGTGTAAGTTTGTGTGTGTGTACCTGTGTATAAATTTGTGTGTGTATACCTGTGTGTGAGTTTGTGTGTGTATGTACCTGTGTGTGAGTTTGTGTGTGTGTATGTGTGTAAGTTTGTGTGTGTGTGTGTGTGTAAGTTTGTGTGTGTATATGTGTGTGAGTGTATGTGTGTGTGTACATCTGTGTGTAAGTTTGTGTAAGTGTACACCAACATGTCACCGCCCTACACCAGCAAGAACCATAACTCCTGCTAACACCGTCTGATATTACAGCACCAGGTTCCCGTAGAGAGGAAGACGGGAAAAAAATGGCCGACGCTACAACAGGTGTAAGGAACCATCAGACGAGCGCTGAAGTGATGCTAATTAATACGTTTTATGCCACTTCCGGCCACCGCCCCCTTACGTTTTTTTTTTTTTTAGTTTTTGGATATTACGCCGCGGTGAAGTGAACAAAAAGTGGAAAAGTGAACAGCAGACGTAGAAATATTAACACCACATAGAAATATGAACACCACATAGAAAAGTGAACACCACACGGAAAAGTGAACAGTAGACGTAGCAATATGAACACCACATAGAAATATGATACCACATAGTAAAGTGAACACCACACCCACTATAACCTGACAACGGACATAGAAAAGTGAACCTTTTTAATTCTTTTGTGATTATTTTAAACATATATATATATATATATATATATATATATATATATATATATATATATATATATATATATATATATATATATATATATATATATATATATATATATATATATATATATATATATATATATATATATATATATAACGATATAATTAATTAGAAACACTAATGAAAAATTTGTATTCACTGGTTGAAATCCAAAACAAAAGCTTGATTTTAAAATATAGGTTCTATATAGCTGTCAGTGGTTTCAAAAAAAGCTTATCTATATATTGGAAAATATAAAAAATAACAACAAAACCATGAGAACCTCACATAACAAAAAACCTCACATAACATTAGAACCTCACATAACCATAAGAACCTCACATAACCATAAGAACCTCACATAACCATAAGAACCTCACATAACCATAAGAACCTCACATAACATTAGAACCTCACATAACCATAAGAACCTCACATAACCATAAGAACCTCACATAACCATAAGAACCTCACATAACCAGATGAGCCTCACATAACCAGATGAGCCTCACCTAACCAGGAGAACCTCACATAACCAGGAGAAGCTCACCTAACCAGGAGAACCTCACTTAACCAGGAGAACCTCACCTAACCAGGAGAACCTCACATAACCAGGAGAACCTCACATAACCAGGAGAACCTCACATAACTAGGAGAACCTCACTTGGTAAGCTGTTTAATGACGTACACGCAGACAGACATCTTGTACCAAATGGTACGTTTTTAACAGATGTTGGTTGTACACTCCATCTAAGATCTATCTAAATACACGTACACAGTAGATTGGTACAAAACTATTCTAAGATCGTGTACACAGTCGAAAGCTTGCACACATTAAAATCTATCTAAAATTATTCTGACATAAACGGTTATAAAAATTCCTATTCAGAGTTGTCTTTCCCGTGCATTTCTAGTCTCCCCTTGTCAAGAGAATACAGTTCCCCCCCCCCCCTCTATATATACCCTCGTAGAGTAAGATTCTCATTCAAATAAAAACAAGCCACCCACGATATTATACGTCTGCTGCCATCCACTCACCCCCTGCCCCTCTGGGATCTTCTGCCCCCAGCGGGAGGCAATTAAAATATTTCAAGTGCGGGGGTGCCCATTGCAGGGGCAGGCCTAAATTATTGACATCGGATTTTTCCCGTTTAATTGCCACACAACTCCTCTCAAGGGAAGCAACTAACGTTTTCTAAAAAAAAAATTATACAGCCTCGTTGAGTTCTCACTTAAGTTAGATAGACTAGAAGAAAAAAAAAATAAATAGATTTAACAATTCGTTGCGTGGGCGTGGTGTGTGTGTTTGGGTGGTGTGTGTGTGTGTGGAGGGGGGGGGGGTGTAGGTGGGTAAAGAAGTTGGGAGAGGGTGCGAATTGCTGGCAGCTATAGTGACACTTTCCAAATGTTTAGCTGTTCATTCGATATCGTCTTTTTAAATGAGAAATCTGTAAACTAGCCTCAGTTATTAGTTCTTCCAATTTAAAAGAAACTCTCGTATATAAATAAATAAATTAAAAAAAATATATATCCTCTTTATCTAACTCTGTGGATATGCATATCCATCAGCAATACAGACGTATCCACTGAATAGGTTCTGACATGCCTGCAGCAGATGTTTGCAAAAGTTGTATTTTACATTGTATCTGTTGCAAGATAAACACAATCATTCGATTGCCTCTAACTTGCGCTAAACAGGTTAGATAATTCTATATAGTTATAGCCAGGTTAGATAACTCTACACACGGCTAAAGTCAGGTTAGATAACTCTATACGGCTAAAGTCAGGTTAGATAACTCCACGCTGCTATATTGTCAGGTTAGATAATTCTATACGCTGCACTGCAATACCAGGTTAGATAACTCTACACTAGCCAATTTAGATAATTCTACACTGCACTAGTCAGGCTATATAACTCTAAACGCTACACGGCAATAGCCAGGTTAGATAATTTACTCTGTTATAGCCAGGTTAGATAATTCTACACGCTACACCGCAATACCAGGTTAGATAACTCTTACAAAGAAAACAGGAAGTCTGTGAAACCAGAGACGCTCGTCAAAAGGTTTTTTTTCTTCAACGAGGAGTGAAATTTTTTAAGCTGAGTGTTTACAATTAAAACTCAGGGATTAGACGTTCATTAGATAGTCGTAAAAATATAAAAGCGTCAATTAAGCAAATTAATTAATTATGTAGTCGGCTTAATTTATGGAAGTGTGCTGAAGTGTGGGAAAAAATAGGCGTGTCAATAAGATGGGTAAAAATAGTGTAGGTATATCTGTGTTTAGCCTGTGATTGCTTAAAAAGCTCGCATTAAGGCAGGAATAAATAAAGAAACAAAAACCTTAATTAAATATGATTATATTTTTGATCCTTCATAAGTCATTCAGATTGTGTCTAACATTTTCATAACTATCCACTCTTTCATCACTTTCCATTGATTTCCGGCTTCAAGACGAGTCGTAGACTTTTGTTGAAGATAATCTCTCTACCTAAAGGCAATTTTAATCTTAATCTGTTGACTAGCAGATGAAAGCCTGGTCCTAAGGAGGCTCGGATCTTCCATCTATCTATATACTACTAAAACTCAACTTTGTTTACATGTTTGAATATTTATTTATTTTATTTTTTTGTTGTTTTTTATTTGTTTGGCTACAGGAGAGAATCTGCATTATGTGTAGAGCTGTAAAATAGTATGTAGGTAGAGAACAATTTTTGTTTTCAGACAGACTGTTAATCACAAATTTATTTAAAGATCCATATGAAAAAGTTTGGCCATCTCCATTACCACAAAAATTAGGATATTTAACTCTAATGTCAAGGCAGTTCTGCTGTATGGAGCAGAGACATGGAGAGTCTCCAAAGCAAGCACAGCAAAGATACAGACCTTCATGAATAGATGCCTTAAACAGATATTGAAACTGAGATGGCAGGACAAAGTGCCGAACTTGGAACTATGGAGGAAAGCTAGACAGGAGCCTTTGGGTGTGCAAATAAGAAGGAGGAAGTGGCGCTGGGTGGGTCACACACTGCGAAAGGCTCACCCAAATTTTACACGTCAAGCGCTTGAGTGGAACCCCCAGGGAAAGCGGAAAAGAGGGCGCCCAAGACAGACCTGGAGGCGGAGTCTTCTTGAAGAACTGAAGCCAACAGGGATGTCTTGGGAGATGGCAAAATAAATAGCCGGGGATAGGAAGAAATTGAAGGAAATGGTGGAGGCCCTATGTTCCATAAGGAGCAAAGAGGACTAAGTAAAGTAAAAAGTAAAATTAATTTATTAATTTATTCTTTGTTAGATTAACCACATTAATTATAAAATTTTAAAACAATGGCTTTACTTTGAGTGAATAGTGACGTCACATGATTTGTTTACGTTTTAGTACAGTAAATGGCGGCTTCAATACAAGATTTCGTTGCCCATTCAGATCTTTTAACACGTTATAAAGCTAATTTTCTGTCGGCTATAACTTTAACAAACGTCCGTTTGCTGTTTTTATTACGTTCCAACACTTAAATCAAATTTCAACTGTCATTTAGTGTTACAATAAATTTCTCTAGCTATACAATCTGTCCAAGAAATATTTTTTTTTTTTTTTTTTTTAAATACTTTTATTTGCAATTAAAACAAGTACATCAACATCAAATTTTTTAACATAATTTTGAACACCAATTGAAAACGAAAGGTTTTGCAAATGTACATAATGAATATTTACATGATGTCATGTATTTGATTATAAAAAATTGCAAAGGATGACAGTAAAAGGGGTGAAGGTCAAATGAAAGTGTCAGAAGTCTGGGTGGGGAGAGGAAAGGAAAATTTTCAGAGAGGGTCAATGGGACAGTGAAGCATTTTCTATGTAGGGAAACAAATTAAGTTGACTAGTTGAAAGGGTGTTGTAGTGGTCGCATTGAGTTTTCAAAAGGTTGCTGTGTGAAAGATGAGGTGAAAGAGACAAGATTTAGAACTTTAAATAAGTTCTGGATATTGATGTTGCGGTTGGTGGTGGGGTCGTTGGAACAGTTAAAGGGATTGTAGATTTTTTTTTTTATTAATTCAATTGTTTTAAATATTTAAATCAGTAATAATAATATATTTGATAGATTTTACACAGCATCAAAGACATGAACAATGAACATCAATTGCATATATATTAATCAAAGGAAAAAAATAAAATGGCATAAGAACTAGATTAAAATAAGGTGTGCAAACTAGGTTTCTCTTCACTGCTTAGTTTAGTGTGCTGCGGAGTCAAAAATTCACATTCTAGCCACCCATGGACAGAAATAGAAACGACCGTGGGAGAAGTGTCTCTGTAATCACATACTGATATTTCATTCCAAAACTTTCCATGACTTAAAATTGACCCTTGGCAATGAGGGCACGCTGTCCAAGAAAGTTATTTTTTGAAATACATAATTAAACATTCTTGACGGAATGTACTCACATGAAATATTTCTTAATTGTCTGAATAACGCTTTAAATTAAGCTAATGTGTTTATCTTCAAACAAACATATTTTATTTAGTTGTGAATACGTTTTTAATTACGTTTTGACAAAACGTCGCTATCAATACTATTTTTAAAAATAAAATAAAACTGACAATGTTGTATTTTGTTTAACATGCCTATTTTTGATTTGCTAGTTTATTTTAGCTTTTCAATTAAAAGTTATTTCCCTTGAATACATTTTTCGTAAAATTGATTAATAAACGGGAGATAATTCAATGCATTAAATTCTACATTTGTTTTAAAAAAAGGCAATCATTTATAATAGTTTTAAAACTATTTCGAAACAATACTATTCACATATTGACTTATTGACTACATTAAAATTATATTTAGTTTTTTTTTAAATAAACCGGAAGTAATCTCCCCTAAACTTTCTCGAATATTCTTATATGACACTACGGGTGATGGCAACTCGGGATAGAGACATGATTTTTTAATTACTTATACTTTTTAAAATAATATAGAATCTCGTAGAAAAAACGAATTGCGCACCAAGTGAACGCTAAATAATATGTTTATAATAGTGCGGACTATTATTAGTAGGCCTACTTTATAAATTCACATGCGTTTTTGAGAAATCGGAAATAGCGTAAATTACTACTTCCCATCAACGGAAATTACTCAGAATTTGATAGAACGCAGGAAAGTAGATCACCTTGTGAAATTTCATTCATCTATCTCAAACAATACTCAAGTTATAGGCTTTTGAAAAATTGAAAGTATAATAATTTCCACTTTCGGTTACCGAAAATCGCCCAAAAATTGATATAGAACTACAAATTTGATATTATACTTATATATTAAATTTCATCAACCTAGCTGTAACGGTACTCAAGTTATCTTGTTCACAGACACACACAGACACAAACACACATACACACATACATACAGATAAGATTGCAAAACTCTGTTTATGGTGAATACGTTCGGTCCAAACAGTGTGATAGACAATGGATAGGATGGGGCGTTACAAACGCTTACTAAATTGAATCAGGCGTGTCCTCTGGCGCCCTGGTAGGATGCGATTAGGCTGCAAATAAAAATGTCTGTTTCGGCCCCCAAACGCTCACATGGGCCGCTGAGGGCCATGTAATACGTTTTATTTTAATAATCAGAAAAATTAACCTAGGTTAGATTATTAAATGGGATGTTTCTTTTTGTCCGTAAAAAAATCCCAACAGTTTCGTCACTTTGCGAATGATGCAATTAGCATCTATTTTTAGATAATCCAATCAGAAATTGAGATCGAGCATCTAATAATAGACCATTGGTAACGTTAACATATTGCATCAGTCACACTGATGTTTAAAACACGTCAAATAATTTTTTTACGTGTTAAATAACAAATCCTGTTCATTTGTGTCACTTTAGCGAATGACGCAATCTGCATCATTGTTAACAGGATGCTATTTGGCACGATGGCGCCTGTTAGTTTTAAGGAGCCAGGGGTGGTACGCCGCGCCTATGCGCCTAGAGCGCCTCTCTACGTCTCTGACACATGGGCGGTCACCGAAGTGTGTTCTACCATATTATTTCGGTGAGTGATTAATGTACACTTTAAGGTTTTCATGCGGTAGTGTAGGTAAACCCGTGTCCCGATATTTATGATCCAAGCGCAGGCATTGTTTACATTTAAATAACTCACTTTTAGAAAACAAGGTCACGAGTCTAAGAATATAGGATTGGTAACACATAGATGAAACCCTTCTTATACATTTCGTCGGACTATCTTCTATTCCCGCGGCAACGCGCGGGGACGGGTACGCTAGTATATATTAAAAGGCGATGGGGCTTAATAAAGAAACTACATCTATACGTAAAGGCAAGGGAAATCAAATATCAAGTATCAAGATCTAAAAGTGTAAATAAAGGCAAAAGAAATCAGATATAAAGTAACTAGATCTATGCGCGTGTATTACATAAGATAATGAGTCAAATATAAAAACAGCTAGATCTATGCATGTGTATTAAGATAATGAGAGTCAAATATAAAGAGACTATATCTATGCATGTGTATTAAGATAGTGGGTGTCAAATATAAAGAGACTATATCTATGCATGTGTATTAAGATAGTGGGCGTCAAATATAAAGAAACTATATCTATGTATGTGTAAAAGATAATGAGAGTCAAATATAAAGAGACTATATCTATGTATATGTATTAAGATAATGAGAGTCAAATGCCTGCGTACGGCTCTAGATGTCTTGAAACTTAAAGTGGTTTTAGACCTTAAATACAAGCAGGCCTATTCTACCTCAACCACCGTGAAATTTCGGGTTCGAACCCTACCTAATACAGCTTAGTTAAGTTTGTTTCCTAGTATGTAGTGAGTACCTTTATGTAGAAATAAAGAAAATAAAATGTAATGCGGGCTGTCTTTCTGTCTCGATCTCTTCAAGATGTCATGCAGTGCCAACCTTGAACTTATCCTTATTCCCCCCCCCCCACCCCCACCCCAAAGGTCCCATTCTTCTTACCCGCATATGAAAGAGATAAAACTAAATCGTCAAAGAAAGACAGCCAAGATGTGATGGAAGAGCAAGGGGGGGGGGGTGTCTAAAGTAGATGGGGGGGGGGGGGGGGGGGATGCGCGCTGACTGCACGGGCCACGGTTGAAAAAAAAAAAGATGCACAGCAACGCAGGCGTGGCGAGGTGAGGAAAATAATTTACGCAGTCGCTTCCCCTGTCACGGTGAATTTGTCTGGTTTATGACCGAGCGCCGTGCAAATGTTTGTCAAGCGTCCAACCGGCATCGGCTTGTTTACAACTTAATTATTATTGATTACTCAGAAAAGGTGGATGAGATTTTTTTTTTTTTACAAATTTTAACATCTTGAACGGTTGAATTCCTTCAGACACTTCTAAAATCATTTATGGCACTAATTCGAAATGGCTCATTATGCCCTTAAAATTTGTGTTCCTGTGTTGGCTTCCCCCTCCCTCCTCTTTTCAGTCGTCTGCTAAATGAGTACATCCTCCTTGAAAAAGGGCGAGTGGAGGGGGTGATGATTTAAGAACATTTTCCAGTGACAGTTCCAGCAGTAATAAACTTGGGGCCGCTGGATTAAGACAACAGAAGCGGGGCCACGTCTGCTAGACCGTATAGCCGGTGCAGACGTCACGCGTGATTGCGTCGTCTGCTTCTTTTGAAGGTTTAAAAGAAAAAAAATATGCTGGGTTCAATCGCATCGGATTTGTATAGTAAAAATAATAAGTTTTAACACGGGCGGTTAGTAAAGAAAACACCGTGCAATTGATAATTGTATGGAGTTTTTTTTCGTTGTTATGGTTATGTACACGTTTCTTTTTCTTCTTCGTTGTCGCCGTTCTTAAATATATTTATATCGGTGGATTAAAAAAAGTCTAACTTTGTGAACGAACTGGACTGTGGTCTCCAGGGAACCTATAGAGTTTTTTTTTCAGAGAGGTGTATAGAGGTAAAAGGCTAGAACCACGCCTCTTCCTGCAAGCTGCTGTCTTGTAGGATGTGATCTGTGTTCTCTGGGGCCTCACTCAGAGGGTTAGTTTGTCCGGACCAACTTTTAGTTTTTTTAAATAGATACTGTTTCAACGTGACAAAGGTTAAGGTCATGGCTAGACTCAGCGGATAGGGTCTGAATGAGGTCTTGGTTTAATCTAATGTTAGGGTTAGAAAGGCGGTACATACAGTAAAAGAAATTTACCTCAAACACATGCTGACATCGATTTAGTGAGTACTGAATGCATGTAGGTTATCATTTTGTTCTAAGTTGGTTTTTGTTCCATTAAACGGTTTCATCCTATCTGATAGAAACTTATTCATGTAAACAATAACTACATGGCTGATGATAAACGGCATGGTCGGGTAGTAGAGCACACAACTCCAAGCCCGTAGGTCTCGAGTTCGGATCTCGATTTAGGCTTAAGTTTGGAGAACGTCCCAAAACTCCACCCAGCTCTGATGGGTACCTGAATTACGTAAGGTTTAGTAAAAATAAATGACCATGGTACTGACCACACGATCACTTCATATGGCAGTTTCTAGAAAGATAAGCTCTACTCCATCTGCCTTATGGATCATCCGGTCTGAAAGAGGAACTATAGGACCTATAAAACATTGAGAGTGTAAGTGTGTAAGTGTGTAAGGGTGTAAGGCTGCTAGGGTTTTCTGGTAGGTAGGGGCCTACAGTCACTGTACCAGCGTTTGAGCCATCCATTTAGCCAGCCGATGAAATGATGAGCCGTCCGTTAATCCTTTAAATACTACAGCTGTGGTTAATGTTTAGCGCTACTGTATAAGATGGGTGGATTTCGGTATAACATGTTTTATTGTCGACTTTTGAGATCTACAAATACTGAGCGACACACATACACGCACGCGCACACACACACACATATGTTGAACTGAAATGAACAACATTAAATTTGTTGTATCACGTCTTTGAAGTGAAGTGTTAAAGTATCAAAATATGTTTTCTGTATGGCAGATGGACAAGTACAGTATACGGCTAATGGATAGGGTACGGCTAATGTACAGGGTACGGCTAATGTACAGGGTACGGCTAATGTACAGGGTACGGCTAATGGACAGGGTACGGCTAATGGACAGGGTACAGGGAATGGACAAATACAGGGTATGGATAATGAGTAAGTACATAATACGTCTTATAAACAAGTACAGGGTGCGTCTTATGAGCAACGTACATAGGGTACGGCAAATGGACAAGTACAGGGTACGGCAAATGGACAAGTACAGGGTACGGCAAATGGACAAGTACAGGGTACGGCAAATGGACAAGTACAGGGTACGGCAAATGGACAAGTACAGGGTACGGCAAATGGACAAGTACAGGGTACGGCAAATGGACAACTACAGGGTGCGGCAAATGGACAAGTACAGGGTACGGCAAATGGACAAGTACAGGGTACGGCAAATGGACAAGTACAGGGTACGGCAAATGGACAAGTACACTGTACAGCAAATGGACAAGTACATTGTACGGCAAATGGACAAGTACAGGGTACGGCTAGAGTACAACGTACACAGAGTACGGCTAATGCACGAGTACAGGGAGGTTTACATGTCGTAAAAATGTGATAACATCACGTGCAGTGTGAGCAATGGTACACGCCGGCTAGCTCTGACATTGTTCCTTATTTGCTCACCGTTCTACATCGCGCCCAACATTTTCTTTTTTGCTATCGTCTTCTGTTAAAGAAAACACGTTCTCCAATACATCTGTCGGTCGCCCGCAAGTTTTATAAAAAAAAATAATTTAAAAAATAAACTTCTAATCTTTAAAGTTGTGTATGATCCCCGTTCTATCACCGTCTTTTTATCCTATCCGTGTTCGAAGCCAAGCTAGGAACGCGACAACGACTTTACACAACTTAAACGCCACGTAGGATAACTCTCATACACGGCGTCTCGAAGCGCGAGTTCATTCCCCTTAAAAAAAAAATAATGGGCGTGGAAAATGTCGTCACGGCGCGCTGTCAATCATTCGTTGAGAGGCGGGGTGAAATCCTGTTAGCGCCTCGGAGGGCGGGATCAATAAATCTTTCGCCCGTCGACTCCGCTAAAAACACGCGTTGCCCCCGCGCGACACAAGCGCAGCGTGAACTGTTTTCCTACCTCCCCCCATTTTCCCCCAACAAGGAGGCGTGGCTATTTCTCGCCCTGCGTCTCCATCTAAATCTTGTTACTGCACGGGTTTAAAAAAAAAAAAGAAAAAATTAAAAACCCCCCAACACTTGGCGAGTGACTCCCCGCCTCCTTGTATTGACAGTCGCATAATTCAATATTAATGAGCCCCTGTGATACGCACGACGAAAAACAGCGGAGGGAGTGAGTGAGTTGGAAGCACCCAGGATTTTTCACACGTGTTTATCGACGGTGCAGGGCCTTGATGAGCTCACTGCCGTGCTTACAGGACAGTTGGAAGGGAAACTGGCAACAACGCATACATACACCAAACACGGCGGTTTTTTTTTCTTCTTCGTCTTCTCTGTACTGGAATCGCTGTACGCTGAAAGTTGAAAGGTACGTGTTCCCCGGGAACATCACAAGACCGCGGTTCCTTGAGGTGAGCTCAGACCCTCGCCCGTGGGGACAGTCGCAACAGGACCCTAACTCTCCTGTGGGGGTAAGTTTGGCCATTTTTTTCTAACTTTCGCTTTGATGATATATTCATCTTGCGTCTTTTGGTGTCATAAATAGATACACGGGCTAAATCACAGTTTAAGTACTAGCGTATGCTTTTGTATACCTTTATAAAGTAAATAGGTATTTAAATATACGATAAGGGCCTAAATGGAGGATATGGACCTAACATTAAATATTTATACATATACATATGTATTGATGAACAGAAGCATAATATGCATATAAATAGGTATATATATATATATATATATATATATATATATATATATATATATATATATATATATATATATATATATATATACATGTGTGTGTGTGTGTGTGTGTATGTAGCGCTATATATTTAATTACATATATAGGCAATAGGCCCATATAAATTTATTTATGTATATATAATACAGATATAAATATAGCCTTTATTGTTGTATCGTACAGATATTTATCAGAAAAGTGGAACAGTGATTTACAATGGAACGATGATGCTGTAAAGATCACAATAAGCGATTGACCAGTGTCCAGTTGTTATATGTTACCAAAGACATTTGGTCATTTTAAAAAGTATAATATTTCTTTGACACGGGAGTTTTTAAAAAAGTCCGCCTGCTATACATACTCACGTTATCTGTGGACTGGAGTGCTCACGTTTAACCTCTGTCGTCAAGGCATCAGGTGTGCTAGCGGCAAGGTACCTCATCGTGCATGAGATTTTCTAACTCATCATCACCTTGACGTCTGCTATCTTCGTGAAAACAGCGCTTCTGTGACTTCATAATCTACATAATTAGGGAAAAACACATACAAAGTTGTGTGTTTTTTTTTAAAAGTTGTCAAATATAAAATCGACAAGACTAAAGTGAAGAGAAGGTGATTCAATCAGAGGAAATTAAAAACCAGATACAAGACATCCAGAACTACTCACTGTTTCGTGTGTGTTGTGTGCCGCCATTTTGAATGTTGAGCACAGATCGCCTCAACATGTCCTACGGTCACTTGGCAGCGGCGTTCCCCGTGGGCTCCCCGGGGCTTTCAACCCCACCCCAGGTAAGAAGATTTTTTTTTCTTTATTTAGGTACTCTCTTGTGTGTTAGAAACATAGAGGTGACGTACGTTACGACAAGCGCTAGATTATGTTAAGATTTAGATTAAGCACTAATCCAAAACAAGTTTAATGGCTAGGACTAGTATTAGTTTGTTTTGAGTTTTTTGTTGTTGTTGTGATAAACGCTAATGCTATTGTTGGGTTTGGGGCTAAGGATAAGTGTCAGCTGCGTCAGTTTAAGTTTCGCCATAATTAGATGGATATAAAGTGATACAAAACGGCGAAAATATAAGATTCGGAATTGGTAGACCATGTGTGAAGGGGCGGGGTGGGGGCGGGTGGGTGGGGGTAGCTCCACCAAACTTCCGCCCGGTAGCTCCACCACCCGGTAGCTCCACCACCCGGTAGCTCCACCACCCGGTAGCTCCACCAGCCGGTAGCCCCTCTAGCCGATAGCTCCACCAGCCGGAAGCTTCACCATACTCCACCGTAGCTCCACCAAACTTCCACCCGGTAACTCCACCACCCGGTAGCTCCACCACCCTGTAGCTCCACCAGCCGGTGGCTCCACCACCCGGTAGCTCCACCACCCGGTAGCTCCACCAGCCGGTAGCTCCACCAGCCGGTAGCTCCACCACCCGGTAGCTCCACCACCCGGTAACTCCACCAGCCGGTGGCTCCACCACCCGGTAGCTCCACCACCCGGTAGCTCCACCAGCCGGTAGCTCCACCAGCCGGTAGCTCCACCACCCGGTAGCTCCACCACCCGGTAACTCCACCACCCGGTGGCTCCACCACCCGGTAGCTCCACCAGCCGGTAGCTCCACCAGCCGGAAACTCTACCAGACGTCCAGCCGGCTCTAAAATTGCCTTGCTCACCATCAGGCGAACCGTCCTACATGAAGCCATAAGTCCCAGGCTTAAATAACTAAGACCAGTTTAATGAAGTGTCGGCCTGACAGTATTCACGTTGATCGGCCGTAAATTAAAAATTAAAATCTTTGACGAGGTAAGATATCGACGCCCAGTTAGTTCGAACTACCGTAAAACTACTATTTATTGGCAGCTTTTAACAGAAGCAGTTACTTATAGTGGACCACAATTTTTAATTACAATTCTACAATCGCCTTCGACGACTAGGGTGGATTAATCACAAATTTTTCAAGAGTTATTCCGATCAGGTTTGTCGTGGCCTAGTCGAAAGATATTTAGGATACTATTTAAACACTAAAGTTCTATACACTTGACATCACTATTAAATATTTAAGGTATTAGGCCTACTTAACAACACAATAAAATATCTTTGATATTATTTAGCATATCCAATTTTTTTATATTATTTAATGTGAAAATCCTAAACTAGATGTTGTGTTTAATATCACAATCTGATACATCACAATCCAATACATTGGATATTATTTAACATTATAATTGATTTTCTTATTTAATGTGATAATTCTAAATTAGAAACTAAAATTAACATCAAAATCCAATATTTAGATATTATTTAAGATGAGAATCTAAGCGAGGCCTCCTTGTATCCCCCCCCCCCCCGCACATAGTTTTACAAAAAAAACATTCAGAAGTAATAGCAATACAATATTGTGTATAAAATATCTTAAACATTACACATTTGCAAACGATTTGTCAACTTTGGATATGTCTACATTTCCATCAGATTTCTTGTAATGTTTAAAGGACGGGGGGGGGGGGGGGGGGGGGGGGTGTCTAAATCACCCCCTCCCCCAGACCCACCGTCTCTAGTCTGCAAATTCGGTCTGTTACTTCTAGACCTCCCACACAATTTTATATCATCGTACTAACACCCTTGCCCAATACGGTAAGATTTATTTGTACACGGTTACTATAGAAAGCTCTGTTGATAATCTCACCATGTACATCACCATTGATAAGATCAACGCTTACCTTATGCACTAGTTCATACACCCATCATATGTATCTAAGAAATGATTTTTTTTCAGCAATACTCTAGTCTACAGATCCAGTACTTGACGGAAACTTAAATGAACTGTTTTGTTGCGAAAAGTATCATTTCTCACATAGTATAATTAACAGAAAATAAATTCGCTGGAATCGACAAAGTTTACCAGCTCCTAATCTCAATCTTAAGATTAAAGTAAATTACCCAGATTCAGTGGCGTAGCGAGGTCGGGTGTCACCCGGTGCGGCACTTAATGGTGTCACCGTGTCAACCCCCAGAGGCCTAGCGACCCTTCCCGGGGACAAACTTTCAATTTGCACCCCCCCTCAAGTTTTCGATTTGCACCCCCCCCCCCCACAAACTTTTGATTTGCACCCCCCTCAAACTTTCGATTTGCACCCCCCTCAAGTTTTCGATTTGCAACCCCCTCAAGTTTTTCTCTATATATTTTTAGCCTTGGTGTCACCCCCCCCCCTAAATGGTGTCACCCGGTGCGGTCCGCACCCCCCGCCCCCACCTCGCCATTCCTCTGTCCAGATTCCGCTATGATAAAGATTGCGCAGCTTCGTATTAGAATAGGTTTACTATGAATATGCTAGGTGCGATTCAAAATAAATGACCTTAGCCCCTACATTGAACACAAACTAGGGGCCCTGGGCCTGACTGAACACACCCTAGCAGCTGCGGTCTTTAGACACGTACTAGGGACCCGGGTTCGCAAAACTTGACTCAATTGTTGACCTTAGGGTTTGATAATAATGACGTTGTCCATATACCGGGTTATTTCTTTTCTAAAAGTTATCAAGTAAATTTTACATCTTCCTAGTACTGTTACACACTACTACAAAAATATGACCCCCCCCCCCCCCACTTATCGAATTGTGATGTAAAGTGATCGAGAGTTCCATGAATAGGGGAGGTAAGAGGTGTGACTTGAGCAACATCTGTTGCCCAGCGTGGGGTCCATTCAAGTTTAAACCGAAACAAATTTGAGTGAGCATTGTTCGTGTGTATCCGTACGCCACACCAGCCGTGGGTGGGATCGATGCGGTCAATAGCTTTGTTGCCTACGGATCGGGGGATTGAAATCATGTATTTTTTAAAAAGTCATGTTAGAAGTTAATTTTGAGTGTGAATTATTTTTGTAACTATATTAATCCATTTGAACTAGATAACAAATACAAGAAGCCAGTTTTTCTATAAACATTTGATCTTTCAATTAGCCGAAGTATTATTATATTAGGCTCGGCAGTGTTATGTGTATTTTAGCCATGCAATTCTTCCTAATTAAACATTCACATTCTGGAATAAGCCTACTTTGAAAAACCGAAGACATTATTTTAATGACAACGCTTTTCTAGAGAAAAAAAACGTTTTGGAATCTGCGTGGCTCAGGTTGAATTGATTTAATTGCATAATGAAATAATGAGTGTATTACATAATTGTTAGGCTAGCTTTTAAATAATGATAATAACATCAGATGATAAAAAAAAATGCGGTTTTTATAAAGATGGGATAAAACTGATCTAGATTTAAAAATCGGAGTAGCGTGTAATTGTAATGTTGTTGGTTTAAGTTTAAGGAGGGCATGAATATGAATTAAGGAGGGCATGAATATGAAGCTATTCCTGTGTCTACTTAGATTGTGTCTTTCTTTTTGTATGAATATATGTCTATAAGTACGATTAGATATGTCTGCACGTTCGTAGGTTTGTGTCTGTATTTGTGTGTGTGTCCGCATGAAATTGAATATGTCTGAGTTTTGGTGTGTATGTGTGTGTGTGTGTCCGTATGAAATTGTGAGTTCTTTTGTATGTGTTTGTGTGTGTGTCGTTCTTGCCCAATCGTTCGAGTATTATGTGTGTTGTTGTATGTATGGGGGGGGGGGGTGTATGATTGGCACGGTTATATAATAATAATATAGTTTAACACATATCTAAATTATAGGTTAATTAAATTGCTTTCATTATATTCCTATGTTGTCGGTAGGATACACATAATCCACATGTGGCGTATACACTATGTGGTGAATAGGGGGACGCGAAACCCCGAGGCGATGAAATATGTAGCCACAGTGTGTAGCCTTACCGCATGAGGCAACCCCCGCACCCCCTCTCTCACCATACTTGACAGTGTAATCAACTGCTAGCAAGATCGTGAGCAGTTTCAACAAAACCGGCTCCGTATTGCGTAATGTGCCTCAAACATGCAAGTTTAATCCGAGGGTGAGCATGTAGATTGTGAGCAGTTTCAACAAAACCGGCTCCGTGTTGCGTAATGTGCCTCAAACATGCACGTTAATCCGAGGGTGAGCACGTAGATTGTGCACGTGCAGTACCTGACTCGTGTACACGTGACCCGACACTTATCTTCTGCTGTACCCGCGCGTGCTCGGATGTAAACATGACAGTGGTCATACGCAGAGCTCGGTCTGGGGTTATCTAGATTTGTCTATAACAACGTTGTAGTACCCCCCCCCCCCCCCCCCCTCCCCAACCCCCGAACTTCCACCGCTCCCCTGAATTAGATGATCTGGTTCAGAGATCGACAACAATGTTTGAAAATAAAATTTTTATACATTTCTTACATGCTGTGAATGCTTGCTCCTGATTCTGTAAATTGAAGAAAGCACACAAAATTGATGTTAGTCTTTTTCTTTAAAACGTTGTAAAAAAAATACAAAACATGCATGTTATTTTAAATTGTGTTACTTTAAAGGGCCTCTATGCTTCAGTCTAGTGACAGATAGTGCCAAAATAATTACATAATTTTATTGCAACCTTTGACTTAGTTCACAATGTCTGTTTGTGGGTTTGTGGCAAATCTTGTAACCAGTGTTTCTTCCAGACTTTTTTCTCCGGGGGGGGCACTTGAAATTTTCGGGGGGGGCGGTAAACTTTCTTCGGGGGGGCGGACACTGTTAAAAGTATATATTTTCTATATAAATTATATAAATTTAATTTCGTTCGGGGGGGGGGGGAAGGGGGGGGGGCGGTAAACATTTTTCGGGGGGGGGGGGGGGGGGGGGGGGGGCAAAGCCCCCCCCCGAAGAGATGCCTGGAAGAAACTCTGCTTGTAACTCACTTTTGACCTACTTCTAATGTAGCGATTTCGTTCAAACTTTTCAGATAATTTCTTCTTCGATGACAATGCAAGGGTGTTTATTTTTTTTAATCGGATTAGACAGATAATGAGCCATTGAAATTTAATTTAATAAAATTTCTAAATGTAGTCGCTAAAATACGTAAGAGATCTCGACCAAAGCTTATAATAAAGAAAGCAAAAATTGTTTTCTTACTTTCAGTGCATTTAAAAGATTGTTATAATAAATGTTTTATATTTGTTTTATTTTAAAACGAATGTTAGGTTTATGGTAGTTAGCTATAAACTAATACAACTAACTAATGTTAACGCTAGCTATATGCCTAACATAAACCCTAACCCATGTCCTAAAATATCCGTTACCCTAACTCTGACCCTAACTGACTCTAACCCTGAACCTGAGACTAAACATCTACTATTTGTTTATCACGACTTTTTCTGGAATATTCTTTCGAGCTTGCGGGTGTGGGGCATACCCAGATAGACCCAAATGGATCTAACGCCCCACTTTATAAAATCAAAGACGTTACGATGAAAAAAAAACTTTATGTCAATATCGTCTTTAGAGAAATTTTTTTTTGTTTGTTTATAGAAATTTCATTTCAAAGAACTTAGATACGTACATTTTTAAATGCTTTTTACATTCTTCTTTTTACTTAAAATTTTAAAAGAAACTCATGAAAGGCGATCTTGGTTATAGAAATAAATAAATGTTGTCGATTGAATATGAAATAATAAATATAGTTCCTTTTACTCTACACACTTCCGGTACATTTTATTTTCCGAGATATGAGGAAATATTTATATAATGAATAATCATTACACTTGTGATGTTTTAAAAATTAATTATCATTTAAATGTGTATTTGGCGAAAAAAAATAAAATCAAAATATTGACTTTTTTAGACAAATATTAGCAGTTGCACTTGAATAAAATATTCCTGTTTACACTAGTTATTATGACTGACATCAAATACAGCAATATTCTGGAGCAGTAATAGATAAATAGTTTAATCTCCATTCTTTTAAAAATCGGAGTTATTTCTGACTCCGTCTCATCAAAATTAAAAAAAAATATATTGAGAAGACGTTCGATGCTAAAACAATACACATGCCATTAACTAATTAAAAATATAATTAAAATCGGATTTTTTCCCCCACACGGCGTATTTTGTTGTCTGGTGTAAAACAATGACTTGAACAAGTGGTGTACTGAGATGTTAAAATTCTCAAACTGCGTGTTTCTTATTAAATGAGAGCAAGAACACCTGGTAGACAAATGGTTATCTTTTATTGATTTTAATTAATTAGCGTTTACACTTGCGACATATTTGTGGTATCCGCAAGATTGTAGATGTTTAACAATATGGTTAATCATTGTGGGTAACGATATTTTATATTCTTACCAACATCTCCCGTCTTAAATACACACACCTCCACACTACGTTGCCTACAGCTTTCCACACACACACACACACACACTTCCCACGCATCTCCCCCCACGGCTGTACCCACACACCTCCACACTACTCCACCTACACCTCACCACACACACAGCTACACACACACACCTTCACACAGCTGCACACACCTAGGTACCTTCTCTCGCTCATCTCTAGACATCCACAAATCCACACAACTTCACTCACACATCTCTACCCACACATAACTCCACCCCCACCTTCAAACACTCACATCTCCTTACAGCTCAACCCACACATTTCTACCCACACAACTTCACCCACTCATCTCTACCCACACAACTCCACACAACTCTACTCGCACCTTCACACACACATTTCCCCACACATATCTACCCCCCACACCCCAACCACATACATCCACACAACACCCCACATACTACGAACTCTCCCATGCGCCTTACCAACGTAACTTCCGGTAAAGCTCTAATTAGTTATGAAAACAAACCCCGAAAGCGAGGCGGCTCATTTGGCCCCCTGCCGACAGCGCCGATGTTTACCCAGTAAATAGATCCGCCCATGGCCCTTTCTTAAACTAGCATAATGGGCTCATTAATTAATTTTAACATTTTTTGTTAACTGTGTTGTTTTTTAAAATTTGATTTGACATTTATGGTACAAAACATCAAACGTCAACATTTGCCCAACAATATTACAAAAAAATCAACGTAAGTCAACATTCGCTCAAAACCATTAAAAAATCAACATAGATGAACATTTGCTCAACTTACATCTAAGTTTAATACAACATAAACTTTCAAGAATACAAATGCGTACTGCTTCTATTATTATTATTATTTTTTATAAGAATGCAAATATGTGTTTGGCAGTTATTATAATATTTTTTTGCATTATTGTTAGTTTCAAACGTTATTAGATAGTGATTTTTATAGAGATATTTTTCTTTATCACTAATGGTAGTTTTTACTTTAAGTAACTCGTGTGAAAGTTTATGATAAAAAAAAAACACAACTGAACCGCAGTGAATCAACAGTTATGAATCTTGCGTAGTTTTTCTCGCTCTGACTGAAGTACTTTTTGACAATCTTCGTAGCAGGTGAAATTGAGTTCATAAACAGATGGTTTTATTTGTTAGCTAACAGTCTATTGTCATAATAAACAATTTATAAGAATACATTTTTTTCCTGAACACCAACACGTTATAATAAAAATTTAAATAAAAACAAACAGTAGCGAGCCTCCTCTTAAAGAAAAAAATACTTTGTTAAAATTAAGAATAAATAAAAAAATAAAAATGAATTGCTTCCCCTAACGTTATCTCCCCTCCACTCTTGCATCACTAGATATTTAATTTTTTCCCTCCTAGACTCGTCAAGTCCTTAAGTAATGAAGTTAATTATCCAGCTACCTAATGACAAGTTTGATAAACGTCAAAAAAAAATTCTTGACATGCAAACATGCCGCATCAACAAACAGAGGGGCTGTACCTCCACCTGGCTGCTTCAATCAAATATGTTGGGTAAAGTTTGGGGGTGGGGAGGGTGGGGGTGGGGGGTGGAGGGAGGGGGTGTTAGGATTTAATGTTAACTGGTGGGGCTGGGGGGGGGGGGGGGGGGAATGAAGGGGATTGAAAACATCCCCCCCAACACCGTATTGATGGGAAGAAAACACAGAAGCTTTAGAATAATATGGGTCTAGAAGAATTGAAGCTTTGTTTATGTTTGTCATGTATTTTTCTCAGTTTCTTTGGGATGGGGTTGGATGGTGGTGGTGGGGTGGGGTTGGATGGTGGTGGTGGGGTGGAGTGGGGTGGGGTTGCTGGTTTAAAAAATAAAAAAAAAAACATTTACTTACTTCGATATGAGGTTGATCTGAGATAGCTGTGCTTGTCATTGGTAATGCTTGTTTGTATTTATTTGCGAATATGTATGCATGAATTATGTATGTGTGTCTGTTTGTTTGTGTGTGTGTGTGTGTGTGGTGACATGTATTAGAGCCTGTATTGAATCATGTGTGGGCTCCCACTAATTCTATGGTAATCCATAACGCCTAACACGACACCTATCTTGTACCGGTGGCTTCTAAATATAGAATAAGTCACACCACATATCTGAATCCCACACAACTACCAGCACCCACAACACCGTAGGGGTACCCGCGTTATATAACAGAAGTAACGTAATACAGCGGAGCCTCGGTGTGATACCTACATATATTAATGAATGCTGAAGTAGCATATATAATGTATACTTTGTCTTAATGTAAGAAATACTGGAATGTAAAGTTCTCTTTTCGAACATGACGGTATATGGCGCAAGTGTAGTAGAGTTCACCTGTTTCTTTGATTTTGACATATCAAGTGCTAGTGTTGTCAGCACTTTGCCCAGCAGCTTGTACTTGACCCATCAGAGCTGGGTGGACGTTCTTCTGACTTAAACCCGGATTCGAACTCTAGACTTTCGGATTAACATTCTAGCGCTCTACCGCTAGGCCACGCCGTCGCATAAAAAACACTATCCTTATGCATCATTACATTAATTCCATGTGATCATCTCCCCAGGTAAATGGGAGCCCGTCCCCACCATCCTCCACCCCCAGAACGACGTCATCTGCTACCACTGGAACCGGAAATTCCACGGTCCAGCACTGCTGTGAGAACGGGCGGCCCGTGGTGACGGACCCCCACACGGGCCAGAGCGTCTGCTCCTGCCAGTACAGCTCCGCCCTGCTCTCGTCCTACTCCCGGCTCCCGCTGGCGTCCAACATCTTCGGCCCCGGGGGGACCTACCCCGCCGGGTCACAGTCACCCTACATGCCGCTCGGGGCGGAGGGTTCGGCCTTCTACTCCCCACTGGTAAGTACTTAGTTGTACTGTAAGTACTTAGTTGTACTCGCCACTGGTAAGTACTTAGTTGTACTGTAAGTACTTAGTTGTACTCCCCACTGGTACGTACTTTGTTGTACTCGCCGCTGGTAAGTACTAAGTTGTACGGCGTACAGAGGTTGCATCATGTAATAGTACATTAGTGCTTAGACACAATTGGGTAGTGGTTATTAGCTGTTGTGTACTCTATCCCTTATCCACACCGCCCAAAGGTTTAGTTTAGTTGAACCCATACTGGATGTGACATAATTCCAATTGTCATTGTCATTAATTTCTATCAGGAGCAATCATATTATTAACTTATAACAATAACTGTTATATTATTTAAATTTCAATTAGGATTACGAAGAGAGTTATGACTAATTATGTAGAAATTAACTTTAAAATTTAACTCAGCGCAGATACTGTTTGTCTACTATAGTTCACAATACAACATACTATTTATTATAACATTATATTAGGTCTACATTTATTATTTTATTTATTTTTTAACTTGTGCTAACTATAAGGAAACCTACCCTAAACCTGCACCATAATTCTAAACGTAAGGAGAAACGTTTTCTATGCGCCAAAAAAATAAAATGTTTCTGGTCAGTATGTTGATTAAATCCCCTCAAGCCGAAGCTAACCCTTTAATCGCCAGTATCATCGTTACCTCTAGTTAACTACAACTCCCACGCCCCTACACCCCCTCCCCTGTGAGGTGGTTAGAAAAAAACCCCTCCACGAATGTCTTGTAATCTCCTAGACATGTTCACGTTGTACAAGCCGGCCTTTGATCGCTGGATCACCCCCTGTCACGTGGTTTCAGATGTGATTCCACTTCAGCCAATCAGCCTTGACGGAAGGTGAAGGGGGGGGGGGGGTGTTGTTACAGTTAGAAGCAAGGGGTGGGGGAGGAAGAGGAGAGATTTAAACAGTTATAAGGTCAAACAGGTTGATTTGAAATCCTCGACTTACGCTTGTCTGTTAGATTGAGAAGCCGGGTCAGATGTAAAAACAAATTTTCGTGAAATATTTCTCGTGTTGAACACGGCTAATTAATTTAAACATGGAAATAATTTCATTAATTGGGACGGATTGACCGAAGCGTAGAGCACACAGTGGCTGGGCATAGTGCTGACCACACTATCTTTTCATATGACGATGCTATAGAAACAAATGAACTTTAGTTCACTTGTTCTACGGACCGTCAGGTTCGAAAGAGAACTTGACTTTTTAAATAATTTTATTCACTATAGGAATTTGTGTACAGCTGCGTTAAGATAAAATGGGACAAAATACATGATAAAAACTGTTGACAATATATGTTGAAAATATATGTAAATAAGAATGTTAGAAATATTTTATATCTGAGATGAATAAATATTGTTGTCTGAAAAGTGACTCGCTTATAACTAGATAGAAACAATGTCTTTCACGGGAAGATTTTTATACGGAAGATTTTTCGTTCTGCCACTTGTCAAAGAGAAAACGGGTCAACACTTTTTGACACGTTTTGTTAACATAGGCCTAAAACTTGTCTAAATTTAATACCAAAACTCGTTTTTGTTATTAGTAAAAGATGTGTCGGCATTGTGACTAAGTGCTTGTTTGATATATAACCTAATCAACAGTTGAAAACACAAACACAGCAGCTATGGAATAAAAATCACAAATATCAGCTGCTATTTATTTCATCCTGTTTAAAGATTAACAATCAAAAATTTAAAATATAAAACAAACATCAAAAGTTTTCTTGATACAATTGTGTTCTATAACTCGCATCACACCGTACCATAACCTCTCACTACCTCAGTTAACGGGAGCGTATAACCAGGGGACTGAACTCTAGTCGTCCTAGCCCGCACGATTATCTCGCCATTACCGAGGGCGCTGGTTCGCCGCGGTGGTCCCAGCATGGGGGCGCCTGTCAAATGAACGAGCCCCGTGTTTAGATTCGATCACCTCAATGACGACACCTTGGATGGGCTCCCCCCCCCCCCCCCACTTCCCGGTTTGAAATAAGCGCGGCCAGACAAAAACTACTCAAAGTAGAAATAAGAAGGGGAAGGGGAGAGGGAGGGGGTTTGCTGGTGTTATTGAAAATCGCATTACAAGTCGATGGATTGACTTCACGGTCGAGTTGAAAGGTCGCAAGACTTCAGACACATCAAACACGGCCAGCTGGAAGGATTAGACGTCACGTGATAAGTGGGTCAAGGTCAAAGGGACGGACTAAAAATAAACAAAAAAGCAACGTACTGATAAAAAGGTTTATAACTATGGGACACTGGTGTCGTAGCTGAAGTTGTTTATGTAGTTTGTGTGGGTTCGAGCCCTTAGAAAACAGAATGTTTACAACGCGTTGATTTAAAATTAAAAAGTTTTCAACGTATTGTAAAATGTAAAGAGGTGAGACCTTCAATGCTGAGACTCACAACGATGCTGAAAGCAGAGTGGAATAGTGTTTTGTTTGAGAATCATACAAATACAACAGACAGATGTATTAAAAAAAATAGAATTTAGCTCAGCTCAAGTATTGTGATGGGCTCATGAGGGCCATGGTCGTAAAATATGGGATATAAAGCTTTGAAACAACATGGGAATCTTTTAAAAATGAAGTTTACAATCAATTTTACCATCGAATTGAAGTTCAAGTTTACAATAAAAGTTTACAATATAATTTTTTTAGTTGATATCGTGTTTTGGAAATGCTTTTTTACTGTGTCAAAAAGTTAAAACACTTTTGTTAGTTTGATTGTGAGTCGTCTGTTTTCTCTGCCAGGGCGCCAATGGGAGCAACATACGAGACGGGAGTGACGCCTGGAGAACTCTGACTCAACCGTCGCTCTACGACACGTCCGCCATGGGGTTTTACTCTTACGGACCAGGGTAAGTAACTCTAAACATAGCATTTTTTGGAGGGTGTAGTTATAAGATTATAAGATAAACCAGATATAGATTATAGTAGTAATACGCGGGTAGGACTGATGAGCGAACTGTATAAATATGCACATTTAAAAAGATTAATTGAACAAGTTCTAGTGTGTAATTTTATTGTGTTGTGTGTTCTAGTGTGTAATTTTATGGTGTTGTGTGTTGTTAACTTTATTGTGTTGTGTGTTGTGGTGTGTAATTTTGTTGTTTCGTATGTTGTGGTGTGTAATTTTTTTGTGTCGTGTTGTGGTGTGTAGTTTTATTGTGTCGTGTGCTGTGGTTGTGTAATTTAGTTGTGTCGTGTGTTGTAGTGTGTAATTTTACTGTGTTGTTTGTGTCGCAGGTACGGTGGCCTTGACCTTAACGCCCGCCGGAAGAACGCGACACGGGAGAGCACCAACACACTGAAGGCGTGGCTCCAGGAGCACATCAAAAACCCGTACCCCACCAAGGGAGAGAAGATCATGTTGGCCATCATCACCAAGATGACCTTGACACAGGTGAGCGGTTCTTCACCTTCCAATAATCTCACCTTTACCTTCTGAGGAATGTTTCTTCTAAGCTGGGCGTGATCTCAACCGTGCATTAATTTTGTAAAATAAAATAAATAAATAAAAACCCAACTTTGTATAAGTCGTATCAGAAAGCCATGCTACACAAAGTACATAAGACACACAGGCTTTTTCTTCATGTTGGTTCATATTTCGTAAGGCTCCTGTAGAGTAATAAGATATTCAGATTATGTATACTATTTAGGCTATTCCGGGAAATTGAATACATTTTCAATCAGTATTAACAACCACAATATAAATAAACAACTTTAATAGTTATTACGGAATGATTTCTAAAAAAAATTAATACATGAAGTTCAAACAACTGAATGTTCAATGACGTCATTAAGGTGTAAATTCATGGTGTGACCATTTTAAACTATCATCACCATAATATTTTCCTGGTCTTGTCCAGTACCATTGGTCAGATGAAGTAGAGTTCATCTGTTTATGCTCGGCACTATGCCATCCATCACGTGAGTCGGGTACCTAATAGAGCTGGATGGGCTCGGAGACGTCCTACATCATCGCTGCCTTTATTCGAACACGAACGTCAGGGTTAACAGTTGTGAGCTCTAGCATCCAACCACGCCGTTCCCAATAGTAAACTAAATAGAACATGTTTAGTAGATTGTGATAGTTTTAAAAGGTTTCCAATCATATTTTAATATTCTTCTGACATTGTTGTGTGAGATCATTTAAACAATTGAAGATTTTAGTATCATGAAGACAAGTTTTTAAAATTCATAATAGGGCTGGTAAGTAGGTCACCAACCAGTTATACGTCTCAATAAAACCTGCATGAGCCATAGAACTGGTTGTTGACCTACTTACCAGCCCTATTGTGTTTGACTGATTAGTTAATTAATTAATTAATTAATCTCTGACCCCGTCACCCCAGGTGTCCACGTGGTTCGCCAACGCCAGAAGGAGGCTGAAGAAGGAGAACAAGATGACCTGGTCACCCCGGAACAGAAGCGAGGATGGTGATGACGATGACGACGACGATAACAATTCTGACTGTGGTGACGACAAGAAGAGCACAAACAACAACAACAACAAAGGTGAGTTACAGCATCCACACCACATACATGCAACACTACATCCACAACACAGATATACACCACAACATCCATAATACAGACATGCACCACAACATCCACAATACAGACGTAAAACACAACATCCACAACACAGATATGCACCACAACATCCACAACACAGACTTACACCACAACATCCACAACACAGACTTACACCACAACATCCACAACACAGACTTACACCACAACATCCACAACACAGACTTACACCACAACATCCACAACACAGACTTACACCACAACATCCACTACACAGACGTAAAACACAACATCCACAACACAGATATGCACCACAACATCCACAACACAGACCTACATCGCTGCATCCACAACACAGACTTACATCACAACATCCACAGCACAGACCTAAAACACAACAGTTGCAACACGGTTCTACAACACAACACAACATCTACATCATACACCTCAACAATCACAACACAGAGCTACACCAAAACATCTACAACATAGACGTAAAACACAACAGTCGCAACATAGACAAACACCACAACATCCACCACACAGACATACTCAACTTCCGAAAAAATAGTCTTAGTAAACATTACGGAAGAAACTAAACGATATATGATTTTGTTTACAAATAAATTAGTTGTCACTTCTAGAAATCTGGTTTTAATCAAGGAAGTTTCTATTCAATCCCCCCCCCCCCCTTTATTTCGACTACCCAACTTGAAATGAAACAATATTGTCCCCCAATGTTGGGTTACTTTAACATGAATTCGTCTAAACGTTAAGTTTTCACACGCATCACGGTACGGCTACTCTTTCTTTAGGACTACAACACATTGTTGCAGGCGCTAACCCAAGCTGCAGAAAATCATAACCGTCTACCCTGTCCTTATTAACTGACCGTGAGCTTGCCCAGGTGTCAACACCAAATTCCTAGTCTAATTTTAGTTTATCTGCATTCCCTTACCACAATCCTCTCCCATTTTCTACAAGTCGAGACTGCATTCTAAGTCTAATTAATTATTTTTGTTAATTTGGATTGCCACCCCACGTGAAGATTTAATCCTTAGTCTATTTTTTTTTATTAAACTACGCCCTCCATTTCTCACACATCCAGACTAAATTCTTAGTCTTATTTTAGTTAACCTGCACCCCCCACCCCCCAACTCACACCACAATCCCTCCCCATTTATCACACGTCGAGATTAAATCCTTAGTCTAATTTTAGCTAATCTACGCCGCCCTCCCCCCGTCAACTTTCACGCCTCCACCAGCCTAAAGTGTGAGCTACCGCCAACATCGCAGCATATGAAAGACATCATTCGGCTTTTTGATGGTCATAATAGCCGCGCAGTGAAAAGCGACCGGCCACCTAATCCGTGTCCTTTTAACCGGAACTCTCCACATCAAAGCCGGAAGTCAGGCATCAAAGCCTCCATCTGGAGGACGAGGCGCAGCGAGTAATGCAAGTAACGAGCCCTCCATCGAGGGGGCTATTCTTATCTGCGGCCCGCGAGTCGGCGACCCGCGCGTTCTTATCTTATCCTTGTCTGAGTTTTCCTACAAGCTCCCCCGGGGGACAAGGCGGAGTTGGGGGGGGGGGGGGTGGGGGGTGTTGGGATTGTTGCTTTTGTCATTTTGTTTCTTCTGATCAACGAACTCCACCATTTACCGGAAGAAGAAAATGAATAAAACAACTATCTCTGACAAGTGAATACTTACTTAGAAAAAAATGGGAACAATTTGTTTAGCCGTACCCTATATTAAAACATCAGTTATTTTAGGTTAATAAGGCTTGAGTAGGTCTACTTGTAAAACACTCTCATGGACATTGAAGAGTAGAAATATCTCAACCTTAGTCAAAGTCATGTTATGAACAGCAATATCATTCAGACTTCAAAATGATGTCAATCTCAGTTTAAAAAACAAAAGAAAAATAAAACAACAACAAACAAACAACAACAACAACAACAACAACAACAACATATAGAAGACACAAACATTAAAGATACTCTTGACATAGCTAAATTTCTTTATAATTTTAATTACATCAAATAGAATTAATCCACAAGTCCCCCCCCCTCCCCCCCCCCCCCCCCCACACACACACTCCCATCCCTATCTGGAATTTAAGATTACTATAATGCCCTCAAACATGGACGAATGTCATGACACCGGAAGTGGTTGAATAGATGGGGGTGGGGCATAATACAAGACACACTCTCACATGATTTCAGGGTCCATTGAACGAACCCTTGCTCCAAAACATTGATACCTCAAAGGATTCTCTCCAAAAATTTTTTCGGCAAGGGACGTGAATCATAAAAGCCCGATTACCGTACTTGATTCGCTTTATCTGCTAGCTCTGACAGTGGGAAGGGAGATAACTCAAAGACGTGGTATTATTATTGTTGTCTTGCTCTGAAGTGGGTGAGGTGTGGTGGTTAGGGAAAACGGTGTTGGCGATGGGGGGGGGGGGGGGGGGGGGGGGGAGGAAAGGGGGGTGTGTTTGATATCTACTAAAAACCCAATTTTTGCTATTGTCATTTAAATCTTGTTATTTCCAAAGTGCTTTAATAGAAAAAAAGGGGCGGGTAACTCTTAATGACATTTTTAAAAAAGTAAATTAAGACAAGATAATACAACTAGTTCTACTACAATAGTATAAAATCAAGACAACGATATGAGTTAGTAGACGTAAAAGGGACGGGCTGGGTGACTATTTTGAATGAAAATGTTATTTTGATGTACACACGGTTCATTGTGTCCGCCCCTCATAGCGAGAAGTTTGGCGAAAAACATTCTAGAGCCGGTCGTCGCTGGTCTTATGGCGCGGGGCATGAATGGAATCTTCGGGATGATTAGCACACAAGCTTGTCTGCTAATTCTAATCTTCCTTTCAAGTGGGCCTGACTCCGACGCGATGCCAGGGAGTCATTGTGCCACGGCGTGTGTGAGTGGAGTCAGACTTTCAAGACGCGGAAGTGAGGGGAGACTCTATGTGACCCCCCCCCCCCCCCCCACCCCCCCCCCCCGTCCTCCTTGCCTCGTGACAGCCGAGAACAACCCGAGCGTGAGTCGAATGTAGGGTGGGGGTGTGTGGGGGTGTGTGGGTGTGTGTGGGGGTGTGTGGGGGTACGGTTGAGCAAAGTTTGCTGTCAGTGTGCAGGCTGATGCAACGTTTGTGTCCAGTCACGTGATCTCCAAAAATGAACGCACGCGCGCGCGCTGTTAACGAATCGTGAAGCGCTGGACGGGAAACGACGTCATTATTCCAGGCGCACGTGGCCTTAACTTTGACGTCACAGTTCTCACCCACCGTCCCCATACCCCCCTCTTTTCATCTTTTCGAACGTGTGTTATCTGAAAGCCTTGAGATATCCATCTGGCTTTCGTTAACGCCGATACCCCCCGGGCTATTGTCGTGCAATTCTCCCACAAAAGCCCCACCACGGAGACCTTATTGCCGACCCGGCTCACGCCTACTGGTGCCATTGCCGGCGAGCGTCCGCACCCGGGTCCAGGGCGTATCGCCGGTACGGGAGCCACGTGATCGCCGCTAAATCTTTACAAAGACCAGGCGCTAAAAATTTCAATGACACGTGATACAGGCGGAAAAAAAGGGCGCCCGGTCATTAAACGTCCATCTTTCACAACACCAATCTTACGGGCTGCTTGGCCCCACGATTATACACACCCGCACAAACACACACAAACACACACGCAATATGTACAGCGAAGCGCGTTTGCGCGGCGGTCCTGGGAATTCCCGAATCACAATCGTGAACACATTTCCTTTGAAAGGGAGAGTGGCCGCAGAATAGGAAAATAGAGGCAAATGTTTTTCTAATGAAAAAATCTGTTGCCGATTCGACATGCGATGTTTTCAAATCAAACTATTTAGCATGTAACATATGGCTCAGAGAAAGCGAGATTATGTAGGCTAATAAGTGCACAATAAAAACTCAGTCAAGTAGCGTTAAGTCATATTTTAAAAAAAAGGATTGTATCGGATTAGCAACACTGAGAGTTTCAAAAATTTAATCCTAATTATTATGCACGGTTCGATCAATAGTGCACTTTTAAAATTCTATTCTATGATATTTTAATTTTTGCATTGAGATCAATTTGTATAGTTTTCCTTTCATACAATTCATAGATGGAGTAGAGTCCATATGTTTCTTGATCTCAGTATTTTAAAGGAGTGGTGTGGTTTGCACTATGCCCTGCCACTTTTACACTCCCTAAATTGTCAGGTACTCATTAGAGCTGGGTGGACTCAGGGACGTTCTTTATTCTCGAGTCTGTACCGAGATCCGAACTCGAGACCTTTGGGTCAACAGTCGAGCACTCTACCACCCAGTAGGATATCTTGATGGATAACTTCGGAAATTTTAATCGTGCTTTAGAAACACACCTGAAAAGGCAGTTATGCCCGTGAGCGTTGTTTCTTCACTTAAAATATTGGTCTCTATATAAATTAGATGATTTGTTTAACTTCCGGGCTCTGGCCAATCCAGAGTTTCTTCCAGGCATCTCTTCGGGGAGGGGGTGGGGGGAAAGAATCTCCGCCCCCCCCCCCCCCCCACGAAGAAACTCTACCGCCTCCCCCGAACGAAATGGAATTTATATAGAAAACATATATTTTTACTAGTGTCCGCCTCCCCCGGAAAATGTTGACCGCCCCCCCCCCCCACCGAGAAAAAAGTCTGGAAGAAACACTGGTCCAATCACTTACCGACGTGGGATAAAGGACTGGGTTAGAGTTTAAAAATCATGGGTTAGGTCAGGATTTGGGTTATAGCTTGGGTTAAAACTAGAGTTAGGTTCAATGTAGGGATAGTGATATTAAGATAAACCTAACCTTGATACGAGACGCCACCGTTTTGACAAATACAGATATACCTATAATTCTATATAAATCTATATAAATCTATATAAATCTATATAAATCTATATAAATCTATATAAATCTATATAAATCTATATAAATCTATATAAATCTATATAAATCTATATAAATCTATATAAATCTATATAAATCTATATAAATCTATATAAATCTATATAAATCTATATAAATCTATATAAATCTATATAAATCTATATAAATCTATATAAATCTATATAAATCTATAGGCCTTATATTCATATCTTTTTTTCTTTCTTCTAGAGCACAAAGATGAGCAGATTGACGTGGTGACCGAGTCCAGTGACCCGTCAAAGTCCGGCGACAAAAGACCGGACATCTCGTCCTCCAAGAACCACGAGAACGAGATCAGCCACTGCCGGCTGTCCCCGGAGCTTCCTCGAGGCCCCGCCTACATCGCCGGTGACCACGCCCACCCGGACATGGACGCGGGCAAGCCGAAGATCTGGTCGGTGACGGACTTCCTGGGGTCAGCCCCCCACAAGGACGCCCTGGGCTTCCCCAAGCTCGACCCTCTCAAGCCGGACCTCACCCAGGGGAGTCTGGACGCCGCCAGGTCCAACTTGATGCTGGGGCGGTCACCCACCGGCCCTAACGGCCTGTCCCCCATCGCCACCTCCGCCCACCACATATCAGCGTACCAGTCGTCGCTGGGGTACACCCCCACCGGGTACCCCTACTCTCTCTCCTCCTACGGGGGTGGCAAGCTGTTGAGGCCGTCCGTTTCTACTGCTGTGTCACGCTTCAGCCCCTTCCCGTCGGTGCGCTCTATCGGAATGGACTCGCCCTACGTCACCAGACGTGACGTCAGCTTGGCAAGGGAAGGGGAGTAACTCCCAAATAATGTAAAAATAAAAAAATAAACAGGAGGATTGCTTGTGAAACAAATAATACTTGGTGTTGTATAATCGTAAGTATCTTCACTTATATTAACACAAAAACGTCAAGAAGTTATAACATTCATAAAAAAAAAACGATGTTCAATCGTTTCGCTGTCGATGAGACGATATAGACATCGCCTACGTATGAAACGGATGAAACACAGACAGACATTGCCGGTGGAGCTAACGGTTAAAAAATGAACAGGTGTTCGAAGGTAAATCTCCCTACTACGTCACTAACATATCAGAGTTATCTTATCCTGTTTAAAAATAAATAAATATTCGGAGATACCTCGCGAGTAACTCATCACTAAGATGATTCACGTAACTTTATTTCTAAGCACCAACCCACCTTATCGGAGCGCGAGCCATAAACAATAAAGCATTGCGGAGGAAGTGTGTGGACGACGATGACGTCATACCTCAGTTTGAATTGAGGTCACCCTGACCTTTGCAGACCTGACCCACAGACCAGTACACGGTTTGGATAAAATAATATCGCCACAGCAGATAAACACAAACTGTAACTCGTATGTGTGGTACTCGACTCTACAAACTGTAACTCGTATGTGTGGTACTCGACTCTACAAACTGTAACGCGTATGTGTGGTACTCGACTCTACAAACTGTAACTCGTATGTGTGGTACTCGACTCTACAAACTGTAACTCGTATGTGTGGTACTCGACTCTACAAACTGTAACTCGTATGTGTGGTACTCGACTCTACAAACTGTAACTCGTATGTGTGGTACTCGACTCTACAAACTGTAACTCGTATGTGTGGTACTCGACTCTACAAACTGGAACTCGTATGTGTGGTACTCGACTCTACAAACTGTAACTCGTATGTGTGGTACTCGACTCTACAAACTGTAACTCGTATGTGTGGTACTCGACTCTACAAACTGTAACTCGTATGTGTGGTACTCGACTCTACAAACTGTAACTCGTATGTGTGGTACTCGACTCTACAAACTGTAACTCGTATGTGTGGTACTCGACTCTACAAACTGTAACTCGTATGTGTGGTACTCGACTCTACAAACTGTAACTCGTATGTGTGGTACTCGACTCTACAAACTGTAACTCGTATGTGTGGTACTCGACTCTACAAACTGTAACTCGTATGTGTGGTACTCGACTCTACAAACTGTAACTCGTATGTGTGGTACTCGACTCTACAAACTGTAACTCGTATGTGTGGTACTCGACTCTACAAACTGTAACTCGTATGTGTGGTACTCGACTCTACAAACTGTAACTCGTATGTGTGGTACTCGACTCTACAAACTGTAACTCGTATGTGTGGTACTCGACTCTACAAACTGTAACTCGTATGTGTGGTACTCGACTCTACAAACTGTAACTCGTATGTGTGGTACTCGACTCTACAAACTGTAACTCGTATGTGTGGTACTCGACTCTACAAACTGTAACTCGTATGTGTGGTACTCGACTCTACAAACTGTAACTCGTATGTGTGGTACTCGACTCTACAAACTGTAACTCGTATGTGTGGTACTCGACTCTACAAACTGTAACGCGTATGTGTGGTACTCGACTCTACAAACTGTAACTCGTATGTGTGGTACTCGACTCTACAAACTGTAACTCGTATGTGTGGTACTCGACTCTACAAACTGTAACTCGTATGTGTGGTACTCGACTCTACAAACTGTAACTCGTATGTGTGGTACTCGACTCTACAAACTGTAACTCGTATGTGTGGTACTCGACTCTACAAACTGTAACTCGTATGTGTGGTACTCGACTCTACAAACTGTAACTCGTATGTGTGGTACTCGACTCTACAAACTGTAACTCATATTTTTGATACCTGACTCCATACGTTATGGAAAACCTATGGCCAAATGAGGTTACAAAAAAAAAGATATTTATTAATTAAAATTGTATATGGTACAGTTTTAATTGTCTTTGTATAAAATAAAAATTAAAATCCCCCAGCTTAATCTATGGATATTTTTCTTAACATTTCGACGACGGCAATTACTCGTTTGTTGCTCAAAGAATGGTCACATGTTTTGTTTGTTTACAATCTAGTCCATGAACTTCAGTTTTATTTCATGTGCTCTTTCCTGGAAGATTTTATTTTCCTTCACGAATGATCAGATTTTATGCTTTTGTATACATATAAGTCCAAAATTATTTTTTTTTGACTGATACTTTGTAATATTTGACTTGCACAGTTGTTTCTTCGTCATTGGTTTTTTGAGAACAGATTTCTACTAGGAAATTTCAAACAACAGGCCAACTAACAGATGCTTAAAACACCTCCCCCCCCCCCCCACCAGCTCTGTTACTGTAGTGTTAACTAAATATATCAATAAGAAGGTAGCATTTGTTGAAGTATTTTTTTTATAAAATATTTTTGTATGATCAATTTTTAAATTTCTAATTTGCATAAAGGTCAGGAATTTTCAATCGAAGTCATTCTTATTTTATTTCTATTGTACTGTTTATAAATCTAATAGTTATGATGTTTTTTTTTTAAACAACAAACAAAAGCGGAAGTTGAAGTAAATTATAAAAAGAAATATTTGTATATATTGTATTTTATAAATTAAAGTATTTGCTTATCTGTTCACAACAAATTATATTTTACTTACAATGTTTTTCCTGAAATGATTGATTTCTGTTTTTTAAAATGGATTAACTATGATCGTTTCTTCGTTCTTCTTTACTATCATAATTAAATATCTCTCACCCCACGTGACAACCCCCACTCACCCCCCCCCCCCCCCCCCCGCCACCGAAACCCCTTATCCCTTAACAAAAATAAAAGAGGTGTTTGGTAAAGGAGAATATAATTGCTATCTCTAGTCCACATCAGTAAAAGTGACCATTCATGATCATTTCAAACCAGTTCTGTTTCTTTGAGACCATTTTTTGTTTGGGTAGTGAAAATGCATTCTGTAAGAAAAATAGTGACATGAATTTTTTTTACACACAAACAGGTTCACGATAATGGCGTAATTTTCGTATACTAATGTAAATACTATGCGACAGAGTACAGCAAAACTGATGACGTCATATGAGCTACTCGTGTAACCATGGCGATAAGAACGCCAAAATATTTTGACTTGTTGTGATTTCGTGTATTTGCAAGCAATAATACCATGTCCATATCAGCGTTTGTGCAAGTTTTTTTTCTTTGTATGTCTGTATATACCAACATTAGGTTAGTGTTTACATATACATTGAAGTCAGTGGCATTTGCTTTTAAATGAGAGAGGCAAGAGAGAAAGCGAGCGTGAGAGAAAGGAGAGAGAGAAATTGAGTATTTGTATGAGAGAGACATTGGGTCGATTTATCAATAAATGTGAACTTAAATTTTTTGTTAACTAATTTTTGTTAGTTGTTACTATGCGAGCAAATATTTGGATCGGTACCCAATTTTTTCATGTATATTTCCCCAAAACGAGGTCGCAAGTCCTAACTCACCTCTCAGAACGAGGCTGCTAATGTCTCATATTATGTGTACATATGTATGTCATGAAGACGATTTAAACTGTTTATTTTTATTGTGATTTCAATGTTTCGTTTCTCAGTTTTAAGTTGCATACTATAATAACACATCATTTAAAAAAAAATTTGGAAGAAAATATCAAAATAAAAAAAATGACGATTATTAATGTGTATGAGTATATTTTATATAGTTTTTTTTAAATTAATTTTTTTTCTTATGGCAGGTAAAGTAGAGTTGACCTGACTTAGTATTTTGTTATCACCTATCGTCAATTTACGTATTCCCTAATTAAACTTAATACCTATCTGATGAGCTCAAAGTTGTTCTAAAAATAAATCCTGATATCCTGGTAGCGATACACGTATTTAAACTCAGAATTTTACGTTCATCACTATCATTTTATTGGGTCTCATCTGGAGCTAAGGGACGCAACCACACTTGATTCCTCCAAGTTGGGTCCACGACATTCCGGCTGATTCTGCTTCAATGACAGCTGACCTTACGTTAAAGATTATAAATTCTAGTGGAATGACCGTTGAAGACAGGACTTATTGAAAACAAATCGTGCAACAAAGATAGAGGCCTTGAGATGACAGAGGGTACATAGGTCAAAACTGATTTAGGTCCAGTTTTTTCAAAGCTGGACATCGGACTCGATCTTACAGTTTAAGGTTAATTTTTTTTCCGGACATCGGTAATTTTGTTACACAGACAAACGTACGGAACGCAGCACTACAACACTGTAACATCAGGTCGACATGGAATCCACATTGTCTTTTTCTCTTCATCCCACTTCCTCAGTAAAGAAAAGTTCCCTTTTCAAACCTGACGGTCTATAGGGCTATAGGGCAAGTGAAGTAGAGTTCACTTGTTTCTGTGACTTCGGTATATGAAGAGATAGTGTGGTCAGCACTATGCCCAGTCGTCTTTACTTTCCCTAACGTGAGTTAGGTACCCATCAGAGTTCCTCAAGCGATACAATATCCACACTGTCTCTCCCCATCCCACTTCTTCAAGCGATACAATATCCACACTGTCTCTCCCCATCCCACTTCTTCAAGCGATACAATATCCACACTGTCTCTCCCCATCCCACTTCTTCAAGCGATACAATATCCACATTGTCTCTCCCCATCCCACGTCTTCAAGCGATACAATATCCACACTGTCTCTCCCCATCCCACTTCTTCAAGCGATACAATATCCACATTGTCTCTCCCCATCCCACTTCTTCAAGCGATACAATATCCACACTGTCTCTCCCCATCCCACTTCTTCAAGCGATACAATATCCACATTGTCTCTCCCCATCCCACTTCTTCAAGCGATACAATATCCACACTGTCTCTCCCCATCCCACTTCTTCAAGCGATACAATATCCACATTGTCTCTCCCCATCCCACTTCTTCAAGCGATACAATATCCACATTGTCTCTCCCCATCCCACGTCTTCAAGCGATACAATATCCACACTGTCTCTCCCCATCCCACTTCTTCAAGCGATACAATATCCACATTGTCTCTCCCCATCCCACTTCTTCAAGCGATACAATATCCACACTGTCTCTCCCCATCCCACTTCTTCAAGCGATACAATATCCACATTGTCTCTCCCCATCCCACTTCTTCAAGCGATACAATATCCACATTGTCTCTCCCCATCCCACTTCTTCAAGCGATACAATATCCACATTGTCTCTCCCCATCCCACTTCTTCAAGCGATACAATATCCACACTGTCTCTCCCCATCCCACTTCTTCAAGCGATACAATATCCACACTGTCTCTCCCCATCCCACTTCTTCAAGCGATACAATATCCACACTGTCTCTCCCCATCCCACTTCTTCAAGCGATACAATATCCACACTGTCTCTCCCCATCCCACTTCTTCAAGCGATACAATATCCACACTGTCTCTCCCCATCCCACTTCTTCAAGCGATACAATATCCACATTGTCTCTCCCCATCCCACTTCTTCAAGCGATACAATATCCACACTGTCTCTCCCCACCCACTTCTTCAAGCGATACAATATCCACATTGTCTCTCCCCATCCCACTTCTTCAAGCGATACAATATCCACACTGTCTCTCCCCATCCCACTTCTTCAAGCGATACAATATCCACACTGTCTCTCCCCATCCCACTTCTTCAAGCGATACAATATCCACACTGTCTCTCCCCATCCCACGTCTTCAAGCGATACAATATCCACATTGTCTCTCCCCATCCCACTTCTTCAAGCGATACAATATCCACATTGTCTCTCCCCATCCCACTTCTTCAAGCGATACAATATCCACATTGTCTCTCCCCATCCCACTTCTTCAAGCGATACAATATCCACATTATCTCCCCCAATCCCCACTGTTAAAATATGTATCACCTTCATGGTGCCGCTGCTAAATGTTCCCAATGTCTTGTATCCAGAATGTAGTCAAAACCCTCCGAGCAAATTGCGACTCTCTAAAAGAAAAAAAGAAAATCCCCTCAAAAACTCACCCTACACATTTGTTACATCTCCCCCCCCCCGGACACAAGCTCCCAACTATCACTGTCCAAATCTAATCCCAACGGCTTTACAACAGAAGAAAAAACTTTTTTCCAAATCTGCATCGCTAATCTAATCAACCCCGCCCCTTATCATTTTCTCTCTTAAATAAATATTATCCGCTAATCCCTCTAATCCTTGATCGAAGCTCGTATCGATCATCACAAGGCGATAACTCCATCCTGGTCCCCGTAGCTTGAAATCCCGTAATCCGATAACACCGTGTTTTCACACATTGCAGTGTCTGATACTAGCAGCCACTCCCGGCTATTTTGTTTTCCTGCGGGCTTTTTCAATAACGAGAACAGATCGCATGACAAAAATTCGAATCAGATTAAGGTCACATATTAGCATTCAGAGTTAGAAAAAGATTTCATCTGATACACTTTTGCCAGTTGCAACATTCGCACGCATAAGACAATTCAGCCGTGGATGGTTTTTGAATAGAACTGAGGAATTAGATAATAAAAACTTAAGCTTGCATATTGTGCTTAGCAAGACGAATCAGTATAAACATTATAATTTTTATTTATTATATTCTTCATACCTAAGTACATTGTGTTAAAGGTAATTGATCTTTGAAATTGCAGCAAGATGGTTTAAAAATATGTTTTAAAAAAATTAAGATTTTTTAAATATCACATCAGTGACCAGTCCACACTATGCGTCTATACATGTAAATTATGCAGAGAAGAACGGTAGCTCTAATCCTGTAATATACTCGACTTATTTCCTCTTTCATGAGTGATAATCCAGTTACGCTTTCTTTTAAAACACACACAGTAATCCTCATGAAAACCTAGTTCTTATTTTATAAAAGCTGTTGAAATTCGTGTTTTATCAAAGAAAAATCTGGTAAACATTGAGGCATACATTCCTTTTGTTGTGAAAGCGGGGAAAAAGCTACGCGAAAACAACAAAGGAAACACAAGAAATAAAAGTTTACCCTCGCACCAAAGGCCTCCGAAAAATCATAATCCAGTTCTAATATATCTTGTTTATTTGCATAATCGCAGCAATTTAAGCCGCTTAGATGTGTGTATTAGCGGGGACATCTGGGCGGAGAATTACATAGCCAAACACCATTTTAATGAGGTCTTGCCTCGCACAGATCGGGAATTTTCCTTTCACGCATGACTGGAGAGATAATGTGTGTGTGTGTGTGTGGGGGGGGGGGGGGGGTAGAAAAATATCAAAGGCGTACCAAGACAATCATAGGGATGGAACTCTTGGAGCGTTAGTCAGTTGTAACTCATGGTAGGGTGCGGTGTGGTCAGGTAGTAGAGCGCACGGTATGTAATGCGATAATCTCAAGTTTTGTTTCTAGACTCACCAGGGCACCTACGGTAAGGAAAAGTACAGGCGGCTAATGAACACACGAGAAAACATTATGGATTCATTATCAATGTATTGTATTGTTCTCCACATTCAACATAATGTTGATGATCCTCTTGTTGAGATAAGAATTGGCCGTCACATACAACATAATGTTGATGATCCTCTTGTTGAGATAAGAATTGGCCGTCACATACAACATAATGTTGATGATCCTCTTGTTGAGATAAGAATTGGCCGTCACATACAACATAATGTTGATGATCCTCTTGTTGAGATAAGAATTGGCCGTCACATACAACATAATGTTGATGATCCTCTTTTTGAGATAAGAAGTGGCCGTCACATACAACATAATGTTGATGATCCTCTTGTTGAGATAAGAATTGGTCGTCACATACAACATAATGTAGATGATCCTCTTGTTGAGGTAAGAATTGGCCGTCAAATCTTTAAACGTCGACGCCCCTGGATATAGAACTCAAGAAAAATTTAATTAAAATAGACTTTGAATTTCTAACAGGATTATCCCCCTCCCTTCCATCAACAACCTCCAAAGATGTCAGAAAAAAAGTAGATATTCTCTCCTGTATTACTTGTCAACATTGTGGCGAGAAAGAAATATATATGTAAAACATGTGTTGTGTATGTCGGGCAGTTTTATGTTGTATATGTTACAATATGTGCATACGTTTTAAAACATTACAAAACATTGTCGTTTCGTCTGTCTGCTAAATAACATCATTAAATTATAGTTATTTCATCAGCTATTTACATACACATAAATGTATTTTTAAAGCAGAATTCTTTCAAACTAAAACACAAAAACAACATGTACAAAACCACAATTAAAACAGCTCTTACTTTAAATAGCTTAAAACAGTCCAGCTTAAAACATCCCATTTTAAAAGCTTTTTAAAGCTTATAATACAAAACATGAAACGAAAAGGTGATGCAAAAGCAATACAGAAATATAAAGCAAAAACATATAAAGCATACATATTATATAAACATATAATAACATGATATAAAAATAAAAAACAAGAACAGGAAACAAAACATGAGACAAAAGCAATACGAAAACATAATACAACAATATATAAAAACATGATATAAAGCATTATACAAAACATTATATAAGAACGTAATACAAACCAAATCAAAACATGCCGCCCACTAAGCATTCCCCCCCCCCTCCCCCGCGTATATTTTCGTGAAACCGATATGTCGGTTTGAGTCTAGCATGATATGAACACGGGTTTTCTTTGGGTCTATTCAACCCCCGTGGGACATCTGTGACTCGCCATTCAGGCCCGGGGTGAACCGGTGCATTTGACGCCCCATTTCTTATGGCGGGCTTCCCTTGAATAACGGCGGTATGGGAGTAAACGCCCGGTTCAAGTGGTTGGGGCGGTTGGGTTATTTACAGGTGGTTCATTGCCGATCTAATTAGTGCTATTAATAGAAGAGTGGGGTAGGGTTGGAAAAAGAAAGGTATTGGTGAAGGGGGATGAAAATGTTGGCGGCAATCGTGAAATATGGGATTTGGGTGTTTACATATTAATTGACAAAAAAAAAACCTAGTGAATATTCTTAAAGTAGTGTTGAAGTAGCTCTTTGATGTGTGTTATAGAACACATAAGAAAGGTGGTACCGTGTGGTTTATTAAAGTCTCTAGGTAGTTTATTGGCGTGTTCGGTGTCCGAATAGCCCCAGAAGTTGTTTACCAGATGTTCGTTGTTCGCACCACAGGGAATGTCGGCAGTTTAGAAACGGTGGTGTTTAATTAAAATTTGTTTCATCTAGTTTTTTTTTAATTGCCGCGTAAAAAAATTACATGTTCTCTGTATTTTCAGATTTATTACGTACATTCTTATCAAATAAAATTTCTACAATTTTAAAGATTTTGCTTTATAATTTACTTTTCTTTTAAAAATATACGCTTTTCTGAAGTCAACATAGATAAAAAAAATATCCTAACAATCAAGTCCTCAAAAGCCAATGGGGCCAAGGCAGTTATTAAGAGTAAAGTATTCTTTTGATGTTGATGGTTCATGGAGCAAGTGAAGTAGTTAATAGTCCTTGCGCACTAGCTACTGCAAAAAATAATATCGCCAACGATTTTTGCAAGAACAGCGTCAACGCCGTAGTAATATCGTAATCCTGTGAAAATAATGTGGGAGGTCCTTAAAGGACATAAATTTTGAAACACCACGCCCCTCTGTTATCATGGTCGTTAAACAAGTTGACGTTAAAAGAGGTTAAGACACAACAAGATGGCGGATGGAATGAAACCGGTTCGTGAGAGGAAAAACCCAGATATGTCGTCGGGCGGCAGGGCTGTCTCGTCACGGTGACCTGTCTCTCCTGTCTTGTCACGCGTGACCTGTCTCTCCTGTCTTGTCAAGGGTGACCTGTCTCTCCTGTCTTGTCACGGATGACCTGTCTCTCCTGTCTTGTCACGGGTGACCTGTCTTGTCACGGGTGACCTGTCTCTCCTGTCTTGTCACGGGTGACCTGTCTCTCCTGTCTTGTCACGGGTGACCTGTCTCTCCTGTCTTGTCACGGATGATCGCTCTTTCCTATTTGGTCGTCAAAAACTAACCTTATAGGAGCAGGGAAGGAAAAATAGTGTATCAATGGTGGCGAAACGAGGATTTTTGGCACACGCTGTTGAAAAAAAATTGTGGAGGCTCATAAATATCATAATTATAATAGAAATGTTTCTCCGACGATTAAAACTGCTGTTGCACTTTTTAAAAGACATTTGACACGCTAATTTGAAGCAATAATGCCTTATATCATCATCAAGATGCTTGTAAGTATTAGTCACAGAGGATAGTGGACAAAGCATTACGTACAAGTAAACAGGCAGCCAAGGTTAGATAACTGCGTTCACAGTTCATCCAGCCCGAGGACAGTTCCACGAGTTGGAGCAATACAATCTCAAATCTTCTCTAGCTACTGGCTAATCTTTACAGTTTACACCCCTCCCATTGTCTTGACGGGGGCTTCCAGTGCGACCCCTCCCCCCCACCCCCACAAACAGAAATGTTCCCACATATTTTTGTCGTCAGCGGAAGTCGCAGCGCATTAATCTTCCCCTGGTGCTATTGTCGCCCAGGTGCAGTGCACTTATTACACATGCTAGGAGGGGGGGGGGGGGGACGGGACACACGACACGGGACCTCCGCCGTGTCCTGCGGGTTGAGCACCCTCGTAAAACAAATTTTCGTAGCCATTTGGATGGCCATTGTAGGGTTAATGTGTGATCTTCCTGTCAATTGTAAACTTTCAAATACTACACGACTCCATGGGCTCAGTTATAATGTAATTAATTAACTTTTCACCAATCACTGTTTAGTTCGACACTACATGGTATTCAAGTTCTAATGAGCTTGAACAGAGAAATTTTGTAAAATTTAGAACTGTAATTAGGGGGTTGGTGTGGTCGAGTCGGTAAAGCTCAAAGTTGCTAAACCAAAGTCTCGAGTTCGAACCTTCAGGCAGATGATGCTCGATAGCTGGGGACAGCAATTGTTCTAGGAGAGACAACTCCAAAATTAAACAACTTCTGCCTTATAGTTTATTCTTGGTTGACACATACTACTTAATTGCAGTGTTTCTTCCAGACTTTCTCAGGAGTGGCACTTTATATTTTCGGGAGGGGGGGGGGGAGGGGGGCGGGCGGTCAACATTTTCCGGGGGGGGGGGGGGGCGGACACTGGTAAAAGTATATGTTTTCTATATAAATTCTATGTCGTTCGGGAGAGGGGGGGGGGGGCGGTAGATTTTCTTTGGGGGGTAAATGGGGGGGGGGGGGTGGGGAGGGAGGGGGCTCTGACATTTGTTGTCGTCACCCCTCCCCCTCCCCCCCCCTCCCCAAATTACGTTTCTGATTTCCCACCATTTGCAAAAAAAAAAAAATACAACACACATTAACGTCCTTTCATATCATATTTTAATTGTACCATGTACGTTCGATTTTTTTTTTCATTTTTTCTTCTCGGTCGGTCCGCATGTCTTTCAGTGACCGTGGGTTTGTGACTCCCATCGACCCTCAGTGTGTTAATTAAGTCTTCCTACATACGTGAATTTTCGACACAGCATGAAACCTATGTGAGTGGGTGAATGCATGTGTATATGCATGTGTGTATTGTGCATAGAGCGAGGTGCTGTTCATATATAAAGACGGTGGTCTGGATTTTCCCGGTAGACCGGCGGGCAAGTCCATCCTTGCACGTCGGCTACCAGTACAATAAAACACACCATTGGTCAATTGTCAGCCCCTTCCGTCAACGTTATGTGAGCTGTATATATTTGTTGTGAGAACTTTTGACTTAATTGGGACACCAGCTGTCAACTTTTTTACTTTTTAAAACGTGCAGAATTGGTGTCTGTAAATAATGAAAGAAAAAAGATCATATGCATAAACACATAGTAGGTGACTGAGAAATAAGAGAATGATGATTATACAATAGATAGAGAAGGAGGTAGAGATAGTAGTAATTGGTGAGAGGAGAGAGAGAGAAAGAGAGGTTAAAATTGAACAGCAGAAAGCTGTATCAGAATACAAATCAAATGAGTCAGCAATAAAAACACACAGAGGCCGTTAATATTAATAGCTGTCAATTAACGAGGGCAGCACAAAAAACACCGTTTGACCCACTTTTTTTCTACCTGTAAAATGTTTTACATATTCATGACCTGATTATCCCAATGTGCCCGGATATGATAGATCATACATGATGTTACGTCATGTAAGTCCAGGAAGTTGAATCTGTTTTTTTTTTCCAATGACGCTGCAATGTTAGTTAACCTTGACTGTGTTGTAATCTGTACGGATGGGGAAATCCCGCAATGGGTTATGGGAGTGAGGGAAATACAATGGGATCTCACACAAAGGTGGACCTACACGAGATGTCATACAAAGGTGGACCTACACGAGGTTACAAAGGTGGACCTACACGAGATGCCATACTAAGGTGGACCTACACGAGGTTACAAAGGTGGACCTACACGAAATGTCACACAAAGGTGGACCTACACGAGATGTCACACAAAGGTGGACCTACACGAGATGCCATACTAAGGTGGACCTACATGAGATGTCATACAAAGGTGGACCTACATGAGATGTCATACAAAGGTGGACCTACATGAGATGTCACACAAAGGTGGACCTACATGAGATGTCATACAAAGGTGGACCTACATGAGATGTCATACAAAGGTGGACCTACATGAGATGTCATACAAAGGTGGACCTACATGAGATGTCACACAAAGGTGGACCTACATGAGATGTCATACAAAGGTGGACCTACACGAGATGTCATACAAAGGTGGACCTACATGAGATGTCACACAAAGGTGGACCTACACGAGATGACATACAAAGGTGGACCTACACGAGATGACATACAAAGGTGGACCTACACGAGATGTCATATAAAGTGGACCTACACGAGATGTCATATAAAGTGGACCTACACGAGATGTCATATAAAGTGGACCTACACGAGATTCCATACCACGGTGAACCTACACGAGATGGAGCTAGTGCCATACAAAGTTGGAGCTAGCTGACCACCATTAGATGTCATTCGAAGGTGGACCTCCACGAAATGTCACACAAAGTAGATGTAGTAAATCTTCATGAGATATTTAAAAAAGAGTTCAGCTGTTAAATATTGTAAATTATTTCAACTACTCCACGCTTAAACACACTAGACAATAGCGTTATATCATTATTATTAATTATTATGATGGGTCGCCATAATTATCCGTCTTAGTTTTTTATTAACATGAGCTACGTGGGAGGGATTACATCACATGACGTAAGACCCACCTGAACCCTACCGGAACTGTTGTAAGTGCAAAAAATTATTATTCCGCCAAACAATTGTACCAATGGGTCTTTGTCAACAAATATTTTAGAATGTGTCCAAATTTATGTTTCATAAACATTTTTTTTGCAGTTACATGTATTTTTTGAGTCGACTTACATCCATCAATGTCTCCAGGGCAGGGCATGACAAGTTGTAACACGGGCACTTCCTGTGGTGGACGCCGTCAATGCACGCAGCGATTGGTCTGTTTCGAGTCTAAGCTAAACCAGGTTAAATATTTCTTGTGTACGGACAATAAAGCAGTGGTTTATAATAGTATCCAGAGTTTCTTCCAGGCATCTCTTACCCCCCCCCCCCCCCGAACGAAATGAAATTTATGTAATTTATATAGAAAATATATACTTTTAACAGTGTCAGCCCCCCGAAGAAAGTCTACCGCCCCCCCCCCCCCCCCCCCCGCGAAAATTTCAAGTGCCCCCCCCCCCCCCCCCCCGAGAAAAAAGTCTGGAAGAAACACTGATAGTATCGGTCCCATAGTTAGCTTGTAAATATTTCTTGTGTACGGACAATAAAGCATTGGTTTAAAAAACTTTAATGCTGATAGAAATTTTGAAATATTTTATTTTTATGCTTTTTATTTCTTTTTTTGTGTGTGTGTGCCTAAGACAGGTATTTTACAGCGTCAGTTTGCCTTGCCATGTTCGCTTTAGTATAACAGTTTTCATCATCGGCTTGTGAGGTCTGATACAGATTTACTTTCTGACATGTACTTTCATTCATTTAGGATGGTTTACTTATACCTAATGCAAAACGTCTAGTTATAATTTATTTTCAAACCTGAAACTGCACGTGTGTAATTAAATGGTGATTCAACGTTGTGGGAATTTCTTTTTTTCCATTCTTTTCTTTTTTTATTTCGTTGGGGTGGGATAATGGGTAGTGTCGAATTCACAAATTATGAATTGTTGATAAGTAGAAAATTAGACAACTAAATTTGGGTCGGCGAGGTCGAGTCGGTAAAGCTCATGGTTGCTGAACCGAAAAGTCTCGAGTTCAAATCTCTCAGTGAACCCATCCTTCATTTTGTTTATATAAATGCTGATGTGATTCACGTTAATAGTAGCATTGGTTTCATCATGATATTGTTTTTCAGATTTTTCAAAATTAAGTAATTTACCTCTCTGCGTACCTTCAACAACAATAAATGTTTTTTTTTCGAAACAATCCACAATCCATAATATAAAAATTATTAATATTTGTGCGTGTAGCTGAAGAGCCGCATCTTGACACCTAAAGAGCCGCATGCGGCTCGCAAGCCGCAGGTTGCCGACCCCTGATCTAAACTGACGACAGACTGACGAATAAGTGAGTTAAATAAAAGCTTGTAAAAGCGACTAGTCAAGCAAGTAAAGTTATTGCTATACTTTCAATAATATACAAATATAGTATTTTATATGTTTAAAGGTATTTTGTATTTAAACTTGAGTAAAATAATAGTTTTAACAATTACAATATTCAAACAATTGATAATTTCATATATATAATACACTGTTCACTAAATGTACTGAAATAATAAACAATGAATTCTTTATTTATTTAAATAACAAAAAATTATTTTCCTTTTTACGACTTTTGGAAAATTGGTATGGATTGCTTCCCTTGTTTAATTTTAAATTAAAAAACGGGAAGTAGTTGGACAAGATAAGATTCAATGTAATCTTTAAATATACGTAATTAATGCGTTCATTCATTTGCTCAAAAAGTTTTAAAATCATTATACACTGGTAGAATGCTGTCCGCAGTAATTAACTTTTACTAGTAATTAGTTTGGTTATTAGAATTTAATTTTAAAAAAAAAAAGCTTTTTTAAATTAATATTCGTCCGAAATTGTCTTCAGACAGTAGCATAGTGTTGTATATTTACCTTTAATACATTCTCAAATCTTTAGTCCGGGATTTAAATAGTCAGCACCTCGACTGTGCTAGTCAGCATCTCTCCTAGCACTAGTCAACCACCCCTAGCTGTAGTCAGCACCTCGACTGTGCTAGTCAGCATCTCTCCTAGCATTAGCCAACTCCACCCCTAGCTGTAGTCAGCACCTCGACTGTGCTATTCAGCATCTCTCATAGCACTAGCCAACTCCACCCCTAGCTGTAGTCAGCACCTCGACTGTGCTAGTAAGCATCTCTCCTAGCACTAGTCAACCACCCCTAGCTGTAGTCAGCACCTCGACTGTGCTAGTAAGCATCTCTCCTAGCATTAGCCAACTCCACCCCTAGCTGTAGTCAGCACCTCGACTGTGCTAGTCAGCATCTCTCCTAGCACTAGTCAACCACCCCTAGCTGTAGTCAGCACCTCGACTGTGCTAGTCAGCATCTCTCATAGCACTAGCCAACCACCCCTAGCTGTAGTCAGCACCTCGACTGTGCTAGTCAGTATCTCTCCTAACACTAGCCAACTCCACCCCTAGCTGTAGTCAGCACCTCGACTGTGCTAGTCAGCATCTCTCCTAGCACTAGCTAACTGTAGTCAGCACCTCCCATAGTACTATTCAGAACCTCCCCTATCATTATCAAACGACTCCCCTTTTTTTGAAAAGTGTCGACAATCAAACAAGACTGGAAACAATAAAAAAAAAAAGATGGCTATAACCTTGACCGTAAGCTTAATCCAAACCCTGATCCTGACCCTAACCTTAATCCTTACAGTACAGCAAACCAAGCATTAAACCTACCGTAAGATAGTACTGACCTATCGAGTGTCATACAAGTCTAAAAAGTTCAATATGATACACGAAAACCTTTCTGCAACCAGTTTTTTAAAAAGGCCAATCGCCCGATCACCAGCGCTTGATTTTAAACCACCTAGTTATGTCAAATCCCCAACCCCCCCCCCCCCCCCCCCACCCCCTGTGCAGTACTCAACAGGTGACCCACTCATCAATCAGGCCCACCAATAGAGTCCTTTCATATGACGTCACGTCCGTTCGTGATACCTACGCCCGCCGCCACAGTGGTGTACACCAGACGTAAACACAATCAGCTGTTCGCCAGCGCTGGACGTGTTCACCAGCGCTGGACGCGTTCACTGTATGTAAAGAACCGCACCCGCGGAAAGGGGACAATACGTTAAAAAACTTGAACTCTTAGGAATTGAAGATCCTTATACTGTTATTGACAGTTTCGTAGATAATATAAATATGTGGACAAAATTTCTAAATAAAAATACTGTTAGTAATACTGTTTGCGTTTAGAGTTAAAGTAGACGAATCTGATAAAATGCAGTTCTCGATACTTTGTTTCAGGTAAGGACAGTAAAATAATAAACTTCATTTTAATTATAAAAGATAACTATTAATAAAACAAATATGCTCGACCTTTCAAATACTAATAGTAAAAGACAAAGTCAAAAGTAATAATAAGAATAATAAGATCTAATAGTAGGCCTAATACCTGGCTCCGCTGGGTAGACATAGAATCTAGCATCTACTTCTTTACTTAAATTTAATTACTTTAGATCTACATTCGATTCAAAATACACTATACACCCATAATAAATCAAAAGTAGTCATAATAGGCCTAATAAAGCATTTAATTGTCTCTAAGATCTAAAATCTCGCTCTATTATCTAATTATTTTTTTAGCAAACGAAATTTTCTGAAATAGAAATAGATTGTATGACTAGACTTAGATCTAGAATCTGCTACTTAAATTAAATTGTAAAAACTTTATACAAGCATGTAGTTGATATTATTGTAGTAGAAGGCTTTAATAAATTACTAAGGCCTACCTACTTTGTTGTCTTTTTACAGCAATATGTATCTGATACTGGACTGAGTTTAATTAAATTCAAATTCATATCTAGTAATTGGTCTACTAAGTTTTTGTAGCCTAGTAGTACAATCTAGATCATACCAGCCAACAACAAATAACCACATTATTATTATTTGGTTAATGATTAGGCTAATTTTTTTTTAAATCCACTGTTTATAAAAGAAATAAATCAAGCTAGAAACATTATAAGTGAGATGGTTTAGAATAATAACAATGGACCCAGTCTACAATTGATACAATTGCAGGTCTACATAGGGCCTACAGTCTAGTAGTTTACAGTAGGCACCTAGTGTGTAGCTAGTATACTAGTGTGTAGCTGTCCAGAGTTAAGATTCTTAATGCTTTCCCCTGATAAGCCATGTGTGCTATAAATGACATAACATGACACCGAGGTGAGAAGCGTTGAGGGGAGAGCAGTGGGACTTTCCCCTTTGTTCTCCCTGCTGGACCCTGAGGGTCAAAATTATATAAGAAATACTATCTCTGTGGGGCTGGGTATCACGGAGGTGAGACATTTTCAGGGGAGGGCAGGGCAGACTCCTCTTTGGTTTTATTGTGGGCTAGATACTGGTGGGGGCAGCCATCATGAGGGTTGAACGTCAGTATTAATGTGTCTGATTACTTCCCTGCTGGATTATAAGGGTCTTAAATTGTATAACATGCTACCCAGATTGGTTATTACCCATGGATTATATTAGCCGTTGTAGTGAGGGTTTTGTAGGAGTTAAGTGGTCTCACGTTTGCTACAGTAGATAACCTATAATATATTACTGCATTTGATCAGCTTCGTCTACTTAAACTCTAAACGCAAACGGTATTACTAACAGTATTTTTATTTAGAAATTTCGGCCACATATTTATATTATCCACGAAACTGTCAATAACTGTATAAGGATCTTCAATTCCTAAGAGTTCAAGTTTTTTAACATATTTTTCCTTTTCCGCGGGCGCGATTCTTTACATACGGTGAACACGTCCAGCGCTGGTGAACACGTCCAGCGCTGGCGAACAGCTGATTGTGTTTACGTCTGATGTACACCACTGTGGCGGCGGGCGTAGGTATCACGTGATTTAGGTCACGTGTTTGCAAGGACTCTATAACCGGATGCAGGAAGTGAACATTCGTCATACAGAATGTTACGCGACAGAGCGCCTGTTTCGGATTTTCCCGTTTGCTGGACAAACTAGAAACTGAGGTGTAGGGCGTTTACCTAAACAACGGTTCTCAGTCAGGGTACCCCGGGCTCCATACTTTTACACAAGGATACTAATTTGGTTAGACCACGTATACATGAAGAGGGACGATTATTTGTAATATTTAGAGACGGAATTCACTATATTTAATTATTATTGCGTTACAGGTAGCGATGACCAAAGAATAAGCGTCAATGTTTTGAAGGGACTTGGAAAGAACAACTCAAAACCTGATCACAAACCGATTTCTGCTTAACTTAAAAGGTTTCTTTCTTCTTTTTCATCGTTCTTAATTTTAGTGTTGGAAGGAAAACACAATTAAGGATACGTGTCAACTTGTTATGCGCCATTGAGGCCATTGACCCCGATTTCAGTCTGCTTTTCTTTTTGGATTTGCTTCCATAGCCTTTGTCCAACCATGCACAAGCTACAAGGCAGAAGTTGTTTAATTTTGGAGTTGTCTCTCCTAGAAGAGTGGCTGTACCCCAGCTAACGAGCCTCATCTGCCCGAGGGTTCGAACGCGAGACTTTACCGACTCGACCGCGCCGACCCATGAAAGAGGTTTGAAAAGAAGTTGTAGTGAACAGTTGTCCAGTGTAGTGTCGTGAACTAGTATCTACAGACCATGGTATTCTTAAAAATTCTTTCAATTATCGAAAAACTAAATATAAGTACACACTCTCACACACATAAACATACACACAAAACATAAACACATATAAATACATATAGATATACATGTAAACATACATATTTATCTTGTCAAAAAGAGCTCCATACAACTAAAATAAAAACAACATTAATCCGAAGGCAAAACAAAAAAAAAAACAAAACCAAAAACAAAGAGTGTGGCCTATTGTTTGTTTTTCTTTGTGTTATTTAGTTCTCCGCTAATGTCGAAATCCGCTGATAAAAATTGCGCCGATGTCGGATGCGCTAATGTCAATCGCGCCGGTGTCTATTGCGCCAACTACACCGCGGCGCCGCGACTCAACAAAACAGACAATTTGGGAAGCTGATTAAAACGTTGTCAGGTCGATTCCCTGACCAAAAGACGACACAGGAAGGACACTCAAAAGATCAGGACGCCATTAGACGCTGTTTGGATGTCGCACTGCGCAGAACAATACCTGCGCGTTTTACGCCATGAAACGATGCCGTGCTGTTTGCGTCACGGAACAAAAAGGTGGAGTTAATTACAGAAGATTTCCGTGGCGTTCTATTGTGTTGTTTTCACTTAAAGAGATACAAGAACGGTGTTTCTATACACGGCGAACATGCTGGATTAACCAAAAATAAATTGGAATAACGGTCGAGTTTACCGTTTTGGTTTAAGTTAGGGTTTGTATTTGGCTTTGTCAGGCCGGGGTCAGTGACACAGTCACGTGACTGATGACACTGTCGTAGAGCGCACCTCCCACATCCCACTCCAACTCCACCCCGCTTTCCCCGCCTCTTGTTGGTGTATAAAGAGTACTGCCTGGGATGTTTACATGGAACCGTAGTTGGTTTAATTAATCAGTGAGTTCAATTAGCTGAATAACGGCTTGTATAGGTCGGGAGAAATGTGTGAGGTATGGCTTATAATTCATCAACCAACGGTCACTCTGTTTTTTTTATTTTGTATATTGAAGGCAGGGATGCTAACAGTTTCTTCCAGAAGAAAGTCTACCTTCCCACCGAACGAAATGAAAATTATATAGAAAATATATACTTTTAACAGTGTCCGCCCCCCCGAAGAAAGTCTACCGCCCCCCCCCCCCCCCCCCGAAAATTTAAAGTCCCCCACCCCCGGAGAAAAAAGTCTGGAAGAAACACTGGGGATGCTTAACTCTTTACCGGAAGTATCTAATAGACTATTAGTAGTTTCCCTCTCACAGTTAAAAAATTGTTTAAAATTAGACATTATTTGCTATTTAATTGTAAACAATTAGTATTTTAAAATATAATTATTAGAAGAGAATATCAATTAAATAAAATTAATTAAGAGTATTTAAAATTTTTCGCCAACTTGTCTGCAATGGCAACTTTAGAGAAACAAATGATTGTTAGTAGTGTGTACACATTAGATGAGTGAAATAGTTCGTCCTTGTTGAGTAGTAACGTTTCGGACTTTTACAATAGTTCTAAGGAAGTGCAGATTCATAAAGTTTGAGTGGACCACGGCGGAGAAGTATCACCCCAAGATCTCCATCACCTGAAACAATGAGTACAGGTTTAAAATATTTTCTCATGGCAAACTCACTCACAACACCCGTCAAGGAGGCGCATTCATAAACGTTTATTTTTATATTTAGACGACGTTTTAACAATAGCAATTTGGCTGAGAACGGTAGAAGATTTATCTGGCGCATTCTTTCAACCTGGCTCATCTGTCAGTGCCATATTAGGTTGGTCTCAAGTCTCCCCCCCCCTCCACCCCATCGGTCGTTTCACACTTAAACCATCCAGCACTTTCAACGATGCTACTCCGTAAAACGGCTGTCTATACCGTGACCAGTTATTTATTTTCTGCATTAAGTGACGCCTATCTTTAACCAGTTAGTAATATGTTCTTGACTTATTCGCGTGAGACCCAGGAGAAACAAAGGGCTGTAGCTCCACCCCTTCTACCAGACTTCACTTTACCAGCCCGCCTCCGTATTTTCTAGTTCTTCCCACTTTTCTATTTCCATGCAGGCAGAGGCGTAGCGAGGGGGGGTGGGGGGGGGGGGGGAGGGGGTGGGGGCGGCGGAGGGACCTTAGGGGGGGGGGCGCCAAATTGAAAGTTTGAGGGGGGGGGGGGGGGTGCGAATGAAAAGTTCGAGGGGGGGGGGGTGCTAAATCGAAAGTTTGAGAGGGGGGTGCAAATGAAAAGTTCGATGGGGGGGGGGGGGAGGGGTGTGCAAATCGAAAGTTTGGCCCCGGGCGCCGGGAACGGTCGCAACGCCTCTGCATGCAGGTTCTAGTCCAAATCTTAATTTTCTATATTTTCATCTCTTCTCCCAAAGGGTTGCCCTATCCCACCCCACTTTTGGGCTTTGATATCCCTGTGTGAACCAAATAGACCATATCACAGTCTCCAGAAAACGCAGCAGTATATTGGATGTTATGATGTGACGTGGTGCCGACCTAGCCTCAGATCAGAGTGTGGTAGCAACATAGAGAAAAAAGCTAAAACAGTTGAGGAATCAATGGGGTTAATCTCACATCAACACCGCCTATCTCAAGCGCCCATCTGTAAAAGGGGATTTAACTCCAGTCTGATAGCAGAAACGGTAGAGAAACAATGGGTTGGAATACAGGAACGTTGGATGTCTATGACGTAGTGAAGTAATAAAAAACAAGATATATATACAATATAAATATAATAATATAAAGAGGTTTAATAAATTGTGGCCAATTAAGTTTAGTATTTTTAAGTCAGCGACGAATGATTTAAATTTCAGTAAAAGAAAAAAAAAAATCCGAAAGAACTAAGTAAATATTGTCTACAAACTTTGTACTGTCATTTGTATTTTGTATTCTTCTTGCGTGATTTCGTCCAAAGAGGGAAAGAGTAACCCACCCCTTCACACGTATTTATGTAGTTAAATACAAAGTTATCTATGCACCGGCTGGTTTCGAACACTGAACACATAGCGGTAGACAGTTAACTCGACGTAGTTTGAACAATGTGGAGATCACCAGGTCCAGTATAGCACTGCAGTACTACAGAGGAGAGGGAATAAACATTGCAAATCACAAAACACGATCTACCCAAAATTCAACGGAGTGCTCTCTCTCTCTCTCTCTCTCTTTACCTTCTCTTTCTCTCTCCCACTCACTGCCTCAATTTTAATTTCTCTTTTCTCAAACCCCTCCCCACCCTTCTCTCTCTCTCTCTCTATATATATATATACATATATATATATATATATATATATATATATATATATATATATATATATATATATATATATATATATATATATACATATATATATATATATATATATATATATATATATATATATATATATATATATATATATATATATATATATATATATATATATATACATATATACATATATATATATATATATATATATATATATATATATATATATATATATATATATATATATATATATATACATATATATATATCTATATACATATATATATATACATACATATATATACATATACATATATATATATATATATACATATATATATATACATATATATATATATATATATATATATATATATATATATATATATATATATATATATATATATATATATATATATATATATATACATATATATATATCTATATACATATATATATATACATACATATATATACATATACATATATATATATATATATACATATATATATATACATATATATATATATATATATATATATATATATATATATATATATATATATATATATATATATATAAATATATATATATATATATATTATATATCAAGGCAAATCTATTGTAAAGAACTGCCATACCTTTCTGCGCTAGCATATGAATGTAGCAGTCCCGTGGCTGACAACTTCTCGTTTCCCCTATTGTGTCAACCCTCAAGTGCTGACACCCCCATCTATCTCCCAGTCATCTTGACTGATAGGCCGGCCCTCGACACGGCCCTCGGTACAAGCCGGCCCCGCACTGGGCACGAGTTGAATGTCTGACTGACTCACACACACCGGGAAAACAAAGCCATTACATAGAAACAATGAACACGAAAAGGATATATATATATATATATATATATATATATATATATATATATATATATATATATATATATATATATATATATATATTACGCAATACAAAGTATGCAGTAATTGTATAACTTATGGCATCTACTTCCTACTATTTATTTAAATCCACGTGAAAGCCTCTATTTGAAAGAACTATTTCATCTATGCATAAACCGATGGATAGATTAGCCGATATAATTTAATAATTGCTTGATAAGGCAACAGAGACAACTTTGGTGAGATAAGAGATGGTACTCGTTAGCCTATATAGAGTGTTCTATTTCGATTTTTATACTTGTAACGATTATATTATACTCACAGATATATACGTGGCAATGTGATTCTGATACATTTTTACAAACAATTCAATTAATTAGAGGTAGTTTCTGACAAACTAAATAAAATATTTCTCATTCAGATGACTAGATCTATACTGAACTAATCACAACGCTGATAATTATCTAATTAAATATTAATTAATTACACTTTTACTTTCTGATGTGCAATACAAGTAAAGTTACCGGTTCAGGCTAGGCGCTGAATAAGACAAATGAAGTAGAACACGTTAACACCAATCATATGTTTCTGCGACCTCGGTATATGAGGGGATGGTGTGGTCAGTTCTTTGACTTCAGTTTCTGTAACACGAGTCAGGTACCCATCATTTAGGTGGACTGAGGGACATTGGACGGGTTCTAAACTCGTGGCTCCGAGTTCAAAATGGTGCGCTTTATCGCCCTACCACGCCGTCGCTTATTTTGTCAATAATAAAATTAATATCTGGCATTCATTTGGCGCTGGAATTATATCTACTTTATGAAAGCGCCAAATTAGCAAATATTTTCTTAGAACCTGCTTCAGAAAAAAACTATCTCAATATAAAATATAGGCTATTTCTTTTTTATTTTATTTTTTATTTTTTTAAATTTTTAAATTATTTTTTTTTGGCTAAACATAGAAATAAAATTGGTTTAATTTTCTTATTTTTGGCACATTAATTAAAAAGCTTATTATTATATGGTTTTGTTTTTAATAAAATAGTGTTGCATTTTAAATGAAATAAAGCTTTTGTTTTTTCTTCATTCTTTTTAAATGTCACTTACACTTTTTTCTTGTCATTCTTTTCAAATGTCACATGCAGTTTCCCTTTGTCAACCTGTTCATATGCCCCTGTATTTCTATAATTGTATCTTTGTCTAAAGTTGTTTCCCTTTCCTCAATACGTGGTTAATTTAATTATCCCATGCTGAATCAGGTAGTCCCTCTGGAGATTTAATTAACACTTTTCTGAGGCGTACCTCCTAGAGCACCATCTGCCCCAGACCCATAATCCCACAGAAAAGTGCATCTAAACTCCAAGACAACAAGCGACTCGTGAAATTCTTTAGATTACCCTCGGAGCTCGTGAGGACGCTGAGCGTGACACCTAACCTCTCGATTTCACAGAAAACTATCACACAAGTCAGGCGTTAAATTGAATTCAATCGCGAATCGTCGAGTGAAAGGGTTTCAGAATTTTCGCGGGTGAATTGGATCTTTGTGTTTGTGATCTCGATACAGTCATCTCGGTAGTCACACAAGGTTTTCTACGGTTGGGGCTAATTAACGAAAGATCATTATACGATTTTTCGTTGTCGTTGTTTCTATTTATAAACTATGCGATCCCAGCAAGCTAGTTGTGTTTGTTCGTTGATTGGTGGACGTGGGAAGACGTGGTTAGAACAAGATGGTAGTGTAACAATAACAGACAGTGGGTGGAGGGATGTGGTCGAGTAGACGAGACACCATGCTGACTAAACTGAAAGTCTCGAATGGCTATATAGATTTTACGTGGGGATTATTAAAAGATGGAAATATAGCTTTTACCAAGTAATTATTATAATATTGCCATAGATTTTATCTAGTAATTATTATAAGATGGCCATGTAGATTTTATCTAGTAATTATTATAAGATGGCCATGTAGATTTTATCTAGTAATTATTATAAGATGGCCATATAGATTTTACCTGGGAATTATTGTAAGATTGCCATATAAATTTTAAATAATTTTAAACAGTGTTAGCCTTAGAATGCATAAAAAATTAATAATAAAGAGTGTACGTATTTATTAAAACATATTGAATATGGATTCACAAATATATACATTTAAAAATTGAAAAAAAGATATGTACATGTAGGCTACATTATTACATTTTAATTTTTTTTACATCAGTAATACTTTTTTTGATATAGATCTACTATCGTAAGTGTTTGTCAAAAGAAGCTTTCTCTCCCCATCAAAGTAAGTACGTACTACAGCTAATAGTTTTATATTTAGATTATAAACCATTGACAATTCTCAAATCTTTACAATATAAAGAGTAAAGAAAAAAAATAAATAGGGGGCCTACACTTTTGAATATTTAATATTGTTTATAAAAGAAAAAAATTGACATGTTCTTAAACTTTGATACTACGGAATTTCCCTTTAAGAATAGCCTTCTTTTATAAAATAATTACAAGTTATTCCCCTTGTTTACTTTAAAAGTTTATAGGGGAAGTAATTCTGTTTTTCAGCTTTACATTGAATCGATTTCGGAGTTATAATTCGGTGTTATCAGATTACTTTACCCAGCGTGCCCCATTTGAACACTGTTACAGTTTTCTGCTTACGGGACGGAGTGGCCTAGCGGTAGAAAGCTATACTGCTAACCCGTGAATCTCGAGTTCGAATCCTGTTGCAATTCAATAGGCTCCACCTAGCTCTGATGGGTAAGTAAATGAAGTTGGGCTTAGTGCTGACTACACTATCCCTTCATATGCTGAAGGAAACTTAAACAATGGTGTGGATTTTTTCTTTGGTATGTCTGCCTTTTAGACTGACGGCCCTTATGGTCTGTCTGCCCTTTAGTCTGACGGCCCTTATGGTCCATGTCGAATTTCATATAGAATACTATAGAATAAAATACTTAAAAAAAACTTTTTAAAAAACCACGTTTTTCTTGTGGACTAAAAAGTAGAAAATAACTATTTACATACATTTGATGACAAAAAACATGGGTACGTTCACCATCAAATTTCCCGACCCATCTGCCCCGACTGGAAGAAACTCTGGCGATAACTTAATAAAGAAACTGAGATTCATTTAAAAATCGGAGATGAAAGAAAATGGTTTTTGGTCTTGTTTCTTAGAAAAGAAAATATATTTGTACACCTGTTATATAGCATATCCAAATTAATTAAGAATGTCGGCGTGTTAATAAATTATACTAATTATTTTCCCTTTATTTTTTGTTAAGATGTGTATTGTTTATCAAAATTTCAAATTTAAATTGATTACGAATGTCTGTTTTTCGGGCAAGTGTCCATTCGGGCATTTGTCGCATTCGGGCAAGTGTCCACTCGGGCATTTGTTCCATTCGGGCAAGTGTCCATTCGGACATTTGCCCCATTCGGGGATATTTTCATCACAATGAAATGTTCTATTTATCTGCAATAGTGTTAAAAAATAACCGGTTAAATAAAAGAGTCGAAAGTTGATAACAATGTATTTTGCAGATTTTCACATCTCTATCAAGTATGTGGTTACTACAGATACTGCTTTTCTGTCTAGACTAAAATCCATTGACTGTTATGAAATCCTAAAAAATTAAAGGTTATAGCACATTCTACATAACGTTTAAAATATTCAAAATTATAAAAATAAAAAAGGTAAATTTAAAAAAAAAGATGTTACCCAACGAATTTCTTTTTAAGTGTAACGTTTTTGATGAAATAATTATAGTTTTTTTTCCCCTGAATGTTTACAATATCTGAAGGGGAAATAATTAATTTCTTCAACGTTGTATTGTATTGACTATTGAATGATACACAGCAGACACACATACACAAATATATATATATATATATATATATATATATATATGTAACTAGGGGAAGTTACCAGACATAAGAAAGCGGTACAGCGCTGTCAACTTTGACACGACTGATGTAATAACACAGGTGGTGGCTGATAACGATCAGAAAGCCAAGGCGTAGTATCTCGGGAAGCGATACGAAAGACGGTCTGTCAACTTTGATGTGACAGGATGCAGATGGCTTATTAAATCGGACTGTACAACAGAAGCGGCGTAATTAACATTCTGATACAACGATTACGATTACGATTATGATAGGACCGAATATGAGTACGATTATGAAGGGGATATATAGGAGGGCGACGGCTGGGTTCTCTCTCTCTCTCTCGCTCGCTCTCGATCAGTCAGTCAGTGTGGCAGTATCAAGTTGGTTATTGAACGGGTTAGCCGTATTGTGTTAAGAAGGACGATAGACATGTGTATTCAGTTAGATGAAGCCTAGTGAGGACTGTTGGGGGTCAGTTGATTCAGACTATTATTGTGAAACATCTCTCTTGATTCATTATATTATTGTGAAGCATTCTTTGATTCATGTAATAAAAGGATCAATAATGAACCTGCATCTTCGAGTATCTATGCTGTGGTCAATGTTGTGTGGAATGAGTGGTTAGACTCGGGAAGGTCACATTTGGCGTTGTCGGCAGGGTAGCCAGAGACTCGTTACATTTGGCGTTGTCGGCAGGATAGACTCGGGGACTCGTTACATTTGGCGCTGCGATCAGGATGAATCCAACGAGACTTGCCGCTTGAGGCACCCATAGTCAACCTAGTTCATAACTGTGTTTAGTGTGTGTGTGAATTCGGACATTCAGGAACAGTGAAAATTGAGGAACGAGGAAAATTTTTTCATACACACACGGTAAGAAAGAACTCTTTTTTTTTTACTAAAGGAATAAAATGTCTACTCTGGACGAGAAGCAGACCCATATTGTGGTCCTGCCCAGAGAGTCCCACATTAACAAATTTTACGGGGACGGTGATCCAACTTTAACCAACAGGTTCAGTGAGGAGGTCAAAGCGGCCTGGGCCTCGAGAAACATGTCACCAGAGGAAAGATTAAGACTGCTGATGGGCAGTATAGGAGAGACGGTTAGGGCAGAGGTCAAATGCCACGATAAAACCGTCCAATCAGATCCAGATAAGGTGCTGGATCTAATTATCGGGGTTCGTAGGCTTAAAGCAGAGAATGGCGGAGAGTGTGATGGAGTATTCACACCGAATAAACAGGGCCTTCGATTCGGTAAAGGGCAAAACACCTGACATTGATGTACGCCTACTGAGGGACCATTTCATCGAGGGGCTAGCAACCCCGATCTTAAGGAGAGAGTTGAAAGAGGAGGTCCACAAAGACCCGCAGTTGACCTTCCTTCAGGTCAGGAACTCAGCGATCCGCAGGTCCGAGGATGAGGACCAATCGAACTGTTCGGTGGACAAAGTCTCTGTGCCGGAACAGAAACAATCCCCACCCACGGGGACCGGCACGGTGGAAACCATGATGGCTCAACTGTTGGCCCACCTGGATAAGGTTGACCAAAGATTGGAGAGGTTAGAAAGCAGGTCAACAGCTGAGAATCAGGAAAAGAACGGGACAAAACAGAGACAGGTTGGACGGCCGCGACCCGCCGGTCCATCGCTCCGGTGGACGGCTGACGGTCGACCAATTTGCTTGTCCTGTTCACAACCCGGACATATGGCACGGTACTGCCAGGGAAACGGTCGTCCTCTGTAAGGCAGGGCCAGGCTACAGAGGGGCGAGGTTATGGCCCAAGAAGCAAAATGATGGGAGTCTGTCCCGAAATGGTGATTACGATTGGGGACATCGCGGTGAAGGCAATTGTGGATACAGGCTCCCAGGTGACGACAATTACGGAAAATTTTTACACCAAATGGATGAAAGGAAAAGACCATAGGTTGAGGTCTGACACATGCATGCGCCTGACGGCAGCTAATGGACTAACCATTCCATACTGTGGTTATTTTCTGGCGGATGTCGTGGTGGCGGGACATAGGTTGAAGCAGGTTGGGGTGTTCGTTACGAAACACAACCTAGAAACAAATGTGTCAAATATACCTTGCCTGTTGGGCATGAATATTCTTGGCCAGTTGCCAGAATTTCTTACAAATATTGTCGGATCGACCACACCAGGTCGGGGATCCAAGTTGGCCAGGTTTGCCAAGACCAGAGGAAGGATATCAGTCCCGGCAAACACGGTCAAGGCAATCACATTACAAATTGGTGATAGAAGCGTGAATGGTGATATGATGATAGAACCATGTGGCGCCGCACTGAGGGCAGGCGTCGTGTTACTGCGGACATACACATCAGCGGAAAATGGACTAGTTCAAGGATTAGTGGCAAATGTTTTGGATGAGGAAATTTTTATACCGCCTAACACTCTGGTAGGAGTACCACAGAACGTCGAGGTACAAAAGTCGGCACAGTGCATCGAACTGAGCAATACCAGCAGTAATGAAGTAACAGTTAGGTCGGTCAATGTGACGGCCGAGGTGAAGAAAGAGGATGGCCGATCATATACATTCCCGGAAACTGAGGACCCAAAACTAAATGAATTGTTGAATAAGTACAGGGATATATTTGCCTCGTACGAGGGTGATTTGGGTTACACGGAAGTAATAAAACACCAGATACCCTTACTACAAGACAAGCCGGTGGCGCAACCTTATCGAAGATTACCACCAAGTCACTACTCTGCGGTGAAAGCACACCTGAACGATCTACTAAAAAAGGGAATTATTACAACCAGCACGAGCCCGTATGCGGCACCGATAGTAGTGGTAAAAAAGAAGTCAGGGGAGATAAGACTGTGTTGTGATTACCGGAAATTGAACAATATCACAAGAAGGGATGCATTCCCCTTGCCTCGTATTGATGAATGTCTTGATGCGTTGGGGGGAGCAAGATTTTTTTCTACCTTGGATTTGGCTAGTGGCTACCACCAAGTGGCCATGCACCCCAACGATCAACATAAAACTGCATTTATTTCTCCACTGGGACTGTACGAGTGGACCCGTATGCCGTTTGGTCTAACTAATGCACCTGCTACATTCCAGCGAGTAATGCAGAGTGCTATGAGTGACTTTCTATTTCAAATAATGTTGGTGTACTTGGATGATATACTGGTTTACTTAAAAACTTGGGAGGACCATCTAGAAAGATTAGAACAAGTGTTTCTCCGTCTTAGGGAGATAGGAGTAAAGCTGAACCCAGACAAATGCTGCTTCGGTCTGAAATCGGTACATTTTTTGGGTTACGTGATTTCGTCGGATGGCATCGCCACTGACCCAGATAAAATTGCAGCTGTTAAAGAATGGAAACAGCCAACAACTACAGTAGAGGTCAGATCATTCTTGGGCTTTGCTTCCTATTATAGAAAATTTGTGCCTGGTTTTGCAAAAATTGCCGCACCATTGCATGACTTGGTAAACAAAATGACAAAGAAACACAGTAAGGAGAAAAAGAAAGGTAAAACACAACTGATAGGTGAATTATGGACTGAGGAATGCCTGAACTCGTTTAAGCTATTGAAAAAGGCTTTGACAGAGGCGCCGATATTAGGATACGCAGACTTTGACAAACCATTTCGGCTAGAAATTGACGCCAGCTCTAAAGGTCTGGGAGCTGTGCTATCACAACAACAGGAGCAAGGTTTCAGGGTTATTGCTTATGCCAGTCGAGCTCTGAAGGAATCAGAGAAGAACATGACAAATTACAGCGCCATGAAACTAGAACTTTTGACATTAAAATGGGCTGTGACGGAAAAATTCAGGGACTATCTATTAGGTGCTAAATGTGTGGTATACACTGACAATAACCCCTTGAGTCACCTAAAGACAGCAAAGTTGGGATCCATCGAACAGCGATGGGCAGCAGAATTGGCACTCTTTGACCTGGAGATAAAATTTCGCCCGGGGCGGTCCAATGGCAATGCGGACGCCTTATCAAGGAATCCTTACGAGAGACCGGGCGATGAGGAAGAAACGCTGACAGGAATATGTGAGGTCAGAGCGTCAACAGATATCCCTCACGGGGTGCAAGTGAGGCAGAACGGACAGACCGGGGTGGAGCACATTTCCACAGAGCCCGGACATATGGACATTGGTGATTTTAGTTGCCTTAATCACAAAGAGATAAGAGATGCCCAGAGAACGGATAGTGGCTTACAGCCGCTGTTGAAACACGTACAGGAACAAAAATTCCCAGGAAGAAGGGAAAGAGAACAATTTGGTCGAGAAACAAAGAAAATACTGAGTCAGTGGGACCGTCTCAGTATACAGGATGGTGTTCTCATGCGGAGAATTTATGACCAAATTGATGGGACAATACACCAGGTGGTGGTGCCTGGACAATTACGAGAAGAAGTGCTAAGGTTGGCACATGACAGGGCAGGACACCAGGGTCAGGACAGGACGCACAAAATATTACGACGGAGGTGTTACTGGCCCAATATGGAAATGGAGGTCAAACGCCATTGTGAGGCTTGTGTGAGGTGTCAGCATGCGAAAATGCCAGTTGTCAAAATGAGACAGCCACCGGGACACCTATTAGCGACAAAACCACTAGAGATTGTGGCTATGGACTTCACGTCGTTGGAGCAATCATCGGATGGGACGGAACATGTGTTGGTAATGACTGATGTTTTCACCAAATGGACTGTGGCGGTGCCCACACGAGATCAGACTGCCAAAACAGTGGCAAAGGTCTTAATAGAACATTGGTTCATCAAATATGGCATACCAAGACAATTACACTATGACCAAGGAAGGGCCTTCGAGTCAGAAGTAATTAACCAACTGTGCAGCCACTACGGGATCAACAAATCTAGAACAACCACATTTAATCCGAAAGGAAACGGACAGTGCGAGCGGTTCAACCGCAGCATGCATGATTTGCTGCGTACCCTAGAACCTGAACAGAAAAAACGTTGGCCTGATTTTCTCCCAGAGTTGGTATATCTATACAACTGCACCCCCCATGCCACAACCGGCTTTTCGCCACACATGTTGCTGTTCGGACGGGAGGCTCGACTCCCCCTTGAATTGTTCCTAGGAAAAAAGGAGAGTATGACTGGCTCATACACTGCACTGGAATATGTGAATGAACATATGAGACGAATTAGAGAAATGTACAGGGTAGTACAGGAAAGACTAGAACATGAAGCACGGCGAAGGGAACCGCCGGTACAGACAAAGGACCCGCCACTCAAACTGAACGACAGGGTATCACTGCGTAGCCACCCGTTAGGCAGAAACAAAATCCACGACCTCTGGGGACAGGAGATATGGCAAGTCGTGGAGATGCCTAAAGTAGCAGGTGGCCCCTTTAAGATAAGACCCATCGATCACACCAAACCGGATCGGTGGGCGAATATTGCTCAATTAAAGAAATATTGTCATAGTCAAGAAGAGCAGTTACACACAAGGAAATCCAAGACAATTAGGGAACCGGAAACTATAACGGAAATTCACATACCCATCCCGGAACCATGTCACCATCAACAGCGCAACAGCGATACACAAGGGGAGGATACCGGCAACAAGGAGGATCCCGGTCCCTCCAAAAGCAGAGAGACAGTAGACCATCACATAAGTGGTCCGCGGAGAAGTTTGAGAAACAGAAAGAATACGAAATTTTTTGTCAGCAACCATCAATTCTTTCATGGTCGCGCTGGTATGAGAACAGACTGTTCAAAAAGTCATAAAAGTGAACTGGTGAAGGCACCAAACGAAAAAAGGTGGATGTGAATTCTAGAACTGTTTTGTGTCTGAGGAAGATGATGTAGACACATTTGATATGTGAAATAGGGATAACGGTCAGTCTTGTACGAATGTGACGACATTGACAGTGAGTGGAACAATGGATTTTTTTACGGTGGTGCGATGGACTTTGAAGGACTGCACCTGCCGGGCGTTGTTTGTGGTTGATAACACACAAAAAAAGGCAGGGGTGGATGTAACTAGGGGAAGTTACCAGACATAAGAAAGCGGTACAGCGCTGTCAACTTTGACACGACTGATGTAATAACACAGGTGGTGGCTGATAACGATCAGAAAGCCAAGGCGTAGTATCTCGGGAAGCGATACGAAAGACGGTCTGTCAACTTTGATGTGACAGGATGCAGATGGCTTATTAAATCGGACTGTACAACAGAAGCGGCGTAATTAACATTCTGATACAACGATTACGATTACGATTATGATAGGACCGAATATGAGTACGATTATGAAGGGGATATATAGGAGGGCGACGGCTGGGTTCTCTCTCTCTCTCGCTCGCTCTCGATCAGTCAGTCAGTGTGGCAGTATCAAGTTGGTTATTGAACGGGTTAGCCGTATTGTGTTAAGAAGGACGATAGACATGTGTATTCAGTTAGATGAAGCCTAGTGAGGACTGTTGGGGGTCAGTTGATTCAGACTATTATTGTGAAACATCTCTCTTGATTCATTATATTATTGTGAAGCATTCTTTGATTCATGTAATAAAAGGATCAATAATGAACCTGCATCTTCGAGTATCTATGCTGTGGTCAATGTTGTGTGGAATGAGTGGTTAGACTCGGGAAGGTCACATTTGGCGTTGTCGGCAGGGTAGCCAGAGACTCGTTACATTTGGCGTTGTCGGCAGGATAGACTCGGGGACTCGTTACATTTATATATATATATATATGTTACGGTCAAAGCCCGAAGTCGGCCAATGCGCGCATTGGCCAATATTGCCTCCCATTGACCGGTCTTTCAAAGCCCGAAACTTTACTTCATTTCGGCCTTTGGCAGGCCAATCCGCGGACTGGACATGGTGGACCGGCCAGTCCGAATTAGAATTTTGGTTTTTTTTTATACCGTAAGAATCAAAAAAATTAAGTCTTTGTTGATTATTTTTTGGAATTTACATTGTTATTGTTACACTTGGAGCGATTTGTTGTGCACTAGGTTGTGCAATTGCAGTAAATTTAGTCTTGGCCGCCGGTCAGTGATTATGAAGATGCGATGGTTCGTAGTGATTTTCCTCAGTACCAACGGGTGACAATGAGAGCAGTTTTTCGTGAAGAATTGAAAACTCACTTCTAGCTTATAGTTGTTTAAATACATCATGGTCCGTTCCTAGTTTGTAGAAAGCGCCCTCGACGCTCATGCCAACTGCAATGATGCTTCGAGGATCTCCGCGACCTCTGTCAACATCTGGAATACAGATGCTACCAGTATCTTTCACTTCAGCATGTTTAAATTTTGTTAGCATCTTAGCACCTTGAGTTTATTATTGTCACGCAGCTGGTCTGGACGTTGCGCCACGGCAGGAGATGTGTTAACTGAGGATGTCGTTGCATTTATGGCAACCTCAATTTCTTGTTCAATGTTCTCAAGATCTTTCTCAGTAGCTAACTTATCGAGAGCCGCTCTTGGTAGATTTGAAGTGCTAAGTCCCACTTTTGCTTTGCATCCGAACAAGGCTTCGTATGGCAATTGTTGGATTCCTTGATGAAAATTACGGTTTTTCATAAAACGCTCAGTCCAATGAGCTGATTCATCTGTCTGCATCCATGTCATCATCATGTTTTGAACATCTTGGTTGGCAAGTTCTACTGAACATTGGCTTTGGCTATGCCTTGGTTTTCGGTGAACTAGTTTAAGTTCAGGCCACATGTTCTTTAGTTCAAAAATATCTTGATTCACAAATTCTTTTCCATTGGGATTAGGATTATTTATTTTGGCAGCCATCTGATATGTCTGTCTCATGGTCTGACGGCCCTTTTGATCCATGCAGCCTTGAATATAGAATGCTATACAAACAAGAGCTAAACAATATGTTACTCACAATGAAACCGCACCCTGAATAATTAAAACGCGATCACAACTTAGTCTAGATAGAACATTGGCCAGGACATCCCGGCCAGTGCGCGCATTGGCCGGCCAATGTACGAAATACGATTTTAGTATTGTTCTTCGGGCTTTGGCCAAGAGAGCCGGCCAATGTGCGCATTGGCCGGCCAATCCGCGCTTTGGCCGCAATTCGGGCTTTGACCGTAACATATATATACAGAGAGAAAGAGAGAGAGAGAGAGAGAGAGAGAGAGAGAGAGAGAGAGAGAGAGAGAATAGAGAGTATATAGTTGGATTATAATTTGGCCAAATAAAGTCACAAAACTGTAGCAGTTATATTGTTGTGATCAGGTCATATGCCAACATTTAATATTCTATTTTTAAAAAACAATTATATTGTTGTGATATGTACATTTTCTGATATCTTTATGTATTTATGTTAAAATTTCCGAAAACCTTTTTTACGCTTCCACTAATGCTAGTTTAGAATACCTTGAGGTAATGTGAATCGCTCAAATATTTCACCACTGAATGTTCGTTAGACTTTAAATGAAGACCAAATTACTCTCTTATTTAATGCATTTGACTTGAACATAAGACGACGTGGTCGTGCGGTAGTCTCGATGTTTGAACCCGAACAGATGAGGTTCGATAGTCGAGGACAGTAGCCCGCCTAGGAGAAAATTAGGCAAAATCGAAGAACTGCTGACTTGCTGATTGTTCTAAGGTAGACAAAGGCTCTCGGAAAAAAAAAGTAAAGTTCTCTTTTCGAACCTGGCGGTTCATGGGTCAAGTGAAGTAGAGTTCACTTGTTTCTGTGACCTCGGCATATGAAGTGATAGTGTGGTCAGCAATTTGCCCCGCCGCCTTTACTTTCCCTAACGTGAGTTAGATACTCTTCAGAGCTGAGTGGACTCAGGTGTGTCTTGGAGGAAATTTAGAAAGAAAAGCCAGCTAATGTGGGAGTCTATGAACCATAGGACACGTGACATGTTGACACGCAATACTTAACTGTGCTATAGGAAATCTCCATTCATATTACAATTAAGAACGACGACGAAGAAGAAGAAATGAATTTGGTAATATGAGACTTCCTTCTCGACGAGCCCTATTGAGGTTTTCTGCTTACTACTTCTTGGAGATTCTAAAAACTAAACTTTCTTCAAAACATTAACCGAGGTACGGCGAGGGCAAAAATAAAACACTAACCCTAAAACATCTTAAAAAATGGTTAAAACCTACCAGACAAAAGCATTAATAAATAATGGATTCGCCTGTCTTCGCGGCAAAGGTTAAATTAATTTTAATGAGCGGAAAAGGGGGAGGGAATGAGTACTGAAATATCTACTCACGTTGAGAAGGAAAAAAAAAATAACAAAAATTGAGGAGACATATTTTTTTTCTGGAGTGTGTAAAAAGAAATGTTGAAAATGAAGAATTATTCGAGTTAGTTTTGTTTCGCGTTTTAATGCCTTAAAAAAAAAGAAAGAAAAGTGCAGACATTTGTTTTTATTTCAAGTGCCGGCACTCGAGTCATTAGTAAATGGCGAGTGGGAGAAGTAGCCGCGCATTCTCAACTCTGTCCAGATTTTTTTTTGTGTTTCTCCAACTTTAAATTACCCGGCAAAACTTGCGTGTCACGGAAGATAAGTATTCAAACAAGGCTCCAGAACTCGCTTTTTCTGTGTGTTAAGAGTGATCTGCTCTTTAGATTGTAATTACATAAGAGACCGAGTCGGTACTTGCGAGTCGCGGCCCGTGGCGCCAGACAAAATGGAGGCCCTCGGTCTGTACAATGTTTTAATACGTTTGCGAAATATTGTAGTTTTATAACCCCGGGGAAAGGGGACGGAACTCTAAAGTGATATTGAGACCCGCGCGGAGAATGGACAGGCACGTGAGTAGCAGACGTTAGAACTAATTTAATTTAAAGGGGGAGGGGTGCTAAGGGAGGGGGGTACCCTTCATTTGACGCCATTTTTTTTTTCTTAAAACCCACTTCAATTTCTCATTTTGTTTTGTTTTGTTTTAAAACTAAGATTAAAATACGCCGGTTTAACATTTACAGTTGGAGAAATTGTGAGGATTTTGACGTTGCTTATTTCTATTCGTGTATACAAGATAGATTTTTCAGAAAGTTAGATGGCATCGAATGTTTTTGTAATATCTCATCGAACGTGGAGTGGATGTTGGTGATAATGGTTTAAAAAAATAGAAAAACAATTATTTTTTAACTTTACTAAACCTGCTGAGATATTTGTTCCCTGTCAAAAAGCCTTCTCGAAGAAAAAGTAATTAAATAGAGTTGAGGTTCGCCCCGTAAGTTTTCAACATTATCCCACTAGCCAGCGTCATTCGTCAGCGAACTATTTTTAAACTCAAATTCCAACCCCTTTCCTCACCAACTTACTTCACCAAACTTTTTTACCTCGCCAACCAACCACTTACCTCACCAACTTACTTCACCTTACTTTTTTACCTCACCAACCAACCCCTTACCCACCAACTTACTTCACCAAACTTTTTTACCTCACCAACCAACCACTTACCTCACTAACTTAACTCTTACCTCACTTTTTTACCTCACCACCCAACCACTTACCTCCCTAACTTAACTCTTACCTCACCAACCTTTTTTTACCTCACCACCCAACCACTTACCTCCCTAACTTATCTCTTACCTCACCAACCTTTTTTTAACCTCACTAATCAACCCTTACCTCACTAACTTACCTCATACCTCACCAACCAACCCCTAACGTCACAATCTACCTCCTTAAATCACCACTCAACCCCCTCTCATCATCACTCAACCCTCCCTCCCAACCAACCTACCTCATCAACGTATCTCTTACCTCATCGCCCGACCCCCTTACCTCACCGCCCGACCCTTAAGTTTTTGCGCTAATGTACCCATAACTAGACACTAGTTTTCCCCTGAAGTGCGCCATTTTGAGGGGTAATTCCGTTCAAGTGCGTAGTCTAGAGGCTAGAGCTGATGACATGAGCTCAGGTGAATTTCTTTTCTTTTTTTTTTTTCAGAAAATGTGATGCAAATATTAAAAAAAAATACTTATACAACGAATAATAACATTTCTATGAAGTGGAAACAATTGAATGTGTAGGTTTCGGATACAGAGGTTGTCTTTAGGGGATCAGCTATTCCAATATCGTGACAATATTAACATACTTGATATGTAGTGATCTCAGAAATAAGAGAAAAAAAAAAAACCAAGACAAGCGTTGGTCTGATGCTAGTATTCAGAGTTTCTTCCAGCATCTCTTCGCGGGGGGGGGGGGGGGGGGGGGGGGGGGGGGGGGGGGGGGAGAAATCCCCCCAGAAATTTTTTTTTACCGCCCCCCCCCCCCCCCGAACGAAATGAATTTTACATAATTTATATAGAAAATATATACTTTTAACAGTGTCCGCCCCCCCCCCCCCCCCGAAAAAAGTTAACAGCCCCCCCTCCCCGAAAATTTCAAGTGCCCACCCGGAGAAAAAAGTCTGGAAGAAACACTGCTAGTATTGCTAGTAGTATAAAGTAACAAAGAATTATCACAACGTGATTAAAAAATTTAACAAAATAAATATTACAATGTGATATAACATGTAACAAAATATGTTTTACGATGTCATTTACATTCAACAAAATAGATATTACAATGTAAATTTAAAATTTAACAAAATAGATATTACAACATTTTAAAAAAATTAACAGGATATGCATTATAATATGGTTTAACACGAAACAAAATATGTATTACAATACGTGTTCTGTCTGTAGTTATCTGCCCTGAAAGATTGTAATCTACAACCCAGACAAACAAATGTGTAATTAACAACAAGCGTAGCACATCAACTCAACACATCTCTTTGTTATTATTTTTGTTTCTTATTAATAATTTAAAAAAAAAAATAATACGTAAACATTTTTAAAAAAAATTTAATGAATGAATTAAAAAAAATGCAGATGAAATTGCTAATGTTTGTTACCAAATTTTTATTTTGTTTGCCTCGATTTTGACAGTTCGGCTCTCAGCTCACTTGTCTTATATAGGCCTTAACAGACTTCGGTATCAACAAGAGAATATAACACACCGTAATTGGATTAGTATCACACTCAAGAAGATAATGATACACAATCATTTCATCAATTAGCACAAGCAATTACATAATAAAATACACATTTATTTAATGAATTATTACTAAGTTAAATACCATTAACCAAAATAGAATAAAAGACAATCGTTTAATTAGTTACCGCATAAAACACGTCGATCTGTGAAGAAATAATGGACACGATTAGATAATGATCAATTGCAAACTTAGTCACACATGATCTGAAAAATACTCAGTGAATGCCAGCATTTTTAAAAAAAGGAGGAAGAAATAGAAAAGCTTTGTGAAAATATGCCTGTTGAACAGGTACAATGTGCATTTTTCATAATGAGATGTATAATTAGGAGTGATTTGTTTAGAAATAATAAATACAATGTTTTTACAATTCCTGATTCCTCAGTAGTAATTGCTAGAGATTAAACTTTAAGAAATTAAAAATATTTTTAATATCACAAAAATTTGAAATTAACAACTGTTTTATTACGTTGTAGGAGTTGGCAAATCAAGAAAGATTTTTAAATACTTTACCGGCCAACGTTTCAACTGCAATAGGGAAAAAAGTTCATGGTTAAAAAAATATTTTTCTTGCTTTTAAAAACCGATACACATTTTAAAATGTGTTTTAAAGTGTATATTAACTAACTACGTATTATTTTGAGTGTTAGTTACCTAAAACGTATATTTTAAAGTGTATATTGCATTATTACGTATATTTTTAAAAAGATATTACCTAATGAATATATATAAATGGTTAATTGTATATTACCTCGATACGTAGGGTTTGTAAGCATATATTACCTAAGTATGTATAGTTTTGAGTGTAGGCTATATTACCTAGATACGTATAGTTTTAAGTGTATATTACCTAAACAGTATAGTTTTAAGTGTATATTACCTAAATACGTATAGTTTTGAGTGTATATTACCTAAATACGTATAGTTTTAAGTGTATATTACCTAAATACGTATAGTTTTGAGTGTATATTACCTAAATACATCCAGTTTTCCCGCCAAGTACCCCCGGCGTCTGTACACATTTAGGGTCGTGCGTAGCTGTCATACGGAAAGAGCACTCAACCAGGCAAGGGGCGAGCACTCTAATGAATTTCATCTCCAGAGGATCGCCCTGCATTAGCAAATGCGGCGTCAAGTGGACAGGTACGCCAAAAGATTACTGCTACACTCGGGAGTCTCTTTGACTTTCTGTTTTCATTAAAAGTTATAAAAAAAAATAGTTCGTTTAAACCAGCAGTTTATATTTAGTGAAAAATATATATATAGGAGGGTGAGGTAATCTACCTTGTTAATTATCTAATTAAAAATAATCAGCTAAAAATATAAGATTTTTGTTTTACTGTAATTAGCTTTTAACATTGTTAGCGTCAAAGAAAGAATTGACAAGGTGATGTAAAAAATAAAAAATAAAAAATTAAAAAATTAAATAAAGCTCTGATTAGCACGTAAAGACACTCTTATCGTTGCAGGACTTTACAAGTCTGATTCACCAGGCTGCGTCTTCTGTTCGTCAAAATACAACAAAATCTGTCAAACGAGAACAATAAATAGATCAAGGCTCCAACATTTGTTTAAGGAGCATTATAATCTTTTGACAAACAGCAAGTTGTTGAAGTTAAATATTGGTTATCAAAATAGTACATACATTTTCAAAGTACAATACACAAATTATTTGGAGTCCTATAAATTTGTTACAGTGCTACACATATCAAAATACTAAAAAAAATCCTGTTGAAGTATAGCAGAAAATTGTGTCCTGTAATATTTGGGGTAAAAGCGTCAGTTCAAGAAATGTTTTCTATTACCAATAGCAGGTGAGTGGTGAATCGCCGTGTTAATCAAACTTGAATGATTATTGATTTCATGAACTGGTTGATTTAAGGGCTTTGGTTATGTCTAGTTACATTTCAGTTGGTATGCTAAAAAAAATAGTTGGGGGGGGGGGGGGGGAATGTGGATTTCGGGGGTGTGGGGTGGGAAGGGCTGGGCTGGGGGGGGGGGGGGGTCGTGAAGAGACTAAACTTATAATACTGATGGTTTAACACATTCATTACAGTTAAACAACACTAATATAGTACTTTTGTATGATGGGCATTAAAAAAAATAAAAATGATGTTTCACAATGAGTCTTTTTTTTGGTCAATTTAAATAAAAAATGTCCAACTAAAACAAATCTGTTTGAAGGTGAAGGGTGCTCAGCTGCAAGCCTGTTTGATGGTATGACGTTGTGTGCTGTACGTCACGATGACGTCACACGAATGCCACCGACCCGCGTAAACCGCACTGCTCAACACACCCCGCACACAAGGGAAGTGACGTAGAGCCCATAGCGTGCGGGCAGGGTGTAGAACTCGGGTAAAAACAAAAGCCTACAGCTACCTTAAGACGGAAAAATACTCAAACAGGCGGTATAGAAAAGTCAAGGGTATTTTAATTTAAAAAAAAAGCTAATTAGAAAAAAAAAATCAGGTATTGCTTACTCTAAAGAAAAAAAAACTTTTTGTGTTTCTACAAGACAAAGCATTGTGGGTATTGAGCCAAACATAACGTACCATGATTAAGTTGCGGATCAACTGCAATCGCTGCTTGACGTACACAATACGTCAGTGTGAGTTCCAGAAACGCCATATGCTCATTTGTTTGGGCCGTTCAGTCAAGCGTTTAATTAAACTCTAACCGTAACTTCAAGAATGGACCTGTTCGAGTTGACGAGAATACTTTCATTATTATTGACATGAATACAAATATTTTTTTATTTTTTTTAGATTTTGCTATTCAAAGCGATAGTGAAAAAAAAAACAACTTAAGCCTGAATAAATTCTAAAATTTAATATTTTTAGAATAAAATATAATTTTTTAAATTTAAGGCTACATTTCAATATATTTTCATCAAGTCTAAGTTGTAACACTAAAACCTCCCATCCAAACTTTGACAACCTCCCCTCACTAAAACCTCCCATCCAAACTATGACAACCTCCCCTCACTAAAACCTCCCATCCAAACTTTGACAACCCCCTTCACTAAAACCTCCCATCCAAACTTTTTTTAAATTTTAGTCAGTCATTTTTCGATTAGAGTCAGACCTATTTTGAATATTGGGGCGTCAAAATATTTTTGTTGACTCAGCAACCAAGTAAGTAATTGAGTGTATTTCCCTTTCGAACCTGACTGTTCACGGGGCAAGTGAAGTAGAGTTCACCTGTTTCTGTAACCTCGGCATATGAATGGATAGTATGGTCAGTACTATACCCAGCCGTCTTTACTTTCGTGAGTTAGATACCCATCAGAGTTGGGTGGGCTCAGGGACATTCTACCTACCTGAACTCTGATTCGAACTCGAAACTTTCGGGTTAGCAGTCGTATACCTTACTATTCGGCTACTTCGTCCCATAGCAACTAAGCATGTACTTGCCAAATATGACATTTAAATTAAAAAAAAAAGTATAATTGCTAAACTCTATATTATTTGATGATATCTTAAAGTACTTTTGAAAATTAATATCATTAATAGAAGGGAAACAACTACCGTCTAATTATTTCACTGTAATCCCCACGCCCCACCCTCACGCTCCACCCCCACACCCCACCACATACAATAGTAAACCGCGTTTCTCGTTTCTAAGGAACCAACTCACACTCTACCAGTAAGTGCAGGACACTCGTTAGACGAACTGATTTCCTTCAAACCCAGGCGATGCCAGAAAGGTTCTAACGGTATTCGATACCCCCGTCCGTATCAAGTATCACTCCAGCAGACGTCGAGGGGGTTACGACCGATCACAGTGACCGTGTCCTCCATTAGTCTAACGGTTTTGGTCGCTCGGAACGTTTCACTTGACCTAAGGGGAGATAATTAAAACTCGCGGTTTTTTCGTGTTTACATTTGAGAGTACGCGGTTGGATGGTAGTTCAGATCTAAGCATACGGGGACAAGTCCTAACGAGCGTGAAGTAGTTGAGTAACTTTATGCAGCATGCATGTTTACTTAAAGAGCGGGAGTAAGTCAGGCTGTACTTAAGGATGAGTACTGAAGAAGGTGTTGAAGGATGCGCAAAAAGCGTTACCGCGGTCTAGAGAAGATGTTACATGGGGTGTAAGAACAAGGTTTTTGTCACGTGGGTTAAAAGAAGTTCAAGTGGCTGACGTGATATACGGCGGTTGTTCACGTGGTGGACCTGGGTTCGACACACGCTCGGGGTAAACTGTTTACATCAGCGTTAAATGTCAAGACTGTACTTCTCCCTAACTAGACGTTTTATAATTAGGTAATTACTGAGATTAACATATTTTATAATTAGTCAACCACCGACAATAGCAGATCTACACAATTTTATAATTAGTCGATTGCTGAGATCAGCACATTTTATAATTAGTCAATTACGGATAAGGGGGCGGAGTGGTCTAGCGGTAGAGAGCTGGACTGCTAACCCGTAAGGGAAACCAAAGGCCGAGGTCACAGAAACAAGTGAACTCTACTTCACTTGCCCTATAGGCCGTCAGGTTTGAAAGGGGAACTTTACTTACTTTTACAATTACTGAGATCAACACATTTTATAATTAGTCAATTACTCACAATAGCAGATCTAAACATTTTATTTTGCAAACAACACTACTAATTTTCCGTTCGAATACAGCTTACACGAATTTACAACATCGTATAAAGAAACTTGTTTGTGTATGTTTACACTTTTGAGATAGCACAGGTTTTATATGTCAACTATAGCAACCAGGTCGAGTGAATTAGTTGATAGCATTTATCATTATATTATGCAACATTTAGTGTTTATATGTCCTTTGTGACCAGCCTTATTTTATTAGCTGTGTTAATTTTTTTTTCAAAACTTAGGTCAATGTCACTTTATTTTGCATGCCGTTTATTAATTGACATATTTAAACGAGAAAGAACGAAATATTTTTATATATTTTACGCAATGATTAACTTACTTTGATTGCATTTTCACAATTTTCAAATCTATCTACTGGCAAGTTAAAAAAAAAACAAAAAAAACAACAGTTTATCTTTTTTAGGTAGGCTTATGGGTTAGCAATTTTTCTCCTATTCTTGCTGATTTTGTAGCTAAACGTTTGTTTTAAAAAGGGTTTCTTCCCTCATTTTCCATCCATATAGTATCAGATTTCCATCAACTTTTCTACAATAAAAGTTCACAATTCTAGAACAGCACGACTCTAACTCAGCCCAAATCACGTCATATAAAAATGGAGTAAAATTTTTTAGCATTTCACTCATCTCACACTCGCCTGTCACACTCTCACGTGCACGCTGCTCACCTGACTCACGTGGAGATAACAAGCCCAAACCCGTAAGTAACCTCACCTGTAATTAACCACATCAGTAATTAACCCCACAACTAATTAACCCCACCCGTGATTAACCTTGAATCTTTAATAAGTCTAGGACAAAACCACCGTGCTCAAAACTTTGTCGTCTAACCCAACAATGTATTTGGCTCTCCCAAAACATTGTCTGCTAATTAACGTCGAAACACCTCTAATTAACAAAAACATTTAATTTCAATTAATTTAAACGTCCCATCCAGATTTCTTTGACCAAAGTGAATCTTATAAAAAAAAAGTAATCCATCTTTTATATCAGCAGCCAGCTTCCCACAATCTACAGATGACAGTTAAAAAACATCAATCTCCGACTTTAGAACCTAATTGAGCATGACGCAGGGGAGACAAAGACAGCTAGGTGTGGCTCGTGTCTCCACATCCCCACCCACACGCGCCACACCTGAAGAGTGTTAAGCCCCCACACAAGGGCCGACAATCCGTGAAGCATCAGCGAACAACTCCTTATGCCCGCCTCAGTGAAATTGTTTTTTTTTTATCTCTGCGTACCTCACTGACGGTGAGGTCCCTGGGACGACTCACGAGTTTTAACACGGGGCATTGTCATGCGCATTCAACGACGCGCGGGGAGGCGATGATTCGTTTTAAATCGAACGTCCGTCGGTTCTTTTCCAAGCCGCGTCGTTTTAACTTTTTTTTTTGTTTATTTTTTTGAATGGGAATTCCCGTTGTTGAGTCTTCCCACGTTGCGCTGGTACCCTGCGATCGATTGATAAATTTAGTTAAAAAAATATTTATTTCCAAGTGTATGAAGTTACTTCTTTAATAAAAATGTAGACGTGCGTTGTTACACTATGGTAGTCATTTTCGTTTTTTTGTGTTTTTTGTGTCAGAAAGCCAGAAGGACAAAAACGTATTATTGTTTCGTGTTTTTTGTTTGTTTGGCGGTATTGATGGTATGGTCTGGGTTGGGGTTGGTGTTGTGCTTAATGTCAGGTACATGCAGTGTTTCTTCCAGACTTTTTTCTCCGGGGGGGGGGGGGGGCACTTGAAATTTTCGGGGGGGGGGACGGTAAACTTTCTTCGGGGGGCGGACACTGTTAAAAGTATATATTTTCTATATAAATTATATAAATTTCATTTCGTTCGGGGGGGGGGGGGGCGGTAAAAAAATTTCGGGGGGGGGGGGGGCAAAGCCCCCCCGAAGAGATGCCTGGAAGAAACTCTGGGTACATGGGACGGTGTGGCCTAGCGCTAGACTGCTAACCCGAAAGTTTTGGAATCAGGGTTCAAATCAGTAGAACGTCCCTGATTCCATCCAGCTCTGATGGTTACCTGACTCACGGTAGGGAACGTAAAGGCGACTGGGCATAGTGCTGACCACACTATCCCTTTAAATGCCGAGGTCACAGAACAGGTGAACTCTACTTCACTTGCCCCATAGACCGTCAGGTTCGAAAAGGGAATTTTAATGTCAAGTATGGGGTCGGGATTATTGATTAGGGTAAGTGATGTTGTTTGGTTTAGAGATATTAAGTGATGTTGTTTGGTTTAGAGATATTAAGTGATGTTGTTTGGTTTAGAGATATTAAGTGATGTTGTTTGGTTTAGAAATATTAAGTGATGTTGTTTGGTTTAGAAATATTAAGGGATGTTGTTAAGAATAAGGACCAGGTCTACGGTTAGGTTTAAAGCTGGGGTTTCGGTCAGGGTTCGGGTTAGGGTATCGATACCAGCAAACGCATTGCTTCGATAAGAAATGTACGAATGTTTATAAGTCCATTTTTTTCTCCCAAATTCCCCCACCCCACGCGCAATAAACCTTGATGACATTTGGGGTGCAGTGTCGTTGAGCGTCCCAATCTTCCACATAAACTACCCCATCTGACGTCATCCATTGTGCCGGTGCCCCGTTAATTGCAGGACAAAGCGGGCGTGGTTTAACACCTGCCCTCCGCGGCTAGGTAGGTGAACACAAACCACGGGCAGGTAGGTGAACACAAACCACGGGCAGGTAGGTGAACACAAACCACAGGCAGGTAGGTGAACACAAACCACGGGCAGGTAGGTGAACACAAACCACGGGCAGGTAGGTGAACACAAACCACGGGCAGGTAGGTGAACACAAACCACGGGCAGGTAGGTGAACACAAACCACGGGCAGGTAGGTGAACACAAACCACGGGCAGGTAGGTGAACACAAACCAGGGGCAGGTAGGTGAACACAAACCACGGGCAGGTAGGTGAACACAAACCACGGGCAGGTAGGTGAACACAAACCACAGACAGGTAGGTGAACACAAACCACGGGCAGGTAGGTGAACCACGGACAGGTAGGTGAACACAAACCACGGGCAGGTAGGTGAACACAAACCACGGTCAGGTAGGTGAACACAAACCACGGGCAGGTAGGTGAACACAAACCACGGGCAGGTAGGTGAACACAAACCACGGGCAGGTAGGTGAACACAAACCACGGGCAGGTAGGTGAACACAAACCACGGGCAGGTAGGTGAACACAAACCACGGGCAGGTAGGTGAACACAAACCACGGGCAGGTAGGTGAACACAAACCACGGGCAGGTAGGTGAACACAAACCACGGGCAGGTAGGTGAACACAAACCACGGGCAGGTAGGTGAACACAAACCACGGGCAGGTAGGTGAACACAAACCACGAGCAGGTAGGTGAACACAAACCACGGGCAGGTAGGTGAACACAAACCACGGTCAGGTAGGTGAACACAAAGCACGGGCAGGTAGGTGAACACAAACCACGAGCAGGTAGGTGAACACAAACCACGGGCAGGTAGGTGAACACAAACCACGGGCAGGTAGGTGAACACAAACCACGGTCAGGTAGGTGAACACAAACCACGAGCAGGTAGGTGAACACAAACCACGGGCAGGTAGGTGAACACAAACCACGGGCAGGTAGGTGAACACAAAGCACGGGCAGGTAGGTGAACACAAACCACGAGCAGGTAGGTGAACACAAACCACGGGCAGGTAGGTGAACACACACCACGGGCAGGTAGGTGAACACAAACCACGGTCAGGTAGGTGAACACAAACCACGAGTAGGTAGGTGAACACAAACCACGAGCAGGTAGGTGAACACAAACCACGGGCAGGTAGGTAAACCACGGGCAGGTAGGTGAACACAAACCACGGGCAGGTAGGTGAACACAAACCACGGGCAGGTAGGTGAACACAAACCACGGTCAGGTAGGTGAACCACGGGCAGGTAGGTGAACACAAACCACGAGCAGGTAGGTGAACACAAACCACGGGCAGGTAGGTGAACACAAACCACGGGCAGGTAGGTGAACACAAACCACGGGCAGGTAGGTGAACACAAACCACGGGCAGGTAGGTGAACACAAACCACGGGCAGGTAGGTGAACACAAACCACGGTCAGGTAGGTGAACACAAACCACGGTCAGGTAGGTGAACACAAACCACGGGCAGGTAGGTGAACACAAACCACGGTCAGGTAGGTGAACACAAACCACGGTCAGGTAGGTGAACACAAACCACGGGCAGGTAGGTGAACACAAACCACGGGCAGGTAGGTGAACACAAACCACGGGCAGGTAGGTGAACACAAACCACGAGCAGGTAGGTGAACACAAACCACGAGCAGGTAGGTGAACACAAACCACGGGCAGGTAGGTGAACACAAACCACGGGCAGGTAGGTGAACACAAACCACGGGCAGGTAGGTGAACACAAACCACGGGCAGGTAGGTGAACACAAACCACGGGCAGGTAGGTGAACACAAACCACGGGCAGGTAGGTGAACACAAACCACGGTCAGGTAGGTGAACACAAACCACGGTCAGGTAGGTGAACACAAACCACGGGCAGGTAGGTGAACCACGGACAGGTAGGTGAACACAAACCACGGGCAGGTAGGTGAACACAAACCACGGGCAGGTAGGTGAACACAAACCACGGGCAGGTAGGTGAACACAAACCACGGGCAGGTAGGTGAACACAAACCACGGGCAGGTAGGTGAACCACGGGCAGGTAGGTGAACACAAACCACGGGCAGGTAGGTGAACACAAACCACGGCCAGGTAGGTGAACACAAACCACGAGCAGGTAGGTGAACACAAACCACGGGCAGGTAGGTGAACACAAACCACGGGCAGGTAGGTAAACACAAACCACGGGCAGGTAGGTGAACACAAACCACGGGCAGGTAGGTGAACACAAACCACGGGCAGGTAGGTAAACACAAACCATGACCAGGTAGGTGAACACAAACCACGGGCAGGTAGGTGAACACAAACCACGGCCAGGTAGGTGAACACAAACCACGAGCAGGTAGGTGAACACAAACCACGGGCAGGTAGGTGAACACAAACCACGGGCAGGTAGGTAAACACAAACCACGGGCAGGTAGGTGAACACAAACCACGAGCAGGTAGGTGAACACAAACCACGGGCAGGTAGGTGAACACAAACCACGGGCAGGTAGGTGAACACAAACCACGGCCAGGTAGGTGAACACAAACCACGAGCAGGTAGGTGAACACAAACCACGGGCAGGTAGGTGAACACAAACCACGGGCAGGTAGGTGAACACAAACCACGGGCAGGTAGGTGAACACAAACCACGGCCAGGTAGGTGAACACAAACCACGAGCAGGTAGGTGAACACAAACCACGGGCAGGTAGGTGAACACAAACCACGGGCAGGTAGGTGAACACAAACCACGGGCAGGTAGGTGAACACAAACCACGGGCAGGTAGGTAAACACAAACCACGGGCAGGTAGGTGAACACAAACCACGAGCAGGTAGGTGAACACAAACCACGGGCAGGTAGGTGAACACAAACCACGGGCAGGTAGGTGAACACAAACCACGACCAGGTAGGTGAACAACGGGCAGGTAGGTGAACACAAACCACGAGCAGGTAGGTGAACACAAACCACGGGCAGGTAGGTGAACACAAACCACGACCAGGTAGGTGAACAACGGGCAGGTAGGTGAACACAAACCACGAGCAGGTAGGTGAACACAAACCACGGGCAGGTAGGTGAACACAAACCACGGGCAGGTAGGTGAACACAAACCACGGGCAGGTAGGTGAACACAAACCACGACCAGGTAGGTGAACAACGGGCAGGTAGGTGAACACAAACCACGAGCAGGTAGGTGAACACAAACCACGGGCAGGTAGGTGAACACAAACCACGACCAGGTAGGTGAACAACGGGCAGGTAGGTGAACACAAACCACGGGCAGGTAGGTGAACACAAACCACGGGCAGGTAGGTGAACACAAACCACGAGCAGGTAGGTGAACACAAACCACGGGCAGGTAGGTGAACACAAACCACGGGCAGGTAGGTGAACACAAACTACGGGCAGGTAGGTGAACACAAACCACGGGCAGGTAGGTGAACACAAACCACGGGCAGGTAGGTGAACACAAACCACGGGCAGGTAGGTGAACACAAACCACGGGCAGGTACAACCGGAAGTCCATGAGATGCAGGAGAGAATACTCTCTAGCCCTCCGAGTCAACACCCTTCTTTGTTGGGGTTCCATTCTCTGGCACCGAGAGTCACTCAACTACAAAAACGTGTGGTTTGAGGTTTTTTTTGTGTGAATGTTTCAAACTTTTTGTTGTATTAAATTCAACATTTTTACGTTTTCCCCACCAGTCAACCATGATGGAGAGTCTCTTGTACATTCGTTTTGAAAACCCCACAATTATGTAACATGTGATTGTGGTCCAATGTATTAGGAAATTGCGGTATTTTTTTTAAAAAGATGGTTGAATAAAAGAGGTGTATTCCTATCCGAAGTTAAAGGGTTAAATAAAAAAGGTATATTTCAGACCGAAGTTAAAGGGTTAAATAAAAAAGGAAACCGCGACGCAATTATGGCGCGGTGCTTGGCTCGTTAAGTTCTAGAGTGAGCAGCTCTGATTGAGAGCTGGCTAATTTTTGTCAAGAGCCAGTTAAAAGACTGTTGAATGGCTGCGGCCAAGATTAGATCACTCGCTCGGGGCGAGTCAGGTTATCTGGGGTTGTCGGTTCATTGACTAATCTAACACTGCTCACAGCGCAGTAAAGCGAGACCTACACGAGGGCCGAGTCGCAAGAGTGAGCAGCGCTGTCGTGGCGTGGGGAGGGGGGGAGGGGGAGGATGCGCATTTAAAAAAATAATCAACGTTTGTGTTTAATTGAGTGCTCTCAGATTTACTTTGGTTAATTGAAATTTAATTAGAATGACTGGTCTTTGTTCATTAATGCGGGTGGTTAAGTCCTTTGTGGTCTACATACAAAAGGGAATCTTTTGCTTTGACAATCTTCCCACCAGGATTTGAACTCGGGACACAGTTAAGAGTACAATTCTGTATGCGTGCATTGATGATTCAGTTTGTTTTGGTGTAAATATAAATTCTTTTTGCAAGTCACAATTAGAAGTCTTGTTAGTGAGTTATCTGTTTAGTTAGATTATTTATAACCCTAGCCTGAAAGTTCACTACAACTTCCTAACAAAACACATTCTTCGAGGGAAACAAAGGTTTTTCAGATATACTTATTAGCATCGTTTCCTTTAAGGGGACAAAAGCTAGTGAGTAACAAGCGTTTTGTGTGCGCGGTGTTCTAAAAGTCTTATACAACTACTGAGCGGCCGCAAAATCGCGCAGCTTGGAACTCGGAACGAACATTGCTCATAAGCCGATTAAAAGAACCCATTTTCAAACCGTTTTGTCCTGTTTTTGCACACCAGGTTCTATAATTGCAAGACTTGGTTACCAACAAACGAGGTGGGTTTGGGAGGAAGGTGGGGTTGGAGATACAAAGTGTCGGACCAGCCAACGAGTTCTACCACTAGACCACACGGAACCCGCTACGTCATGAATGTACATGGCTGTAACCCCCCCCCCCCCCACCCTCTCCACCACAGACTGCGATGGATTCGAACCTGGTAAGATCGGAGCAACAGAGCACATTGTCGACCCTACCACTCATCTTTGCTAGTTTAGTAGCGACACCAATGAAGACATCGAAGATAGGTACAATCCCACGCTATGAAATCCCCACACTTTATATGAGATGGTGTTAATTAAAATTTGTCATAAAAAAATAAAAATTTAAAAGAGGTCCCCGAACTTCGCTCGTGTGAAAGTTTTCTAACCTGCTGTTGGATTGCAGGTGACTCAGATACTTTTGACAATAAGCCAATTAACTCACCAATTAACTCACCAATTAACTAACATTTCCGAATTGCGGTGGACCTATTGTACCTCTAAATAGCGAGAATAAAAAATCCAAGTCCAACGCTAACCGCAAATGAACCTAACTAAATGTTCCTAATGTAAAGTTCTGATCCCGAGCGAGCCACTTAGTGTGGTTCTGCCAATACTAGATACCAGTAGGTTTTTTTTTTCCAGCACAAAACACAGGAAATCTTTAGCGTTGAAAAGCAAGTGGCAGGGAACATGCGCAGGGAACACCGCTGCCTGTGTTCCCGCTGTTCAGAACCCGGCCACCGCAAGGTCAAGGGCGTCTTGACGAGTGCTCTCAGCCGCTCGAGGTGACCAGGGTGAGCACGGTGGGCGCCCCACGCGAACACCGTTTGCAACTCCCCGCCTCAGATGGTTCAAACTACTTTTTTTGTGTTAGAGTTGTAGAAATTTTTTTTTAACCCAACCACAACTCGAGTTCATTTTGACAAATATATCGATCAACCCCCGTGTATTTTCGCTACCGTATCCGCCTCTGGGTTTTTTAAAAAGGTGAAATTAGCTGAGAATCTCGTCTTTCTTGGCACTTCCGCCTGAATCGCGGCCTTCCCAGGTAGAGTCCTGTTGTTCTTGACTGGGAGCCGGGACCAAGAGCCGGGGACCAGAGCCGGGGGTTGAGAGCCGGGGTATTTGTTAAATATTTGAACAACAAAACCAGGCTATTGTGACACAGAAATCGAACATAAAAATCGATTGATTAAAAAATATTATTTAATTAGCAGTTGGTGTAGTATGATTAGCTGTATAGGTTGCTGCTACTGTTAAGGTTCAGGGACTGTCTACTTTTAAAATTTGATGTATTATGCACATTTTAGTCAATGAAATAGCCTACTTTTTGGGGTTTCTATTTTCTCAGGCTTTGGGCCGAGTCACTCAGCTACCACGCCCATAGCTACATTGTCCAGGTAACTCGCACCACGCCCACCCCCACTCGACCTTGGCTCCCACCTGTATAACTACTCGCCATTTCATAACAAACGAGACTACAACTCCCAAACCACGTGACTCGACCGCCATCTTGAACGTCAACATTAAGACCACAACTTTCTCCGCGAAGTTCTTTTTAGTTTATGTTTTAAAGTACAAATGGAAAAGTACACAACAACAACAACAACAACAACAACAACAACAGCAACAACAACGACAGCCAAAAGTATGTCTGAAAACAACAAAACTCTCTAGCCTGATTGGTTTTGTGGAGAAAATTAACCTGTGTACAGGGTAGCGATTCTCACACTACACGGAGACAGGCCCAAGACTATGAGAAAACAACGTTCCTTACATAGGTTTGATCTAACCCCCAGGGGTTCGGAGAAGATCAAGACACACACCCGACTCATAAGCGTATATAAAACTAGTGGGGTTCGGTACGACCAAAAAGGTTGAGAACCTCTGATATAATGTTTAATGTTAATCTTTGAGCTCGGTATAAGAAGGAATGTGAGGTCAGAGTTCACGCCAATTATAGCTGGATGGAGTCCATGACGTCACACCCAAACGGCACCAAGAACCAGCTGGATACATGCAAAGTGACGTCACATAGACTCGCGCTTGGAAAGAACTGGATGGACCCAGTGACGTCACATAGACTGGAAACTTTCAGACACACAACGGTGCGCCCTACTACTCGACCATGCGGCTTCACAAAAAAAAAAAAAAAACAGTCACCAGAAGTCCAAGTAACTTTGTTAGCGGCGGTGGATCTGCCTGAGGAATAAACAATTTGTTGTAATATATTTACATCAGCTGTCAAAAGACGGTTTAGTGAGGCAGGAACACAATCATAAGACGGTGTCATCAGACTTCAATGCCTCGACTTGGATGGATGGTAAACCAAGTGTCTCGAGTTTGGACTCTAGGTCTTATGGGTACGTGACTCACGTAATGAAAGTAACGGCTGGGCATAGTCATGATAACACTATCCCTTTATATATTAAACTAAAAGAAACAGACGAACTCTACTTCATCTGTCCAATGGATTTTTCCTTTTTCAAAATAATAATAATTTTTTCTTAGATGTAGGTTTACCACGTACTTTTGAGAAAATAATTAACCTAAAAATTAATATTTATAAAAATCAGAAAAATTAAAATTCTAATCAGAAAAATTAAAATATTAATTAAATTACCTCATAGCACAGAGCGTGAGGAATTAACTCCACTGTCTAGAACTCTATAAAATGGTGGGAAAATTTCATTTAAAAAAAGTCAAAGAATTAATATAAAGAAATAATAGCTCAATAAAATCGTTTTCATAAGAGAACATACAGACCTCATAGAGAATCATTGACCGAGGCCATTGGGGTATAAAGGGTAGGGGATCTTTGCTTTTAAACACAAAAACAATTAGTGGGCTAAACGTGCTGTGGGTGGTGTTTGTGTGTGTGTGTGTGTGGGGGGGGGGGGGCGGTGTGACAGTTCGTAAAGAAGGGGGGAGCGGCCAGGCGAGTCGAGGCCATAACCCAAACAGAATGTTGAGGGTTAATGGTGAGTGACGTGGCGACAAAAGAGGAGGATGTGGTCGGGAGTGAAGAGGATTGGACCCACACTATGGTGACATGAGGACCCCATAATTCCTTGAGTGGGAGAGGACAAAAAAAAAATTAGCCCACCTCTGTCACTCACCACTTGAAGGCACATTAGATCAGGGGAGTTAACCGAACGTCAATAGAAGAATTTTAAGGGAGGTAACAATAGAGCATTGTTTATTTGTTAAAAAGACGGTTTATTACGTTATCTAAAAAATAATGTTGATTATTATTGAAAATTAAGCTTTAATTAAAGAAAAAATTAAAACAAAATGCCTTTTTTGTCGTAAACATCTGATTTAAAATAATATCTTTTTACAACAAAAATGTGCTTAAAACCTATTGGTATTTCACTACCATGCTGTATAAAATAGACTACCTTTTAATCATCGTTGATCGTTCAGACCGGGTACTAGTTCATACGTACATTGCTTTATAAAAAAAAATAAAAAAAATCATAGGCATTATGCATGGGTCGGCAACCTGCGCTCTCGAGCCGCTTGCGGCTCCCTTGATGTCACGATGCGGCTCTCCAGCTCCGCGCACAAATATTAATAGTTATATTATTTCATTTTCAAAACTCATACTGTAAAGAAACACAAGTTTAAACAGAAGAGTTTAAATTAGTGAATTAGAAAGTATACGGACAGCTGACAGCCACTTGGGCACTAGGTCCAGTACCACAGCCGTGCTGTAACAAACCCCGTGACAACTATTCCATTCCTGCCACTGCCCAAGTGCCGACCTTCTCGAATATCATTAATGGGGAATGTTAATTTTATTCAGAATGCATATCCCTATCTGTCAGTAATCATTAATTTGACGTAGCTTTTTAGTTATTAGTTTCCTACTGTTGAGCCGGTTGCAGGACGGTAGGGCACGAGCTTACCCTGGCTCTGTGGCGTGGAAGATAAGCCTGGGGTGAACCAAAGGACAGAAGCGACAGATACACGGTAATCAAACCGATATTCGAGCCAGTTAGTCGAAGCTTGCCGTGCTGAGGCCCGCCTGGCTATGGGAGACACCCCCTGAGCCGGTGATGGTTATAGAAAAAAAAGTTAACTGCCATTCAAGTGGATTGTGATCAGTGGCGTAGGAAAAGGGGGGGGGGTAGGGGGGTTATAACCCCTCCCATGGACTCACACCCCTATATATATATATATATATATATATATATATATATATATATATATATATATATATATAAAAGATTTTATACATATGGAAAAAAATTTGAACCCCTCCCATGACCAATTCCTGGCTACGCCACTGATTGGGATAGTCCTATACTTTTTTTTTTTTTTTAATTACTAATTTTGTTATTCTGGCGAAATAAGTGTATGTTTTTATGTGAACAAATATTATTTCATATTTAAAGCTATTTATTTTAAATAAAAAATCAAATCTATTTACCTAATTCTATACAAATAATAAAATATTGAAAAAAAAATGTTAGTGGCTCTTTAAAAACTGGGAAATTTTGAAAATTGTAACCTATGGTTCTTCCGTCTCAAAAGGCTGCCGACCCTTGGTCTAATTATTTTTTTTTTAATGTAAATTATTAAAAAATACCTAACCTGAATATTCTACTTGAAGAAGTTTGATTTATTCGCATTAATAGGTGATAAAAGTCCACTGTTCGTCAATGTATTAACCTTTTTTTTCGGCCAAATGAAAATACTTTTAGATATAACAAATATTATGTATAAACTGATATGTTATACAAAAATAAAATCGCTTTCAGCCGAAAAAAAAGATTTATTAAGCCAAACATCACTCGATCAGCCCTCGAATAAATTAACGTTAGAACAGTCTTATGTTTCTCAGGTTTTAAAAGGGCACAATCTGAATGGTAGAAAGAGATACACACCTCACCCCCCCGCCCCCCACACACACTTCCCCCCACCCAACCGGACTGGCAGATAAATCAGGGTAGCGTACCCTCATCGCCAGAGGTTAATTTTGTGTCATGGAAAATTTTGGAATAATAGATCAGTATAAAGTATCACAGAGACACTTCTCCCACGGTCGTTTCTATTTCTGTCCACGGGTAGCTACAATGTGAACTTTTGACAGAATCATCACTAAGTAAGGATTTGGGTTTCTTCCCACACAACAGCCAAAAACGGTTTTTTAATAGTAGAAGAGCACTGGTATTCAACTTCCTTTGACATTCAAGAATGTACATATCTTAACATGGTCATGTAAATATTCAGCATTTCGACTTGTAGTATAGAGAGGTTGCACGTGACGTCACGGTTAAGTCGCCTAGTAAACATCCACCATTTTGGGTCTACTCAAAAATTAAAAACGGTGATCTGCTGTGTGAAAGAATATTTATCGAGGTGGTGTGATGTTTCTAGACGCTAGACAGACATACTCTGACATAGATGTAGATCTAAATCTAGATCTCTAGCTAAAGCAGCAAAGCTTTGTCTATCCCCATTCCACACTCCATCAACATCTCCATCTCCATTCACACCATCAACATCTACATTCCCCCCCACACACCGTCAACATCAACACCATCCCACACACCATCAATATCTACTACTCCACTGATATCATCAGTATTTATAAATCTTTAACAACCCCCAACACATAACTAAAATAATGTAACGTCACAACGCTCGTGCAATTAATTAAATTTTGACATACCTAAAAACCAATTAAACAATCACACAGCCCTAAAACTTTAAGGGGGGAGGGGGGTGACACTTGTACGCCGATGTGGACAACAAACGGGAGGTAACTCCAATTTCACTCTTTTTGTTTGGACACAACCCCAAACAGCAAACACCGGCTCTAATACGATGACATCATACCGAACAGCCCAAGCATGCCTTGTAGAACATGAACATTTTGTTCCCATGTCATCGCTTAGCGTAATAGAAACACCCGCTTCAGCGGGCTGCACTCACCACGGGCGCACGTTCCAGGTAGACGCCCTAAGAGCCCTCGCACGCGCGCACTATACACCCCCAAAGTGCTCACCAACAGCGCGGGCGTTGATCTATATCGCGTCGGGGTTATTAGCTCCCCTGCTTTGCATGCGTCCCCGTCCCCGTCCCCTCTACCTCGTCGCAAGGGAAAGCGGAATTAAATCTTGTACCGTGGGAACAGTGCGCATGCGTCAAAGGCGGGTAGACATTTTTTTTTTACTCCGCACACCGGTCACGCGCCGTACCGGAACCGGGTGTACGGCACCACTTCCGGCTGTCGGGACGTGCGAAAATTTCTTGTTTTTCAGAACCGGTAAATGATCAGATAAAATTAAAAGCAAGTTTACTAGCCGTGAAACCCGGCTCTAAACGACACCCCCCTCCACCCCGTTCCTTTTTACAGAATTAAAAAAAAATCTAACCCACGCCGATGGTACGTGTTGATAAAATAGATCCCTATCTTAATTATGCAGGCGCCGCCTATGATCCACATTTAATTTAACGATTAAGGACCGACCGCAGACAACAGGTTAATCGTTGATGTGCATGTGCAAGTCTCATTTAAATAACAAAAAAATTAATTATTCCATCGAATCTGATGAAAAATTATTTACACGTGTCATAGTGCAGGTGCGCATGCGTCGTGTTTTTAAATATCAGATGTGTGAAAGTGTGTTCATTTTAAAATGTTAAATTTAAAAATACGAAGTCGTAAGTTTAGCGAAATTCGATGCTTAAATATATTTGTCCCAAAGGATGTTATTTTTTTAATGAGCATTCTCCCTGTAAATTAAATGTCCCTACATTATTTAACACCTCGTTACCAAAGTCTCGCGTGAACGGGATTTACCTTAAAGGTCATACATAGGTCGAAGACTCCAAGATGTAGCAAAGACACAAACATAGGCAGCTGGTTTTTTTGTTTTAATTTTATGGAAGCTACTTATTAACACGCTGGTTCGTGAGTAAATTTCAATGAGGACAATAACAATTCAACACATTGATTTCAAGATTATCATAAAATATGGAGGAAATTATAATTATATAAAAAAATGTATTTTTAAAATACATTTTGTATACATTTATATCGGTGTAGATAACAAACTTCAATTTTCCATTGTTTATATATTCGAGTTAAGACGTCTAATGAATCAGACGGCTGACCTCTCACCTTTAGCAGACTATCTTATCTCCTAGGGTCAAACAGCAAGGTTACATTCCAATGAGCAGGTAGCCCCGAACTTTGTACATATATATGCATATATATATATATATATATATATATATGAGTTTATATCTATGCCTATATATAAGCGTCTTTTAAAAAAGTATATTAAGAAATATAAAATTATTATAAAATTTTAGCCTAAAATTAATTACTAGACGACCAAGCATCCACTGACTGACTGACGCTCTTCACTTTACCCACAAAACGATGGCCTGAGTTATCGTCCCTGGCGCCGTCTCTAACACGGCCACTAATGGTCATCTCAGCAAGGCACGGGCTAGGTTGGCTAATGACCAGCGGTCACACCTTTTCAGCATCACGATAAGAAGCTGCACCGTCTTGAGGGGGTTGTGTGACCTGTCGAAGTAATCTTGGAGGTCTGTGACCTAGGTGAGCTCTTGTCATGTACTCACGTGCACAATCACACAGTCTTGTACAGAAACATAAGGTGATTGTGTGAGAGTAGGACTTATATATACATATATATATATATATATATATATATATATATATATATATATATATATATATATATATATACATATATATATATATATACATATATATATATGTATACATATACACACACACACACACATATATATATATATATATATATATATATATATATATATATATATATATATATATATATATATATATATATAGTATTAGATCTTGTTCTTTCATTGGATTACAGATACTGAGATACGTTAGAAGTAGTCATAGATGTCTTGGTTTGCTTTCTGTTGTGTTTTACTAAAGCTGAGGCTGTTTTAACACCTCTCGCGTTATTTCATTACTTACATCAAGACTGCGGCATCATACTTATGTTATAATAGCTGACGTCATCAGCACAGTAAAAAGACGTCATTAACGCGATAGTTTTCACTAAGACAATAGTTGACGTCGTTAACACAACAGCTAACACCATTAATACAATTCCTGACATTAATAATAGTGTTTGACGTCACTAAAACAGTAAATGAACGAGCCTAAAAACTGACTCAAAATTTTCATATATTCCCGTAAAATTCCACCGAAACAGATGCTTTGAATATAAACACACTTAACGCTCCCCTAAAGCGTCGTTATGTAGCAAATCTGCTACATATTTTTCAGGACTTGTCTTTCACTGACTTATCTCATTCCCCCCACCCCCACACTTTATCCTTCAACAACATTATATATATGTTAATAGAGATAAAACAAACAAGGAGTTAGGGAAAATCCGATTTACGCAGGCGGGGGCTGTTCGTATAGATGAAAAAAAAAGTGTGTTTTAGTGTGCGCCAAAGTGAACGGCGCGCATGATTGATGCGGCGTACCTGACGTAGGCACGGGGAGCTAATCAGGCGAGATTTTGTATCGTGAAAGTTCTAACGAGGGGCTCCAGGTTTTATCGCGTGCTATCGAGGCAGGGGCCTGGAAATAATGGCTGAATTTACTTTCTCATCTTGTTAGGGGGTTGTTTGCGATTGGCCCCGTCCCCCTGCGGCGCGCGATCAACGGGATGAAGCAGAGGTCAGCGCGGGGGTCAGATAAGGCGCGTGAGGCAGGACAGCAGACGTTATTTGAAGTTGGTGAGTTTATGAGTGGATCGCCTGTTGTTGCCTGTACATGAGATGGCAGGTAGTTAGGTAGATCAAAATAGTTGAACCCCTACCTTTCTGCCCCAGGGGTATTCATGGTTGACCTGGGTTTTACCTTTCCAAATCTAACGAAACAAAATGTGAGGTGCGAAGAGAATTGTACGGCTACTATTCGGTAATAAATAATGGAATAGGGTATGGTAATTGTGGTGATGATGGTAATCGTGGTGATAATGGTGATGGTGGTAATGGTGGTGATGGTTGTGATGGTGGTGATGGTGGTGATGGTGGTATGGTGGTGGTGATGGTGGTAGTGATGGTGGTGATGGTGGTGATGGCGGTAATTGTGGTGATGGTGGTGGTGATGGTGGTGGTGATGGTGGTGGTGATGATGGTGATGGTGGTAATGGTTATACTGGTGGTGATGGTGGTGGTGATGGTGGTGGTGATGGTGGTGGTGATGGTGGTAGTGATGGTGGTAGTGAAGGTGGTGATGGTTGTGATGGTGGTAGTGATGGTGGTGATGATGGTGATGGTTGTGATGGTGGTAGTGATGGTAATGGTGGTAATGGTGGCAGTGATGGTGATAATGGTGGTGATGGTGGTAGTGATAGTGGTTATGATGGTGATGGTGGTGATGCTGTGGATGGTGGTGATGGTGGTGATGGGGGTTGTGTGCATTTGTGTGTGAGCGAAGGAGTGTGCAAAATTACACTAAAATAGGGTAATGGAGAAATTAAATCCTTACATCATAATACAAAATGAAAATAAAAACTCGAGATGTTTCACTGTGTTTTACTTTCTAAAATCTTCTTCACTATTTTGTTTTTAAGTCAAGTCATGCGAATGAAACATTAGTTTTACTTAGAAATATAGATTAAACAATCGATTTATGGGTGGGGTAAAACAATCACAAAAACGAACATACACAATAACAAATCCAAAAAAAATAACAACAACATGAAAAAACAACCAACAAAGCCTATGAGATTGTAAAAAACAAAAAAAAAACAACAAACAACACAACAGCCACCAGTGGTCAACTATCCGCCACACTGACCAAACAACTGACAGCGGTCAATGAAAAGGTCCTGGCTATAACGTTGTGACTGGAGCCACTCTACACCGTTGCTATTTTAGAGCTCGACTAACAACTCCAAAAATAAAGGATCAAGTTATGCACTCTGTCATCAATAATTTAAATTAAAAAACGCACACAGAATTAGTCTGGTGTAGCACTTGATGTATAGTTGCAATTCGCACTTTGTATTAAAAAATGGCGTCATTTCATCCATCCCCTTAAGCGCTTCTCACTTCGATTTTTTTTTCATCAACCGCGTCATATTTTCTGCCCCCAAGATTCACATCCCACCCCCTACAACAAACACATGCACGCACTATCAGGCAAACACCCCTCTTCCCCTACCTCCCAGAACACCATCCCAGAACCTCGCTGTTCATTTCCGTACAAATGTCGGACTTTAGTCTGACGCGCTGTTGACAATTTTGACGCTAAATAGACCAAAGAAACGCGAGGCGTGTTTGCTGAAGCCCGCTGCTAGAGAGCCCTAAAAGAGGATACCATGTCCGAGGCTGCGAGTCCCGGAATCTCGAATGAGCCCCAGGGATCAGGCCCGATCACTATAAAGGCCGAAATAAGGTCGATCTGTTTAATTTGACTAAGTGGTCATTGCCAGGCGGATGTTGATGCAAGGGGGAGAACTGCCCGCGTCTTTCATTCCGCGGCGTTTATCATTCAATCGGGCGCCATTATAAAAATGCATCGATTTTAATTAACCCTCGGCTTTCGGGGTAGTAGATCTTCTTGGGGCGCTTTTTCGAAAGGGGGCACAACTCGAATGAGGGGGAGACGATCGTTTGAATTTTTTTTTTTTGGGACAAGGTTTGTCGTTTTCCGCCGACATTTCCGGGGTGCGAATGTACCTAAGTTGAAAGGTTTTGGGAACGAGAGTTCGTTGCACTGCGTCATTGTAATTTGCGTCGTCTTAATTTGCGTCATCGTAATTTGCGTCATCGAAATTTGTGTCATAGTAATTTACATCATCGTAATATACATCATCGTAATTTGCGGCATCGTAATTTACTTCATTGCAATTCGCGTCTTTTTAATTTACAGTCATCGCAATTTGCGTCATCGTAATTTGCTCTTCGTCATTAGTTGTACATCAATTTCACTATAGGGAATTCTGAGGAAAAAAATCTTTCTTATCAATAAACAATTTAATTTTTACTGTAATTAAACTGATCAATGGTGTGTATTTTGTGTGTTTTGTTTTTGTCGACTTAAAAAAAATAGTCTGGGCCAGGTGTCGGCAACCTTTTGTGACGGAAGAGCCCAAAGTTACAATTTATAAAATTTCCCAGTTTTTAAAGAGCCACCGCCAATTTTATTTAAATAGTATGATCTATAATCGGGGTTTGGGATATATATATATATATATATATATATATATATATATATATATATATATATATATATATATATATATATATATATATATATATATATATATAATATTATATATATAACAGTTAAATGTTTATGAATGAATGTTGGGTGTGTGTGTGTTAAAAAAAGGCGAATTGGATTCAGTGAGACAGTGTGGGGGTACGCATGCGCGAAAAAAAGGGAAGGAAGCAAGGAGATGAACACGATGGCGGTGGGAAACAAAAATGAAATATGAAAAACTTCAAGAAGAAGGCTTGACTTTGTTAATATAGGTATATTATAAAGGTTAGGAAAAAGGCTTGTGACAATATATATCAACACTATTCCATTGGACAGACAAAGGACGTATGACAAAGTAACAAACCTACATACAAACATTTATCTACATTTAATTACTGTCACAAGTGACAACTTTCCCATCCAACTTTGAAATCTTTCTATATACAAATAAAAACGTCCACATCCAACTTTGAAACATGCATCGGTGAAAACAAAAACCGTCCCACTCTAGTATAAACTCTATCCAAACCAACCCCAAAACATCCATGTACCGACTTAGAAACCTGCCTTGATGAAAACAAAAAACCGTGCCACTCTAGTATAAACTCCATCCAAACCAACTCCAAAACATCCATGTACCGATTTTGAAACATGTCTTGGTGAAAACAAAGACCGTCCCACTCTAGTATAAATTCTACTCCAACCAACTCCAAAACCGAGTTTGAAACCTGTCTAAATTCACATACATTTTTTTTGAGAAATCGGAAACAGCGTAAAGTACTACTTCTTGTCAATGGAAGTTACTCAAAATTTGAGAGAAGGCAGAGAATTAGATCTTTTACTTACATGTACAATTTCATTTATCTATCTGAAATAGTATTCAAGTTATAGGCTTTTGAAAAATTCAAAGTAGAAAAAGTTCCACTTCCGGTCATCGAAAATCGCTCAAAAGTTGATACGGACCTACGATACTTATATATGAAATTTCATCAACCTAGCTGTAACGGTACTCAAGTTATCGTGTTTACAGACACACACACACACACAGACAGACAGACACACATACACACACAGACACAGTGTTTCTTCCAGACTTTTTTCTCCGGGGGGGCACTTGAAATTTTCGGGGGGGGGGGGGGGGCGGTAGACTGTTAAAAGTATATATTTTCTATATAAATTATATAAATTTCATTTCGTTCGGGGGGGGGGGGGGGGGGACGATATGCCTGGAAGAAACTCTGCACAGACATACGGACAAGATTGCAAAAGTATGTTTTTCCGACTCAGGGAGGTGTAAAACATCGAGATTTGCAAAAATCTCGATTTTTTTTTTGCACGATTACAAGACTTTCTCTATCCTAATATATAAATCCCCACGTTCGCACATCTCTCTCTCTCTCTCTCTCTGTCTGTCCGCAAAATATTTTCGCCGGACATCACGTCAGAATCGGCAGCGATATATGAAGAACTTTTTACGGACTTTTGTTGAAAATAATATGTTAGATGCTTTAAATGTATAACCACAATATTAGTTAAAGAAGAAAAATAAAAATTAAAGGCGTATTCGAATGTAGAGAAACAGTATTATTTATGCAACCGGAAAAGCATTAATAAATGTGAAAATGAACGCATAAAACTGTGACGTCACTATTGCTTATACATTAACTAATGACGTCATCTGCCGTGTTTAGAATGAAAAGAAATGAACTATTTCATTCAAATTTGATTTAGATCTACGTACACTATGAAATGTATACAATACAATTTTTCCGGCCCAAACTCATAAAATTTATTTTATGTATTTGGATTCTAGATCTAAAGATTCTAGATCTAGACTAAATCTAAATAAAAATCTACGCAATAACTAGATCTAGACGTAGACGCTAAGATCTAGATTTAGACTCTAACTTCTCTAAAATCAATTCCAAAAATAAATTTCTATATTAGGACTAAACTATTTCAAGACTTATTTATTTTATACAAAATCTTTGTTTGGAACTGGCTAATTTGGGATAAAAAAATTAATTTGAAAGAATAGGCATATTCGCGTAAGTTAAGATTTTAAAATACGTGTTTCATTCTCCGTATATTGTAAGGTGCCTAAATAGCGGAGATGTTAGTGTACATTAAACCACGCAGGTGGTGCGGGTTCGAGACACAGCAAGTCAACTTGGTTAATGTATTCTTTTTTATTATGCTCGGGCTAAACTTTAAAAAAAAATTCTTTTAGGAATCTAGATCTAGATCTAGATTGTCGGGTGTCCGATAGGGCACTTCCCGGCGCCGCAGGCGCTTCAAATTTGGCATGATCTTGCCTTGGTGCGACAGAACACGGGGGCCGGTTGGCCGAAAAGTCTACGATGTGGGGGTCAAAACTGACCTCGACTGACCGGTACCTTATATGAGCTATAAATCGAAAAAAAATGTCCACGGAGGAACCTCTTCATAACTCTTGAGGTCGTAGACCGACCTTCGGGCGAATTAATTAAGCATTCAAATTCTCAATGTTTTCGAAAGCCTAAGCGAAGCTGGGCAGCATGCCTAGTACTTCGTATATACGAGAAAGTAAAAGCCAACTCATGATAAATTATAAGTGCTTTTTTTTTTTTTAGATAAATAAATTTTGATACGTTTCACGATTCTGCGTGTTATTTCTGCGCGAGGGACATGCTAATCTTCTCTCTATCCTTCCAATTTTATTGTAGAATAATTTTTTTTTTTGGATCAAAGTGCTTTATTAAGGTTGATCATATTGATACTAAACAAGTAGGCCTACAACAAAATTATGACCTTTAAGCACAATGATAGAGATCCTAATAAGCAGTAAAACAAAAACTGTACATACGTGAATAAGTCTAAGTAACTCAGAAAAACTTTCCAATAACCTTTTGTTTTACAAGAAATTTATTATAAAGCAGGAAAAAACTATCATTCTAAAGTTATCTTGTAATAAATTCGCAAAAATAAATCTATACAATTTTGTTTGTTATTTATTCTTGTTTCAATTCCTAATATTTAAATATATTAACAGTCAAGTAATGTGACAATTCACCAATTCCTTAACAGTATTTTAGTAAATAAATATTTTTATCATAAACATGAGAATTTCCAGTTAGCTAATAGCACTAATACAACATTCTACGTTTTTCATACAAAACAGAATTTCCAAAAAAAAAAAAAAAAAAAAAAAAAAAAAATAAAAAAAAAAAAAACAGAATTTCCAAGCAGACTAAAAAATATTTAGGAATATTTTTTTTTTTTTTTTTGATTTAAATAATTTTTTATTCTAGATTAAAACAAAAGTTTTCACACATACTTTAATAAGTTTCATTTTGGCATGCAGCTAACCTTTTCTTCTAAAAAGACAATTTTTTCCGCCAATATTAGCTAAATGCTAAATTACTTTTAAATAGTTAATGGTGCTTTCATTGCACAATAGTATGCAATTTAAAAGCAACTTTCAGGTTTTAAAAACAAAACAGTTGGCAAAAGCTTTAATTATTTTTAGTTATTCCTTTTTTAAGCTTAGTATAGCTTATTTTTTTAGACCATTCATTGTCACTACCAGTTTTCTTGATCCACCATGATCTCTGTGTTCACATAACCAAACACCCTGCCACGTTCCTAAATTGAATTTTCCATCTGTAATTGGAATACTAACACTGCTTCCTAACAGGGCTGCTTTAGCATGAGCTGGCATGTCATCTGGGCCTTCTAATGAATGCTTGTAGTTCCAGTTCTCAGGTGCAAGCTTATTTAAAACCATTTCCATGTCAGATAAAACTGTTGGATCATAATTCTCATTTAAAATTATACTTGCTGAAGTATGTTTTATGTGAATATTTGCAACTCCAACTTTAATTTTGCTCATCTCTTCTTTACAGGAGTGCATTATTTCATCTGTTATGTTATGACAGACACGGGATTTTGAAGGAATAGCAACTTCTCATTGATACCATACTGTAACACCTTCCCCTCCTGTAGGCATTGTATTCAATAAATGTTTTCTGTTATTCAATGTAGATTTACAAGCACTAATCTAAAATTGATACTGAGGTGTGAATTTATTTTATATCAAAAACTTTTTTTTTTTTATACTAAAAAATATTTAGGAATAAAAATCACAAAAAATGTCAGAGGTCTAACGTACCCATTGGAATCTTAATTCACATATATAATTTAATATACGATTCACTGTTTACGTTAGCTAATGGGTTTATATGTAAATTAGGATCTAATAATCATTCTGTCCTTCATAATAAATTTAAATTATTAAAATAATCTTATAAAACGTGCAAAACGTAAACTAAATAAAATATTAAAGAATGACAGTTTGTTTTATTGTGTATCATTTCATGTATCTATATGTTTTAAATAGTTTAAGAAAACAGAATGTGAATTGTTTCCCTTTGTTATTTCCAAGTTTGAAATGGGAAGTAACTAGTAACACGGATTGAAAAGATTAAAATGACGATCTACGTTTTAGCTAATAGTCGATGGTAAAGACACCAAGTCCCAGAAGCTCTGAATACACCAGCCAACGTCAGCTTGGTCGCTGGAGGTCCCTCTTCGGAAGATACCACAACGCACACAACTGGTGCACATGTGATCAACTGAAGTGTGCAGCGCATATAGGATATCTTTGGAAAAATGTTTTTGCAGACCTTTTGCTCCATGATTAAGTAAAGAAATATGACTGTATTGTAGTCAAGTGATAACACTGTAGTTATGTGACTGTATTGAAATGAAAGTAACAGCATTAGTAAATTATTTATACAATTTTAAATTAGAAAATTGAAAGATAAAAGAAATGTGGTCAATTTTGTCAGAAAGGACAAACCAGTAATGTTTTACAAGTTCACTCAATAAAGTTCTTTCATAATAGTTGACTTGGGGTAGTTTGTTCGGATATATTTATTCTGTGATCCTCCCTAGCACCAACAGCTCTAGCTCCAGCAACATGTCCCCTAGCATTTGTCAACACCTTTCGAAGCACTAGTTAACACCTCCCCTAGCACTAGTCAGCTCCTCCCCTAGCACTAGTCCACACCTCCCCTAACACTAGTCAACAACTCCCCTAGCACTAGCCAGCTCCTCCCCTAGCACTAGTCAACACCTCCCCTAGCACTAGTCAACCCCTCCCCTAGCACTAGTCAACACCTCCCCTAGCACTAGTCAGCTCCTCCCCTAGCACTAGTCCACACCTCCCTTAGAACTAGTCAACACCTCCCCTAACATTAGTCAACACCTCTCCTAGAACTAGTCAACACTTCCCCTAGCACTAGTCAGCTCCTCCCATAGAACTAGCCAGCTCCTCCCATAGCACTAGTCAACACCTCCCCTAGAACTAGTCAACACCTCCCCTAGCACTAGTCAACACCTCCCCTAGAACTAGTCAACACCTCCCCTAGCACTAGTCAACACATCCCCTAGCACTAGTCCACACCTCCCCTAACACTAGTCAACACCTCCCCTAGCACTAGTCAGCTCCTCCCCTAGCACTAGTCAACACCTCCCCTAGCACTAGTCAACACCTCCCCTAGAACTAGTCAACACCTCCCCTAGCACTAGTCAACACCTCCCCTAGAACTAGTCAACACCTCCCCTAGCACTAGTCAACACCTCCCCTAGTACTAGTCATCACCTCCCCTAGCACTAGTCCACACCTCCCCTAGCACAAGTCATCACCTCTAGAACTATTCAGTTCTATAGGAAGAGCTCCTCACAGGGCCAGAAACATCCCAGACATTCTAAAAATCAAACAAGCATATTAAAAATGTAAATGTCATTATCATTAACCCCGAGAGCCAGAGAGTTATATAGTTTGCCAACTCGATAACTGTTCCTTTGTCGAATATATATATATATATATATATATATATATATATATTTATTTATTTATTTATTTATTTATTTATTTATTTATATCTCAAAAACCAATAACTTTGTACTGTTTGAAGTATGTGGACAAAGTTCCACAAATAAATATTAGATTGTATGTGAAGGAGACGTTCGTCGTGGTCGAGTTGGTAAAGCTCATGGTTGCTATACCGAAAATTCTCAAGTTTGAACTCTTGGACAGATGAGGCTCGAAAGCTGGGGACAGTAACTCTTCTAGGAGAGACAACTCCAAAATCAAACAACCTCTGTCTTGTAGTTTGTTCTTGGTTGGACAAAGGCAATGGAAGGTAACCCAAAAAGAAAAGCAGGCTGAAATTGGAGTCAACGGTCTAAATGGCGCATAACCAGTTGACACGTAAACTTAATTGTGTTAAAGGGAATCTCTTCCAACATTAAAATTAAGAACTAAGAAGAAGAAAGAAAAAGAAGTATGTGGAGATTTCTTTCAACTTTTGAACGTTTTTCAATAACCTGAAGAAGAGCTACTATATTTCAGTGTGAACCCGCTAATTTGAGTAGGGCCTACTGTTTTAGTTAGGTAAACAAAATTTCATTAAATATTTTCAATTTTTGAATGACTCCAATCGCCGGTAGTGCTAATTTTCTATATTTCTGGTTTCTAAAATACCGATAACTTGAGTACAGTTTCAGTTAGGTGGACGAAACTTTATACATAGATCTTAACGTCTTGATTATATAAAAATTTGAGTGGTTGCCGGTGTTTTTGATTTCTCAAGAAATATCTCTTCAACTCCTATTTGTTTCAAACTTTTCAAGTTTGTCAAGACGACGACAATACAGTGTGACAAACCATGTGAGTTAATTAGATGTTTAATTAACTTTTGAAAAATTAATCAAAGTTTTCTTGATGAAGAAGGCTAATAATTTCCCGCTGAATTATGCACACCTTGTTTATTGTTTATTTGGTGCGCAATCCTTTTTTCCTAAGCGATTCTATTCTATTAAAAAAAATTAATTATTAAAAACAATTAAAAAAAACATTTCTATAGCCCGATGGTACTGAACGTGCCATCCCCCTTACTGTTATATTATAATATACTACAAAGTTAAGAGGATATCACTCCCGCTTTATGTAAAATATAAATATACCCGAAAAAAATGCCATTGTAAAAAGGGCAGTAAGACAATGAAAAATATCCAATTGTCCTTTATAGATCGATAGAAAATGTTCGATGGTTGGAGTTTCTAAACTGTTGATTTTGGTACCTCCCCATCACCTTTTTGAGCCCTAGATCCCAAGTAAATAATGATAACGTATAATATATTGACTTACATTTTTTGTTCGTTACATATTTATTACAAGTATATTTTATTGATATTTATATATATACATAGTCTGTATAAGCATCATTTCCTAACACTCAGTCATAATTGTCTTTTTGTCTGGTATTTCTTGCTCCTGCTGCTATCTTCCGTTTTTTAAAATCAACACTCTCACCAGATGAACTACACAGAGAGGCGTCTTTTCTTTGAACAGGGGGGCAACTGTCTTTTCTTTGAACAGGGGAGCAACTGTCTTTTCTTTGAACAGGGGGCAACTGTCTTTTCTTTGAACAGGGGAGCAACTGTCTTTTCTTTGAATGTACGTGCTTTCTCTGGTGGGGCCCATCTGAATGTTCCAGTGGCAAAGGAATTTCTTTTAAGGATGGAGCAGCACTTGTTTCATCATAAACAATGGCTTGTTCCACTTCTCTGACAACACTCCCTTGAGCCACAAGCTGACCTGTTGTGTTTGGGATCTAATCTGGTACTTTTGGGAGGTTCCTTCGTCACTGGTTCATGTCGTTCAGAAACTAGATAAGTTGAATTATCTTTTGGTATTTCGGAAATTAGAACTTTGTTTACTTTTCAACACTTCTTGTTCTGCTATGAATAGAATATCATCTGAAGCACCCCATCTGGATTCTGCCGTGAGTGTGGTCCAGTAATAATAATGACGATCTGGTGCAGCAGTTTCAAACCATTCTTTTCCACTTGGCTCTTTCCTTTTTTTTACCAGCAGCTTCTGATTCTTTACTTATTTTACCAGCCGCTTGTGATTTTTTACTTTTTTAAAAAAAATTAAATTTATAGTTTCTGATTCTTTACTTTTTTTTTTACTTTTTAAATTTATAGCTCCTGATTCTTTACTTTTTAAAAAACTTTTTAAAATTATAGTTTCTGATTCTTTACTTTTTAAAAAACTTTAAAAATTTATAGTTTCTGATTCTTTACTTTTTAAAATTTTAAATGTATAGTTTCTGATTCTTTACTTTTTAAAAATTTTTACATTTATAGTTTCTGATTCTTTACTTCTTTTTTACCAGCAACTTCTGATTCTTTATTTTTTTTTTAACTTTTTAAATTTATGGTTTCTGATTCTTTACTTTTTTTTAACTTTTTAAATTGATAGTTTCTGTTTCTTTACTTTTTAAAAACTTTTTAACTTTATAGTTTCTGATTCTTTTCATTTTTTAAACTATTTAAATTTATAATTTCTGATTCTTTACTTTTTTTAAGTTTTTAAATTGATAGTTTCTTATACTTTACTTTTTTTTACTTTTTAAATTGATAGTTTCTGATTCTTTACTTTTTTAAAACTTTTTAAATTTATAGTTTCTTATACTTTACTTTTTTTACTTTTTAAATTGATAGTTTCTGATTCTTTACTCTGTTTATCACTGGGACTTTCAAGTGAACTCTGCTTTTGTGCAGTGTCTGGTTTGGGTTCTAAAGAGACACCATTCTTGGCAGCAAGTTATGGGTTCTCTTTAAGATCTCTCTTGAATGCCTCAACTGCAGCCTTTTCCACTTTATCAATATCCTTTGTCCTCTGTTCATCCTCAATGAATTTCTGAAGACATTTCTATCTAGCCTCTTTATGTCGAAGTTCAACAATTTCTTGATGTTTTTTGCCACTTTCATAAAACAAAATAAACAGGGAGTGATCTCTCCTAAACTTTCTCGAATATTCTTATATTACCCTACTGGAGATGGCAACTCGGCATATAGACATGATTTTTAATCCATTTTAAATACTTCAAAACTTTTAAAATAGAATAGAATCTCGTAGAAAAAAAGAACTGCACACCAAGTGAACGATAAATAAAATGTGCAAAATATTGCGGAATATTGTTAGTACTTTATAAATTTACATTCGTTTTTTGAGGAATAGGAAATAGCGAAAATTACTTCTTCCTTTTAACGGAAATTGCTCATAATTTGACAGAAAGTAGAGAATTAGATCTTTTACTTACATGTGACATTTCATTTATCTATCTAAAATAGTACTCAAGTTATAGCTTTTGAAAAATTCAAAATAGAAAAAGTTCCACTTCCAGTTATCGGAAATCGCTCACAAGTTGATACGGATCTACGATACTTGATATAATACTTATCTATGAAAATTCATCAACGGTACTGCAACGTTACTCAAGGTATCGTGTTTACTGATACAAACAGACACACAAAGACATACGGACAAGGTTGCAAAATTCTGTTTTTTTCGACTCAGTGAGGTGTAAAACGCACGATTACAAGACTTTCTCTATTCTTCGTATATATACGATAAGTTTTTTTTTTTAATTTAATTTAATTTTTAATTTTTTAAATTTTTTTTTTCTAATGTATTCAAAAGAACATAAAAGATTCACTGTCAAAAGTATTGTTGCATTCGGATTTTTTTTTTTTATTATTTTATTATTTTTAAAACATTTTTGTTTATTATTTATTAATACATTATGGCTATAAGAAAAAAGAAAATAAATTATGGGAAAATGACAAGTTATGGAAGGAGTTTGTCGATTTATAATTGGTGGTGCCCGCCACCCTACCGATATTTTAGAATGTGCTCTATTTTTTTTTTTTTTTTTTTTTTTTTTAAATACTTTTATTTGCAATTAAAACAAGTACATCAACATCAAATTTTTAACATAATTTTGAACACCAAATGAAAACGAAAGGTTTTGCAAATGTACATAATGAATATTTACATGATGTCATGTATTTGATTATAAAAAAAAAATTGCAAAGGATGACAGTAAAAGGGGTGAAGGTCAAATGAAAGTGTCAGAATTCTGGGTGGGGAGAGGAAATTTTTCAGAGAGGGTCAATGGGACAGTGAAGCATTTTCTATGTAGGGAAACAACTTAAGTTGACTAGTTGAAAGGGTGTTGTAGTGGTCGCATTGAGTTTTCAAAAGGTTGCAGTGTGAAAGATGAGGGGAAAGAGACAAGATTTAGAACTTTAAATAAGTTCTGGATATTGATGTTGCGGTGGGTGGTGGGGTTGTTAGAACAGTTAAAGGGTTTGTGGGGTTATCATGTCTGGGGGTAAAGTGTTGTTGCATTCGGATAAGAAAAAATCAAAACAATTAATAGCACCCTTCTAACAAATAAAATACGAACTTTCATACAATATATACAACTCAGTGTTTACGTTAGCTAATGGGTTTGATTGTCAATTAGGATCTAATAATAAATATATTCTTCATAGTACATTTAAAATGTTAAATAATCTTATATAATGTACAAAACGTAATATTATTGAAATATTAGAGAATGACAGTTTGTTTTATTTTGTATCATTTTATGTATCTATATGTTTTATATTGTTTAAGAAGACAGAAAATGAATTGTTTCCCTTGGTTATTTCCAAGTTTGAAATGGGAAGTAACTAGTAACACGGATTGAAAAGATTAAAATGACGATCTACGTTTTAGCTAATAGTCGATAGTAAAGACACCAAGTCCCAAAAGCTCTGAATACACCAGCCAACGTCAGCTTGGTCGCTGGAGGTCCCTCTTCGGAAGATACCACAACGCACACAACTGGTGCACATGTGATCAACTGAAGTGTGCAGCCCAGATAGGAGATCTTTGGAAAAATGTTTTTGCAGACCTTTTGCTCCACATAGTCTTACATGATTAAGTCAAGAAATATGACTGTATTATATTCAAGTGATAACACTGTAGTTATGTGACTGTAATGAAATGAAGGTAACAGCATTAGTAAATTATTTATACAATTTTAAATTAGAAAATTGAAAGATAAAAGAAATATGGTCAATTTTGTCAGAAAGGACAAACCAGTAATGTTTTACAAGTTCACTCAATAAAGTTCTTTCATAGTAGTTGACTTGGGGTAGTTTGTTCGGATATATTTATTCTGTGATCCTCCCTAGCACCAACAGCTCTAGCTCCAGCAACATGTCCCCTAGCATTTGTCAACACCTTTCGAAGCACTAGTAGCTCCTCCCCTAGCATTGGTCTATACCTCCCCTAGCACTAATCAACACCTACCCTAACATTTGTCAACACCTTCCCAAGCACTAGTAGTTCTTCCCCTAGCACTAGTCAGCACCTCTCCTAGCACTAGTCAACACCTCCCCTAGCATTAGTCAACACCTCCCCTAGCACTAGTCAACACCTCCCCTAGCATTAGTCAACACCTCCCCTAGCACTAGTCAGCACCTCCCCTAGCACTAGTCAACACCTCCCCTAGCATTAGTAAACACCTCCCCTAGCACTAGTCAGCTCTTCCCCTAGCACTAGTCAACACCTTTCGAAGCACTAGTAGTTACTCCCATATAACTAGTCAGCACCTCCCCTAGCATTTGTTAACACCTCCCCTAGCATTTGTCAACACCTTTCCAAGCACTAGTCAATACCTCCCATATCTCTAGTCAGCTCCTCCCATAGCACTAGTCATCACCTACCCTAGAACTAGTCATCACCTCCCCTAGCACTAGTCAGCTCCTCCCCTAGCACTAGTCAACACCCCCCTAGCACTAGTCAGCTCCTCCCCTAGCACTAGTCAGCTCCTCCCCTAGTACTAGTCAACACCTCCCCTAGCACTAGTCAACACCTCCCCTAGAACTAGTCATCACCTCCCATAGCACTAGTCAGCTCCTCCCCTAGCACTAGTCAGCTCCTCCCCTAGCACTAGTCAACACCCCCCCTAGAACTAGTCAACACCTTCCCAAGCACTAGTAGCTCCTCCCATAGAACTAGTCAGCTCCTCCCCTAGCACTAGTCAACACCTGCCCTAGCACTAGTCAACACCTCCCGCTAGCACTAGTCCACACCTCCCCTAGCACTAGTCAACACCTCCCCTAGCACTAGTCAACACCTCCCCTAGCACTAGTCAACACCACCCCTAGCACTAGTCCACACCTCCGCTAGAACTAGTCAACACCTCCGCTAGAACTGTTCATCTCCATAGGAAGAGCTCCTCACAGTGCCAGAAACATTACTGACAAAAATCCCAGACCTTCTAAAAATCAAAATAGCATATTAAAATTTTCATCTTCGGCAACCCCGACAACCAGAGAGCTAAATACTTGTCTACTCGAGAACTGCTCTAGTGTTGAATATATATATATATATATATATATATATATATATATATATATATATATATATATATATATATATATTGCACCTGCTGTTTACGAGTTTCAATCGAATGCTTAAGAAGCATCTTATTTTACTAATGCATCTTTGAATCTATGATCAGTTATTTTATTTCCTACTGCGCGTCACTCGCTTCTCTTTGACTATACATTGCTATTATATTTTGAAGTCTAGGCTTTCAAATTTTCCCCTTTATCAAATTAAAAATGTATCTCTAAAAGTACTATCCCCCACCCCCTCTCTAATCCACCTCGGAAGTCAGGTACAAAAGGTAACTTTAAAAAAAAAAACCCACATGCTTTCGGGTAAAGTTCGGTCCTTGACGACAAGTACACGGACATCTTGAGAGATCACTCCAGCCTGCTTTCAATTCACTTCACTTACCGCCCTTGGATGAGTAACTTAACCAAGACGACTGGCCGCCGATCTGATAATGGGACCACGAGACAAAGGGAGACTAATTTTTTTTTACCACACTTGATTCTGGTAATTACCGTTCTTGGAGCTTTGGTTAATTCAGTGTTTTGGACGTTTTTGTTTCGTTTCGTTTGATCGTTGATTGGTTGTTGTTGGGGTTTGTGGGTGATGGGACGGGGCAAGTGTATGGGTGGGGGGGGGGGGGGAGTTGAGCAGAGAGGTCTAGCTTTAATCTGCAGGTGAGTAGCTCACGGTGAAAACCACGGTCACTTCCTGGGAGTGCACCTCCCTCTTCCCCTCCCGTCCTCAGCTGTGCCTAACTTGTCGTGATGTTTATTACATGAAGATAAAAGGCGAGGGCAATTAAAAGAAATATCATTACAGACAACAGGAAACAAAAAGAAGACAACATTTTTATTTTGACCAAAACTTTTCCTCGGAATATACAACGAATCAAAGTGAAAAAAAATAATGTATAATTCGTCTTCAAAAAGCCCACCTGGTTAAGCTGAAAACAACAAGGAATATATTGTTTTTAATTTTTGAAAGGTATGCCTGCACTCTTCCCTTGTCCCAACTATTATCCCCTCCGTGGATGTATTCTTTTGGTTTGAACGTTAAATAGTTGCATCATTACAGTGGTAGTCGAATATATATATATATAAACACCATTTGATCGCGTTTAGGCCAATTAAACATGGTGGTATACAATATGTAGAATTGCTATAATTCAAAAGTTTTATTAAACACAGTTTTAAATTAGCAATAAACAACAACTGCAATACAACAACAGCAGCAACAAAAACAACATAAGAAAAAAAGCAACTATAACAATAACATAACAAAAATAGCAACAATAACAATAACAAAACGAAAATAGCAACCATAACAATAACATAACAAAAATAGCAACAATATCAACAACTTACCAAAAATAGCAACAATAACAACAACATACCAAAAATAGCAACCAGTGTTTCTTCCAGACTTTTTTCTCCGGGGGGGCACTTGAAATTTTCGGGGGGGGGGGGGGGGCGGTAGACTTTCTTCGGGGGGGGGGGGGGGCGGACACTGTTAAAAGTATATATTTTCTATATAAATTATATAAATTTCATTTCGTTCGGGGGGGGGGGGGGGGCGATAGCAACAATAACAACAACACCACTGCAGCCACAGCAGAACAACTACAACAGAAGCAATAATAACAACAGAAACAATAACAACACAACAACAGCAACCGCGTCAACAGCACAGTAACAACAGCAATAACAGCACATTGGACGATTTTCTCCGACAATGTACACACCAAATTCAGCGCACGTGCAATTTTTTTTAGTCGGATCTACGTCATTGTCACCGTGAGCTCACGCGCCACTTTCGACATCCTGCAGAGTAAACTCCAGGTTAACCCTCCGCCCCTGAGTATAATCTTTACCCGCGCCCTAAGTCCACCCCGCGCCGACTCCACCCTACAGAAACTTCCTCGAGTAGTTATTGTTCCCGGATTAAAAAAAAAAAAATCCTCAGCACTGAAGAGCTGCTTCGTCGGTCTTTTCACATGCAAAATTTCCAAACCACTCAAGGACCATCTCTAATGGATCGAAGTCTTGTAACAATAGGAAGAGTGCCCGGGATGGGAGGGGAGGGGAAAAGAAAAGGAGGGAGGGGTTGTTTTAATGGTTAAAAACTTGAAGAAACACCGGTTGGAAAAACTTGAAGAAACACCGGTTTGAAAAACTTCTGACACGGTGAGTGTGTCGTTCACACGTTTATTAATTTAAATCGAGAGTCACTGATCGAAAGGTGGACGAATGCAGCTTTTATTAGCAGCGGGTTTTCCCGATAGTGATGAGCAGGAAGATGCGCACCGTGTTCACGGTGTCAACACCCTACTTGACCGCAAGACAAGGACATTAACTTCAGACAACAAGATGTGAACATTTTTTTTTTAAATGTGTGTGTGTGTGTGTGTGTGTGTGGGGGGGGGGGGGGGGTTATTGCACACCAACTAGTTCTGTTATTAGATTGTAATAAAAATATTTCTGCGGGAGAGAAACATTTGTAAAAATTGTTTACAACTATTTTGCGTGCTGACTAAACTATATTTTATTGTGGCTAGTCACGCTGTCGTAACTTTCTGGGTAATTTATGAGGCGGTTTTTATGGGCGATTACTGAAATAGATTTGTGAGCAATTTATGACGTGGTTTTATGGATGATGTGAACAGAAAAAGGTAAAATTTAGAGTAGGGACAAACTTGAAAATCAAGCAAAAAGAGATGGAATAATGAAGAGAGTTAGTACAAAAATAAATAAAATGGAGAGATACAATGAAGATAGGTGTATGCCTAAACTATTTATTGAGTTTCTTCCTGGAGATATAGATCTTATATTCATTGAGAATGTATTAAAGTACTGTCAAATTTTTGTCACCATTATAAAATTGTAATATGAAAACTTCACACGGGGGAGTAAAGTAGAGCTCATCTGTATTAGTGACCTCGCCGTGTTAAGAGATAGTGTGGTCAGCGCTATGCCCAGCCGCCTGAATTTCCAGGTACCCATCAGAGCTGGGTGGACTCAGGGGCGTACGAAGTAACCCGACTCTATCTTTTGTAGTTATTGCCTGACCAGTCAATGCTCATTAGACATGTAGACATCCAGCACTGCATTTGTCCTTGTTAGCATATGCTGGAAAAGTGTGGTAAAGCATTGACTTTTGGGTGTCCTTACCAACACATATGCTTTTAGATGTCTTTATCAGAGGCGTAGCGAGGGAGGGGGGCGGGGGGCGCGGACCGCACCGGGTGACACCATTTAGGAGGGGTAACACCAAGGCAAACAATAGCAAAATATATAGAGAACAACTTGAGGGGGGGGGATACAAATCGAAAGTTTGAGGGTGGTGCAAATCGAAAGTTTGGGGGGGGGGGTGCAAATCGAAAGTTTGGGGGGGGGGTGCAAATCGAAAGTTTGGGGGGGGGGTGCAAATCGAAAATTTGAAAGTTTGTCCCCGGGAAGGGTTTATACGCCTCTGGGGGGGGGGAGGGGGGTGACACCATTAAGTGCCGCACCGGGTGACACCCGACCTCGCTACGCCACAGGTCTTTATTATCACATAGACTTTTAGATGTCTTTATCATCATATGTTTTTAGATGTCTTTATCATCACATAGGCTTTTAGATGTTTTTATCATCACATAGGCTTTTAGATGTCTTTATCATAACATGTTTTTAGATGTCTTTATCATCACATATGGTTTTAGATGTTTTAATCATCACATATGCTTTTAGATATCTTTGCCATCACATATGCTTTGACGATATGTAAACTATACGTATTTAAATTTAAAAAGTATTTTTGACAAAAAAATATGTACCAGAACTATATATATCTTTAAACTTATTTTTGGATAGGCGTCTAATGTTTATCTTTTGTCTTTTTAAAGAAAGCCTCAACGCTGACCGACGTTCCAGTTCAATGCGCTGACGTCATTTTTATTTGGTATATCGCCAGGGGAAGCTGAGCTATATTTAGAAACGTCGTCTGCAAGAGATTTCCGGTAAAGTCTAAACAAAACAAAACGATCATTGATTGGACGAGAGAGGATTATGCATGCTGCGGCTAAAATAATTTGAACGTCCAAGTAATTTTTTCATCCAAATCCGATAGAATATTATCTTTCGGATACCAATCCATCAGGTTAAGTTAAAGATTAGGTTTTAGAGCAAAGCTATTTTATTAATCTAATTAAAAGTTGAGAAGCAGAATTTTTAATTTATGAAAGTAGGGACCAAAAGCCAATTCCTTCCCTATAAGATCGCTCCCCGATGCAACCATATCCTATCCTATCCTATCCTATCCTATCCTATCCTATCCTATCCTATCCTATCCTATCCTATCCTATCCTATCCTATCCTATCCTATCCTATCCTATCCTATCCTATCCTATCCTATCCTATTCTATTCTATTCTATTCTATTCTATTCTATTCTATTCTATTCTATTCTATTCTATTCTATTCTATTCTATTCTATTCTATTCTATTCTATTCTATTCTATTCTATTCTATCCCATCCCATCCCATCCCACCCCACCCCACCCCACCCTATCCTATCCTATCCTATCCTATCCTATCCTATCCTATCCTATCCTATCCTATCCTATCCTATCCTATCCTATCCTATCCTACCCTATCCTACCCTACCCTACCCTACCCTACCCTAACATATCCTATCTTATCCTGTATCCTATATCTCCCATGTAACCGAATTACCCCCCCCCCCCCCACCGTACAAGAAAGTTCCAGAAATCCTACAACCGCGGTGTCAGGTTTCGCCATCCGACCCGAGTCATGCCGGGCCAACAAAACGCAACCGGCTTAAAACAAAACCGGACAAAATGTCAACACGTGTAAAAAGCCGGAAATTAAGCGAGGACATGCCAGCTTCGTGCGCCATTCCGGACAATTTTGTCCGACGCTGTACAAGGGGAGATCAATAAACAAAACGCAGGATCATTTCCTGTCGACCCCACCCCCACTCTACCCACCCTCACCAGAAACAACCCCCACGCCATACCCACCCACACTGTTCCACCTCAATCTCACTTATGACGTCACGTGTGTAAATTATTCTCCATGTTTACGCTTCCACCGGCAATTTAAAAAAAAAATTATCTGCAAGGATCACAGTTAGTGTTTAATTTAGATCTAGTGGCGACGTTAATCAAGACTGAACTACTAGGATTTTTTACTCATTATTGGAAAAAAAGTACAATCATGATTGTTTTGCCAGGTTTTATATCAATTCAGAATAGTTAAAAACATAATGTTCAGGGTGGCCGGAAATCTTTTCGCAATGAGACTTAAATAAGTAAGCCCATGGTAGGAAGACTTGCTTGAAAAACGGAATTGGTAGTTTCAAAAGACAAGGCAACTCATATAAACGTATTGTAAAATAATGCGGGAATAGAAACAACGTAGAGACAGACAGAAATAGAGTCAGAGAGTTATTTTGACGCTATAAGAAGACACATATGCAGCAGTAATTACGTGATTCGTAGAACGACGATAGTAGGTATTATAGAGATTCAGCTGAGTTGGTTAGATTCAGGTTAATTTTTGGTTAGTGCTGCTACTGGCTTAGGATTTGGATTAGGCTACTATTTAAGCGTTATTTTAGTCCTTATGTTAGTTTAGGACTTGGATTCGACTAGCATTTGGTGCCTTGAGTCTAGTGTTAGTTAAGGACTTGGATTAGACTAACATTTGTTGAGTCTAGTGTTAGTTAAGGACTTGGATTAGACTAGCATTTGGTGCCTTGAGTCTAGTGTTAGTTTAGGACTTGGATTAGACTAGTATTTGGTGCCTTTATTCTAGTGTTAGTTTAGGACTTGGATTAGACTAGCATTTGGTGCCTTGAGTCTAGTATTAGTTTAGGACTTGGATTAGACTAGCATTTGTTGCGTTGAGTCTAGTGTTAGTTTAGGACTTGTATTAGACTAATTTTGGTACGTTGAGTCTAGTATTAGTTTAGGACTTGGATTAGACTATCATTTGGTGCGTTGAGTCTAGTATTAGTTTAGGACTTGGATTTAGACTAGCATTTGTTGCGTTGAGTCTAGTGTTAGTTTAGGACTTGGATTATACTAGCATTTGTTGCGTTGAGTCTAGTGTTAGTTTAGGACTTGGATTATACTTGCATTTGGTGCGTTGAGTCTAGTATTAGTTTAGGACTTGGATTATACTTGCATTTGTTGCGTTGAGTCTAGAGTTAGTTTGGGACTTGTATTAGACTAGGATTTATTGCGTTGAGTCTAGTGTTAGTTTGGGGCATGGATTCGACTAGCATTTGGTGCGTTGAGTCTAGTATTAGTTTGGGACATGGGCTAGATTAGTGTGATCAGCAATGCCCACCTAGTCCCACACGACATAAAATAACATTATACTCCACCGCCCTAGACACAAGTAATTCGCACTGAAACCAATGCTTTGATCGACAAACCCCCTCCAACTTCACCCCCGACCCAGAACTAGTTTTATATAAAAAAAAAAGTTAATGCCCGCAGACTTAATTAAAAGCTAAACACGGTATCACCACACTGTACGGTATCACCACACCACTCCGTTCACGCGCCGCGCGAGGGGTGGCGCTTCAAAAGCGGAAACACAGGTGTCTGAACGTAATAGACCTCAACCCCACCCCACCCCCAACTCCTCTTTGTCGTCTTATATAAACAAACACGACCCAGTCTATAAAAACACACTCGCATTCACAACATTACAAAAACACACGTTTCAATAAATAAAACCACCCAGTCCTTTTCTAATCCAACATTGAAAAAAAAATTTATACCACTAAACAAAATACAAAAATTTGATTCAGTTGGGCTTCCGTAGATTCGAACCGTTGACCTTTTGTTCTCTTTTCTTACAGTCGACAATGGCGTAGCGAATTCACGGCGACGTAAAAAAAAAAAATCAAGTTCAGTGCATGTTGGGTTTTGATCTCATCTTCACTGCTCAAGAACTTGGACAAGTCTTACAACTAGACCACCCCCACCCCCGCACCTCTTGAAAAAAAATCTTTTGATGTTTGAAATTAGCCGGTAAAGTTGTTTGAAGTAGATCGCGAAGTTAGTGATTTGGTAATATCCATCGGCACGCGGTATTCAACCCTGCCCTCGTCCTTTTATCCGAGGATCCGACAAGGCTTTGGCGGAGTGAAATGAGACGAGAGTTCTTTTAGACAGCAACAACTGAGGTGCTGGATTCTACCTGCTACCTTTACACTTCAGGTGTTTTCATTGGTAGGGAGAGGGGGGGGGGGTAGGGGGGGGGGCATACGTGCGCATGCACGGTGCTGGCGGAGAAATAAAAAGTGAATCGTGGAATGAATGAAAGCTGATCACTTTGTTGCTGGGTGAAGGTCGCGGGATCGGAACCGCGCCGCACCTGGTTGTGTAGCAAAAGATTTTTGATGGGACAGGGTGGGGCAGGGTGGGACAGGGTGAGGCAGGGGGGGACAGGGTGGGACAGGGTTGGACAGGGTGGGGCAGGATTGGGCATGGTGGGGCAGGATGGGGCATGGTGGGGCAGGTTAGGGGGGTATGTAGCAGGGGGAGTTGCATACACATTGATTAGTCCTCTATCTTAAAGTATGGTCCATAATCTGCGTCACGTGATCTAACCCCATCTTTACAATCCCTATATATCGTCACACATCTAAACAAATACTTAGACCCAACCAGCACCTAAATGATGTAAGCACCGCCATACCCCTTTAAGTGATTATATAGGCCTACTGTATAGTTTAACACTTTTTTACTCGCAACAAATCCACGTCTTACCTCCCCCCCCCCCCTCTTCCTTTTTTTAAAAATCAACACAGTGTTCGAAACATCAGAATCTCTATCCCCAAAAATACCAAAATATTTATTTTTATATTCATCGCTTGGCTAGTAAAGGGGAATAATTCAAACGATATTAACAGTCTTATTTCCCTTAAGCCTTTCGTATATCTCTTTACAAGAAAAACATAGACATAAAAAAATAAAATAAAAATAAAACAAAAACAAAAGAAACGTTAGTTAATATTTTTGTCTTACAAAGACCGATCAGACAGCAGCGAGATAATGAGACCAATCCTCTGTGCTCACCATAAGGTGAACAAGATAATGAGACCGATCCTCTGTGCTCACCATAAGGTGAACAAGATAATGAGACCGATCCTCTGTGCTCACCATAAGGTGAACAAGATAATGAGACCGATCCTCTGTGCTCACCATAAGGTGAACAAGATAATGAGACCGATCCTCTGTGCTCACCATAAGGTGAACAAGATAATGAGACCGATCCTCTGTGCTCACCATAAGGTGAACAAGATAATGAGACCGATCCTCTGTGCTCACCATAAGGTGAACAAGATAATGAGACCGATCCTCTGTGCTCACCATAAGGTGAACAAGATAATGAGACCGATCCTCTGTGCTCACCATAAGGTGAACAAGATAATGAGACCGATCCTCTGTGCTCACCATAAGGTGAACAAGATAATGAGACCGATCCTCTGTGCTCACCATAAGGTGAACAAGATAATGAGACCGATCCTCTGTGCTCACCATAAGGTGAACAAGATAATGAGACCGATCCTCTGTGCTCACCATAAGGTGAACAAGATAATGAGACCGATCCTCTGTGCTCACCATAAGGTGAACAAGATAATGAGACCAATCCTCTGTGCTCACCATAAGGTGAACAAGATAATGAGACCGATCCTCTGTGCTCACCATAAGGTGAACAAGATAATGAGACCGATCCTCTGTGCTCACCATAAGGTGAACAAGATAATGAGACCGATCCTCTGTGCTCACCATAAGGTGAACAAGATAATGAGACCGATCCTCTGTGCTCACCATAAGGTGAACAAGATAATGAGACCGATCCTCTGTGCTCACCATAAGGTGAACAAGATAATGAGACCGATCCTCTGTGCTCACCATAAGGTGAACAAGATAATGAGACCGATCCTCTGTGCTCACCATAAGGTGAACAAGATAATGAGACCGATCCTCTGTGCTCACCATAAGGTGAACAAGATAATGAGACCGATCCTCTGTGCTCACCATAAGGTGAACAAGATAATGAGACCGATCCTCTGTGCTCACCATAAGGTGAACAAGATAATGAGACCAATCCTCTGTGCTCACCATAAGGTGAACAAGATAATGAGACCAATCCTCTGTGCTCACCATAAGGTGAACAAGATAATGAGACCAATCCTCTGTGCTCACCATAAGGTGAACAAGATAATGAGACCAATCCTCTGTGCTCACCATAAGGTGAACAAGATAATGAGACCAATCCTCTGTGCTCACCATAAGGTGAACAAGATAATGAGACCAATCCTCTGTGCTCACCATAAGGTGAACAAGATAATGAGACCGATCCTCTGTGCTCACCATAAGGTGAACAAGATAATGAGACCGATCCTCTGTGCTTACCATAAGGTGAACAAGATAATGAGACCAATCCTCTGTGCTCACCATAAGGTGAACAAGATAATGAGACCAATCCTCTGTGCTCACCATAAGGTGAACAAGATAATGAGACCGATCCTCTGTGCTCACCATAAGGTGAACAAGATAATGAGACCAATCCTCTGTGCTCACCATAAGGTGAACAAGATAATGAGACCGATCCTCTGTGCTCACCATAAGGTGAACAAGATAATGAGACCAATCCTCTGTGCTCACCATAAGGTGAACAAGATAATGAGACCAATCCTCTGTGCTCACCATAAGGTGAACAAGATAATGAGACCAATCCTCTGTGCTCACCATAAGGTGAACAAGATAATGAGACCAATCCTCTGTGCTCACCATAAGGTGAACAAGATAATGAGACCAATCCTCTGTGCTCACCATAAGGTGAACAAGATAATGAGACCAATCCTCTGTGCTCACCATAAGGTGAACAAGATAATGAGACCGATCCTCTGTGCTCACCATAAGGTGAACAAGATAATGAGACCGATCCTCTGTGCTCACCATAAGGTGAACAAGATAATGAGACCGATCCTCTGTGCTCACCATAAGGTGAACAAGATAATGAGACCGATCCTCTGTGCTCACCATAAGGTGAACAAGATAATGAGACCAATCCTCTGTGCTCACCATAAGGTGAACAAGATAATGAGACCGATCCTCTGTGCTCACCATAAGGTGAACAAGATAATGAGACCGATCCTCTGTGCTCACCATAAGGTGAACAAGATAATGAGACCGATCCTCTGTGCTCACCATAAGGTGAACAAGATAATGAGACCGATCCTCTGTGCTCACCATAAGGTGAACAAGATAATGAGACCGATCCTCTGTGCTCACCATAAGGTGAACAAGATAATGAGACCGATCCTCTGTGCTCACCATAAGGTGAACAAGATAATGAGACCGATCCTCTGTGCTCACCATAAGGTGAACAAGATAATGAGACCGATCCTCTGTGCTCACCATAAGGTGAACAAAGAGGTTACCTGGCATTGTTGTCGAATTTTTGTTACGTCACTTCCTATCTGCAGCCACGTGACACTTTTATCAAACATGGCCACGCATGTATCCAGTTGCAGGCAGTTATCTCCCTCTAATCTTGTTGTGAAAATTGGACTTGTGTCCAAACATATCAAGTGCAGTAACTCGCTCAACTTGAGTCAGGTTTCAAGCCTAGGAACAGCGCGGTGGGTGTTTTTTTTTCTTTTAAAGCTATCAGATGAAACCAGGGGCGTAGCTGATGGCATGGACGGGAGAAGGGTTTCTTTCAGACTTTTTCTCCTGGGAGGGGGGGGGGGGGCGCTTGAAACTTTCGGGGTGGAGGAGCGGACAAAATTTTCCAGGAGGTAGCATTGGACAATGGTAAAAGTATATATTTTATATAAATTTTATTTAGTTGGGGGGTGGGGGGTGAGATGGAGGGCGGCTGTGCCCCCAACGAGATGCATGAAAGAAACAATGGACGGGAGTGGAGGTTCGATGCCTGGCGGCAATTTTACACATTGTATAAACCATTTATAAAGGGTGGGGGGTTACATGTCAAGGCGAATACATTCTTGGAATGATCATGTTGGATTTAACTAAAACGTTTCGGATCTTTACTATATCGTGCAGATATTTTATTGTTATCAACATCGGTATAACGATTAGGGTTGGGTTATTGTCAGTGCTTTAACTCAGAATAAACATTAGGGCGTAGGCTAGGGTTATGGTTGAGAAAGAGACGCAAAAAATAGCCTTGATACGCCCTACCTGTATTCTCTACACAACTTTCTTATCCTTGACTTAACTATTTTTTTTTTAATTAGCGAGAAGTGAATAAACTGCTGTTTTTTTGTTTATTGAGGCTTTACGCTCAGCACCCATGGTTTTTAAAGAGAGAACAAATGTTTAATTTCTTATAAAGTACAACATTTTATACAAGCATATAGTCGGAAACTGGTCGTCGTTAAGATGTGAAGCAGGCCATAAGGATGTATCTAACCGTGGGACAGTACTGGCAGCCGGTACAAATGCTGCATATTACACATTTCATTCGTACCATGGGATGTGTATATATTCCCTGGGACTGGTTGTGACTAAACCTAGTGCTCACTACACAATCTTGTGTAAGGTGAAAATGGAAGTAGAAGAAACAGACGGACCGCCATCTCTAACCTTTGATTTGCTTACATCTTTTTACCATTTTAAAATTCTCAAACAAATGTTACCGAATGGCGTAATCAAGACGTAAACCACACGATCGCTAACCTGCATAAAACAAACACAAGTAAAACTGGCTGTGATACTTAAATTGATCAGATGTTGAAAGCTTTTCATAATCTAGATAATGATATATAAACAGTTCTTGGGGTCGATTGATAACAACACGTTCATATTTTAACCGTATAGTCATTCAGCCCACCCGTAGCACATTTCGGTAATTAAAAGACATGGTACTTTAAACCTCACGGACTGTCCAACAATATTTTTCTCCAGTATGTTACCATGTCCACTCAAAGCCCAGTGATCGTTGTGGTCAGGGGTCGAAAAACGTTGACCAAAATGTCAAAACCATCATTGGAAAAAACCGAAACAAAGCGGTCAATTATTTTTTTTCTTTCAAAGGACAATGCCAAGACAAGTGCAGGCTTGGACAGGCCAGAGATATCTTTTCTCAAGGCTAATGTCTCACGGCTGACATTGACAGCGCAGGTAGAAAGCTGGACACTGTCAATGTAGTTCAATTACCTGGACAAATGACCGCGGAGGACGCGCGAGAAGAAAGAAAAGAGAAAAAAAAACAACCAATGCATGAAACACTGGACGGACGGGGTGTGTTATTAGTAAAAGTGATTGGCATGACACCTGAATGACCACTGACAAGTGCGCCGACGGTCACGTGACGCGGACCGGGCCGGCTGGAATATTGGCCGTGCGCCGGAGCAAAGTGCGAGCGACGTCCAATCTGCGACCCCGATCACCTGACCACACCAATGTTTGCCCCCCGTGCTACTTAATATAATCGTTATTGTCTCCCCTCCTTTCTTTCCTCGGTCTAATTTACCGCCGGGTGATTTTGCGAACGAGGGCGGGGGGGTGGGGATTTTAACCCTTTAACCGCCGCCATCATGCATTCAAAATGGTTACGTCTGCAATTTGGGTTCTTAAAGCGGACGCTCATTTTCTTCACGGTGATTTGTCGCCTGCTAAGCTGCAGATATGAGCGATGCGTGCCGGCACGTGCGGGGAATAGAGTGCTCACCCGCGCGTGTCCGAAAGTTCGGACGACGCTGTCAGACAGCTCACCGGTTGAGGCCGGTCAGTCTTCGACCTTGGGGTTTGCTGACCTTCGCTGAATTTACGACGCGACCGGACAGTGGACGCCGGCGGGTGCAAAGGTCGAGCGCCCGCGGGAGCCGCCCCCCATTACCGGGGAAATCCCGCACCCCAGTAAAGACTGACCAGGACGCCATTTTGAATTAACACAATCGGACGGGGAAAAAATCTTTATCAAATATGGCGTCATGTTCAGAAGGGCAATAACGTCAAGGGGAGGTTATAATGAGATGAGATAACGATGTCTAATGGAGATTTATTTCCCCTCGGCTAGCAGGACACTGCCCTTACCGGAAGTCGACTCGGACTCTCCATTGTCCGTCAGTGGACGCAAGCAAGACGAGGGAGATAGCCACAGAGCGATATTTATGGGATGAGCTACCGGGCACCAACAGTATCTGAATCGGACACGCCATAAAGTCTTCATTTGATTTCCTGACTCATTACCGCTGGTTGAGTTTGTAATAGTTTACGATTGAACCGAGAGTTGTGGGGTTTTAAGTGTGGAGTAAAACATTTTGCGCGTTTTCAAATAAAACATTTGTACTATTTGTATTATTTACAAATAACAACGCTTAGGAAAATTAATGTAAAACAAAAAAAGGCAAAAAGGAAAGAAAAATGTAAACATATATTGCTACAATACAAGTAAATTTAGCTTGTAAATATGTTTTGTAAAGAATACATAGTATTTCGATTCACAATTTTCGATACAAGGTAATATAGTCCTATAAAGTTTGATACCTGCTAACCATAGTATGTTCAGCTTTAGGATATACCACAATGAATGTTACAAAAATATATTATTACCATCATATTTTTATCATACACGATACATGCATTCACTGCATCACAAAAGTTGACATCACCTAGTAGTATACCACTCTATATAAGCAAACTTTTCATTGGGCAGCAGACGTAGAGTTCTGAGCCCTGCATTAAGGTATGAAGTGATCATCACAATTAGTTTAATCAGGAACGTTATATCGAATGTAGTCGTCGACGATCCGAACTCGAGACTTTGGGGTTAGTAATAAAGTATACCTCCTCTTGATAAACGTTCTCTCTACGGCGACTTAGCTGGTATGCGACATACATTTTGTTTGCGTGGTGTTTTAAATGTCTTATTCAAGGATATATGTATTGTACAGAAATACAGGTTCAAAACTACTGCGCGGCTGACAGGGGACATAGACCTCGACATCGCTCTCACATATTAAAACCTACAGTAAAATGTTACCAACGGATTGCTATGTTAACATTCATGTAATCCTGGGTAATAGAACTATGGCATGGTATCTATACATATAATACATGATATAAATATACATGAAATCATCAGACCAGTTTACATAATGTCATCATACTTTATATTACAACATATAAGATCCAAACCATATATGGTATCACCTTGCATGCGCTATAACCCTATACATAAGGTCACCATGATAACGTTCTATCACTTTCAGAGAGTTACCACGCATGCGTCGTATCACCACGCATCACGTCACCACAATGTCACCATGCAAGTCAAATCACCACCCGTGACATCACACTGCTCACCCTCTACCTTAAGCGTGCACTCACCCCTTTCACCCAGCACCACGTCATATTACCCCCCCCCCCCCAATCCCTCAAGAACCCCCCTCCCCACCCCCACCCCCACGTGAAATTGAACGTGTTAATTAAGCAGAGCGCGGGGCTCGGAGGAGACGGCCATGTCAACACCGACCCACAATCAGGATGTAACCCCTGGACCCCCAAGACCCCCGGCACATTCGACCCCGTCTCGCGACATCTTCGACAAAATGAGCGCGGACCTCTGAGTGGTTAAGAAACGCCGAAAAGCTCCCCAAGGGGAAGGAACTCAACTAGGGAAAAGGCTCCCCCAATTGACCTCCCCTTGTTGTCCCGTCACAAAATGACAACGGTCCCTCTACCAAAATCTCGCCCCATTTTCTTTAGGGTTTTCATTTTGGTTTCATTAATTTTCTTTCAGGGATTTTAATCTTCGCATCCATTTCATTTCGTCGTATCTCAGTTCGGTTCTTTCGCCTTTTCTTACTTTTTTTCTCTTTCTCTTAGGAAATGACTACTTTTTCTTCCCCAACTTTTAAAAAGCTCAATACATTTTTTTTCCCGCTCTTACATTGGGGTGGGTAGGAGGTGTGATGAAAAAAAAAGAGAAATAACTCTCTCCTGTTAGCAATATTGAAGCTAATTCTCGCCCCTTGTGACCTTCATTTCCTTTATAGGTAAATATTACCTCCCCTGTGATGAGGGGCCAATGAAGACAGGACCGGAACAGCTCCAGAAACTCGCGAGTAGGAGATTGTCTGCTGGGATGAGGGTGGGGGCTGCAGGAGGGGTGGTAACCAAGGAAACACGATTCCTGGGCTTAGGTTATAGGGTTATTGTTTGCCCGTTGATGGGCTATAAGTTTAGGATGTAACGTGTTCGTCTGTCTGTAGCTAGACTTAAGGTTTAGGTTATGAAATGATTCTCAGAAAATGCGCAAGAGAAAAAATACGCAAGCGAATATTACGTAAACAGAAAAATGCGCAATAATAATACTAAGACACTTTCACTTTGTCGTATTGCATAGAAAACTATTTATTATAATCAGGTGGTCATTCTTTGATAACATCTATAAATGATCGATTTACACACAAAAATTCCATGGCGCACATTTTTGAAGTTTTCCGCTGCGTAGTTTTTCGTTGTGTATTATCTGATCACAAATCAATTACTGTCCGAAATATCATTAGACTGATTAAAATACTATTAGGCTCACTAAAAGATCATAAGACTGTCCGATATATCATTAGACTGACCATAAGACTATTAGACTGACCAAATGATCATTAGACTGACCAAAAAATCATTAGACAGACCAAAAAAATCATTCGATTGACCACAAGATAAATCGAGAAGAAGCCGAACAGACTTACAAAACTACTAATAGATTATTCACAAGAAAATCAGTACATTGGTAGCGATAGACCACGACTTCTAACCCAGTCTCAACAAGATTGAACTGTACACCAGACGCTCGCCTTAAGCACCTCTACCAAACAGCACAGTCAGGCCTCAAGAACAGTTTTTTAGGCAGTGATTCTCAAATGCTGATAAGCTAGAACTCTTTGATTGACCAGAAATATAATTCCCACTCATCTAACACAATTGATTTTATTATTATTAAAAAAATAATTGATCACAATTTAAGGCTTTCACGCAAGAGCCTTGATATTTGATCCCGTGGAATGTATTCTTCTACTTCAGGGGACGCTACTCTCAAGAACAAAAGGTTTTGAGGTTACTTCAGATTGTGAAATCAATGTGTTGTAATTGGCTGGTTAATCCGGTAGTTTTGAAAGGCTTATTGGTGGCTGGGCTTAGCGTTAATTAAATCCTGACTAACGAAACAGTCATTGCTCTCAACGAAGTGTGAGTTAGATCTAAGTATAGTTTGGAGATATAACAGAAAATGTAAATATTTTAGACAAGCTTAAATGAATGGTTGTAGAACCTGGCATTGAGCAGCAACATTTCCGGTTTGCATAGCTCTGTTTCCGGTTTGTTCGTAGAAGTCATTTATAGAAAAAATATGAAATTAAAAATTTATTTTTAATTTAATTGAAAACTTATTTTAATATTAGCCGAAAAGATAAAACAGTTCCGCTTAATTTCTTGTCAACTTTAAGGATCCACAACATTTTAAATGCAAAGGTTAAGTGAAATCCATGCAGGAAATCGAAAAAAGGAAACAGATTATTGGTGTCCTAATTCGTTTTTCTGTGTAGATTCCTTGTGTAAATAAAAAAAAAAACAACACACACACGCCTGAAATGAATGTTATTTTTTAATCAATATTTTCAAATTAATTTAAAAACAACAATAAACAATCACTCTTGCGTCTGTTTAACTATAACTCAGAATTTTTTAAAACTCTTGAAAAACGATATTCAATCAGAGTTTGATCCCCTTGCTTTGTGATCCCATTCCCCCATAATGCCCGGCGGCCGTCGAGTGACGTCACATGCAAGTTAAAATGGCGAGGATTACCAGGGGTTTGTAATGTTAGGGTATGATTCAATTTTGTTTTCAAACATTTTTAAAAACCCAGTTTTTACAGTATCGATTACTATGCCCTTAATGGTATCTGACATGCAGCACAAAGTACTGCTGTTTAGACACGTTTAATTGTCGATAAAATGATAACTACAAACTGTGTACTCTCTAATTTGCATGGTCATCTTTAGCAGTAGAATAAAAAAAGTATATATAGAGGGTTGGACCACTATATCCTAAGTGACTACGGTATGATATTCACATGATATTCATGTTGTATTGGTCGAAGTGTCAAAGAGAGCGACTAAATATACTAGTGTCTTCAGCTCATACAAATAGAGCAGTTTTTGTCTATTGAATACTTTGACGCTTTTCTGGGTTACTCGGGGATGTGTAAGTTAAATGTAAAATTTGGATCTGTTACATGTAGATACAGTACGAGGTATAAAGTTGATATGTATATTGTTAATTTTTAAAAGTGTGTTTGTTATATTCGGCTATATTGCGATATGCTGTTGCTTCACATTTTGTGGATAAAGTAGTAATACACTAGAAAACCTTGACTCGTCGTTCTTAAAGACACATTTTCTTTAACTGTAACTTCGACTCGAACGTTATTTTTACCTATAGCATTAGTATTGATTTCAACCTTAATCCTAATTCTATTCAAAGCGGTAACTGCCCGATTTCCTTTAAAAATTAAACTCATAAGCTCTTTACACTGAAAAAAAAATTGGCAAGAAAACATTTGGCATAAAAATATCTATAAACAAACCGCATTCGACACAAGAGTTTAAACAAAAATCTGAGTCACGTGACATCAAAAGCTCCGGGTGTACAGTCACGTGGTCCAATGTAATCACGTGGACTCGGTGTAATCTACATAAAAATCTGGCAACCCGTCTTGTATTTGTCGAGGGAAGAAAAAAAAATCCGTTCGTCAAATATGATAACGTTCTCATCCCCGGGTTAAATATTGAACAACAAAAGATGAAACGGAGTCTCTGATTTAATGAAGGAGGTATCTGCATCCACCGGAAGTGGAGAAAATGGAAAGCGAAAGTGGATGGAGAGAATAGAAGGAATGAATACATTGATGGGTGGAAAGTTTGGATATGGGTTTATTAAATGCGTGGATAAAAAAAGGGTAATAGCTGTTTATCAATTTTAGGGACGGGGGAGGGGTGTTGTTAGCTGATAGAAGCAAATGTGATTTGGCTTAAATCACTGAAAGAACCAGTTAGATTGTGAAGGGGGTGGGGGGGGGGGGTGTTGATGGACAATGGGCAGGGATGTGGGTGAGTGGTGTGAGGTATGTTTGAATGGATGTCCAGATATGTTGAACAGATAGGACAGCGAGTTGAATTGCTTTTTTTCTTCTTCTTCTTCTACTTGTATAAGGGGGAGGGAGGGGTTGTACCCTTTTAGATGCGAACACGATTTCGTCATTGAAGGAGAGCGAGACACAGAGGACACGACGATAAGGAGGCGGCGAGAGAGAGAGAGGGAGGGGTAGGGGGGTAGGGTGGAGGGGTCGGAGAGGAGGGGATTGAGCAGACGTGAACATGATTTCGAAGTGAGTGTTTTATCATGTATCGGAGGAGGGCGCGTGCTTAATCTAATGGAGGCGCGCGTGAGCGCATTGGCCATCGAGGTGGACGCTGGTTTATCGCCCGGACAAAGATGGGCGGGGTGGGAGTGGCGGGTGGTGCATGCACATGCGTGGAGTGGATTGCTCGCTTGTAGAACACAGGATGGAGGGCAAATGTGATGTAGAACATAGGATGGAGGGCAAATCTGATGTAGAACATAGGATGGAGGGCAAATCTGATGTAGAACATAGGATGGAGGGCAAATCTGATGTAGAACAGAGGATGGTGGGCAAATCTGATGTAGAACATAGGATGGAGGGCAAATCTGATGTAGAACACAGGATGGAGGGCAAATCTGATGTAGAACATAGAATGAAGGGCAAATCTGATGTAGAACATAGGATGGAGGGCAAATCTGATTTAGAACATAGGATGGTGGCAAATCTAATGTAGAACACAGGATGGAGGGCAAATCTGATGTAGAACATAGGATTGAGGGCAAATCTGATGTAGAACATGATGAAGGGCAAATGTGATGTAGAACATAGGATGGAGGGCAAATCTGATGTAGAACATAGGATGGAGGGCAAATCTGATGTTGAACATAGGATGGAGGGCAAATCTGATGTAGAACATAGGACGGAGGGCAAATCTGATGTAGAACATAGGATGGAGGGCAAATCTGATGTAGAACATAGGATAGAGGGCAAATCTGATGTAGAACATAGGATGGAGGGCAAATCTGATGTAGAACACAGGATGGAGGGCAAATCTGATAGAGAACATAGAATGAAGGGCAAATCTGATGTAGAACATAGGATGGAGGGCAAATCTAATGTTGAACATAGGATGGAGGGCAAATCTGATTTAGAACATAGGATGGTGGCAAATCTGATGTAGAACACAGGATGGAGGGCAAATCTGATGTAGAACATAGGATTGAGAGCAAATCTGATGTAGAACATGATGAATGGCAAATCTGATGTAGAACATAGGATGGAGGGCAAATCTGATGTAGAACGTAGGATGGAGGGCAAATCTGATGTAAAACATAGGATGGATGGCAAATCTGATGTAGAACATAGGATGGAGGGCAAATCTGATGTAGAACATAGGATGGAGGGCAAATCTGATGTAGAACATAGGATGGAGGGCAAATCTGATGTAAAACATAGGACGGAGGGCAAATCTGATGTAAAACATAGGATGGAGGGCAAATCTGATGTAGAACATAGGATGGAGGGCAAATCTGATGTAGAACATGATGAAGGGCTAATCTGATGTAGAACATAGGATGGAGGGCGAATCTGATGTAGAACATAGGATGGAGGGCAAATCTGATGTAGAACATAGGATGGAGGGCAAATCTGATGTAGAACATAGGATGGAGGGCAAATCTGATGTAAAACATAGGATGGAGGGCAAATCTGATGTAAAACATAGGATGGAGGGCAAATCTGATGTAGAACATAGGATGGAGGGCAAATCTGATGTAGAAAATCTAGGGCATTTATACCATTTTACGGTATACTAACACGAAGCACATGCCAACATGAATGTAGGATGTGTTCTACATTTAGAACGAAGAAAATCAAAATGAAATCTATAAACGTCATCCCGATCGTCCATAGCATAACGCAACGAAATCATATATACCTAACCACCCCTTTCGTGTTATACAATACGTGCATTATCCATTGGCATTTTGACTAATTCTTGGAGAGCCAGTGTCAAATAGCACTTGTGTTTGCATAAAGAAAGCTGTATGTCGCAATATCAGTAGGCCCCACAAACATTAAGACAAGAACTGAATACAGTTTTTACAAAGACTTTGTTTTCTATACCTTCCTGCCTACCCATAACTTTAAAATAACACTTGATGTAGAATATTGATATCTCGGTCACAAAAACTGCTCATTACGGTTCTATAATTAGGATTAGTTAATGAGCGCTATGATTAAAAACTCTACCACTTCAGACGAATTATACACACCAAGTGTTCGCTAAAATAGTAATTTTGTTGAAGAACAGTAAGATATTAATCGAATGTTGCATGTTGTTTTTCTAGTAAGACACGCTACAGACACAGGTTCGGATCCAAATCTGGCACCGTGGAACCAATAATCAATCAACGAAATGTGTGCTAAAACTCCATCCTTCCCCATCATTTCCCCATCCTTCCCCATCTTTTCCCCATCGCCTCTTTGTTGATGCCATAGACCGGCTGTCCCATCATCCATTGGGAAACGAACTGTATTTCCGGCAGGGAGAAGACACTAAATGGCGGCCACCGGAAGCAGATAATTGTCGGAAATGAAAGTGCCTATAGAACGAGGTCGGTGTCCCCCCCCCCCCCCTTCCTCCGAGCGCAGGTATTTCTGATTCACGCGATTGGACGGGCCTCTGGTCACGCTATGGTGGCCGGTGACAGTACACGCTTGATATCAGGGGTGGGGGTGGGGTGTCAGTACATGACATCGATAAGTTAAACATGTGAAGTTAAGGGGTGGGGGTGTCAGTACATGGTATCGATAAATTTAACATTGGAAGTTAAGGGGTTTGGGTGTCAGTACATGGTATCGATAAATTCAACAATTGAAGGTGAGGGGTGGGTGTGTCAGTATATAGCATCGATAAATTTAACTTCGGAAGGTGGGGGGTGGGGGTGGGGGTGTCAGTACATGACATCGATAAATTTAAGATTGGAAGGTGAGGGGTGGGTGTGTCAGTACATGACATCGATAAATTTAAGATTGGAAGGTGAGGGGTGGGTGTGTCAGTACATGGCATCGATAAATTTAAGATTGGAAGGTGAGGGGTGGGGGTGTCAGTATATGGCATCGATAAATTTAAGATTGGAAGGTCAGGGGTGGGGGTGTCAGTACATGGCATCGATAAATTTAAGATTGGAAGGTGAGGGGTGGGTGTGTCAGTACATGGCATCGATAAATTTAAGATTGGAAGGTCAGGGGTGGGGGTGTCAGTATATGGCACCGATCCGTTTAACACCGGAAATGTAGGGTAGGTTGATAGTACAAAGCATAGATACGCGGAACAACCGGGGTTAGGATAAGGGTGGGGGTTATAGCAGAGGCGTATCGACTCTTCTCGCGACCGGGGACATATGTGCCCCCCCTGTCCCCTCATCGCTACGCCTCTGGGTTATAGTGGAGAGTGGGAAGAGACATTTGGGATTCGATAAAAGATGCCACATCATTATAGATGTATAGCCACACCCAAAGCTAACCCAAACCAAGCCAGGAATAGGAACACCTAAACCCGACTCCAACGTTAAATAGATGGCTAAGTCTACAGTGTCTACATGTATAACAAACGCCGGTGCCTTAATGTTACTTTGGCTGCTGATCCTTGCAGGTGTGTTCTTCAGTACAGGTCATAAGGGCATCCGATTAGGGCATCTCGTTAGGGATTACAGTAGGGCACCACTAGGGGAGCACATCAGGGCATCAAACTAAGGCATCATATTAAGGTACTTCCAATTCGAATCCGGGTTCAAGTCAGTAGAACGTCCTTGAGACCACCCAGCTCAGAGGAGTACCTAACTCACGTTAGGGAAAGTAAAGGCGGCTGGGCAAAGTGCTGAGGTCAAGAAACATATGAACTCTACTTCATCTGCTTAATGGATTGCTAGGTCTAAAGATGAATCTTTCCATTAAGGCACCAAACCAAGACGCTTATAACAAAAGATGGTATCCAATCCGGGCATCACCTTGAGGCATTATATAAAGGCATACCACCTGAGCATGACATTAGGAATCAGCCGCAACCTAAACTTTGTGATACACATATCCGCAACCTAAACTTTGTGATACACATATCCGCAACCTAAACTTTGTGATACACATATCCGCAACCTAAACTTTGTGATACACATATCAGCAACCTAAACTTTGTGATACACATATCCGCAACCTAAACTTTGTGATACACATATCCGCAACCTAAACTTTGTGATACACATATCCGCAACCTAAACTTTGTGATACACATATCAGCAACCTAAACTTTGTGATACACATATCCGCAACCTAAACTTTGTGATACACATATCCGCAACCTAAACTTTGTGATACACATATCCGCAACCTAAACTTTGTGATACACATATCCGCAACCTAAACTTTGTGATACATATATCCGCAACCTAAACTTTGTGATACACATATCCGCAACCTAAACTTTGTGATACACATATCCGCAACCTAAACTTTGTGATACACATATCAGCAACCTAAACTTTGTGATACACATATCCGCAACCTAAACTTTGTGATACACATATCCGCAACCTAAACTTTGTGATACACATATCCGCAACCTAAACTTTGTGATACACATATCCGCAACCTAAACTTTGTGATACACATATCCGCAACCTAAACTTTGTGATACACATATCCGCAACCTAAACTTTGTGATACATATATCCGCAACCTAAACTTTGTGATACATATATCCGCAACCTAAACTTTGTGATACACATATCCGCAACCTAAACTTTGTGATACATATATCCGCAACCTAAACTTTGTGATACATATATCCGCAACCTAAACTTTGTGATACATATATCCGCAACCTAAACTTTGTGATACACATATCCGCAACCTAAACTTTGTGATACACATATCAGCAACCTAAACTTTGTGATACATATATCCGCAACCTAAACTTTGTGATACATATATCCGCAACCTAAACTTTGTGATACATATATCCGCAACCTAAACTTTGTGATACACATATCCGCAACCTAAACTTTGTGATACACATATCAGCAACCTAAACTTTGTGATACATATATCCGCAACCTAAACTTTGTGATACATATATCAGCAACCTAAACTTTGTGATACATATATCCGCAACCTAAACTTTGTGATACATATATCCGCAACCTAAACTTTGTGATACACATATCCGCAACCTAAACTTTGTGATACATATATCCGCAACCTAAACTTTGTGATACATATATCCCACATAGTGGACTCCGTGACCCCAAACACCGACCATCTCATTAGCATATACAGGTGTTTAGGTGCCACCTTGCCAACAGGTGTTGCTATGATGCATCACCCTCAGGGCCCACAACCTATCACGTCATGTGATACAAGTTCGCTAATAAATAAAACCCCAGCTCACATAGCGATCAGCTATTTTTAGACTAAATTACAATAAGCATTGACTAATTATATGACTGGCCAATGGAATTCGGGCACGCTCGCCAGCCTGGCTAATGAGAAATTAATTGACAAATTAAGAAAGGTAATTAAAAATGACCAGTTTAATATATTGTAATTAATTATGTAATGATGTTGGGTTTCTAAAGAATAGGTATTTAAAACGATGGTTGCAACTTTTAGCCGGAAACGCGTCAACAGTTATTTTTACTTCAGTCCCTCGGTATAAAGGTCATCTAAATTCTTCCAGTGTACGCAGCTAGGTGTGTTAAGTAGAGTCTTTCCATTCTTAACCAGTATTCAAACCCGGTACGAGTAGCTAGTAGTCAGGCTCTCTGCCGTTTGACCACACAGGCTCTGTAGTTTGAGGCGTCGTCTGACTGAAAGTCTCAAGTTCGGCTCCGTATGACGTCAAAGTGTCCACCCAGCTCTAATGGGTACCCATCACGTCAATGGGGGTTAACAGAGAGGTCGGAAAGTGTAACTTTTAAAACTTTTTCTATGTGATTGAAAAATATTTATGGAGCGCACATTAAGGAAATATAAAACAAATTAGCGATAATGAAATACATAACGGGCACTATTGAAATAAAAGTCTCACAACGCGATGTGGTTCTAGTGAATTCTGGCCGCTGGGTCTGACAAATGTTATGCACGCGATTCGTGTTCGCTCGTTATTCAAATCAGAAATGTCTTCCGATGTCCGGACAAAGTCGCCTGGTTCTCGCCGACAAGGCATCCATCTTGCCGACCCTGACAAGATGGTGGACATATTTGTGGAAAGTTGGCGAAGGTGGGCGGGAAGTGGTGTACATCTGACGATGGTAATATTCAAATCTTGTCTGCTGGAGTGAAGTGGAGGTTAAGTGGTGCAGTTGATAGATAGCTCACTGGAGGCAGAGTTGTAAGAATACAATGCGCTGGGCGGAGAACTTCAGAAATTGTACGCTTGCTGACTGGAATAAAAGTACTAAAACCACTTTATATTTTCATTTTAATACATATTAAAGTATTTACCCGGATATATATATATATATATATATATATATATATATATATATATATATATATATATATATATATATATATATATATATATATATATATGTGTGTGTGTGTGTGTATCACATACATTATCTTCCCGCAGTTTCTCTAAACTCTTGTCAAATTTAGCCTAGATAAAACGAAAGTAACTACAAGATAAAAAGTGACTGAAAAGCCAGGTAACACTTATACGGGTTGAATGCTATATACTGTATACTCAAATTATAAATTAAAAGCCATAGCAAAAAAAAAAAAGAATAATATTCTGTTATTTGGACGTACTAATTAAAAAAAAAATTTCGTTGACAACTACTATTTTGGAGTCAGAAAGATAGACATGGATTTTAATGGTATCAATTTGTTTGACAGTATCGAATGATAAAGCTCTGCCCTCAGGGTACCGGCTAGGCGTTGGGCTGACCACATTAACCATCTGTTGCCCGTGACCATTTCAGCAGAAACTCTGATTGGTCAGCAGCAAACTGCTTCATCACCTTAATGTGACACACAAGTGGTTTCACATATAACACACATTTCATAATATAATAAAGTAAATTAGTATAAGCCATTTTGTAAATAAACAAATACAAATTATACAATTCCAATTAAACTAACTTTTTCTCAAATTTACCGCCAATGTCAGAGAATGTATTGGCCAAATGCAGTACACAATATGGCCGTGTTTCACCCCGTCTCCTCACCCCCCCCCCCTCCATCCGGCCCGCCATGATCATCCATTATGTAAAACAAAATGTTCGTTTTAATTAACAGGCCTGTAAATGAGATGTTCGCCGAGGAATGAATACTTTAACATTTCAGAGTTACTTCCCGTTAAGCCGTGTTTCCAGTTGCTGCTCCTTAAATTCAGAATCGCCTCCCTTGATCTGTTTTAATTCAGATTTACCTCCCTGGGAGGTGCGCGCCGTTTTCAACAAGCGGCAAAAACACATTCGACAAGGCAGCAGACAGCGGGGGATGATGTGTCTCCGCCGTGTTGCCGTGGATGGCGTGTCATTGATCCATCGGTACATGGCGCCCGGGCTTGTTCGACAAGATGGATACAGACACAGACCCCCAGCATCCGGGAACACCCCCCCCCCTCCTCCATCTCCCCAAACGATGATTCGTTTAACATGCTAAACGACGATGTAGAAGTTTTTTTTTATGCGATTTGTAGGGGTCAAACGGATCGTCTCAATTTAAATCAATTTAAAAACAACAACAACAACAACATAACGGAATGAAGAAATTACTGAAAACAATGTTTTTCACTTTACTCCCACCCCAACCCACATACACACCCACACACTCTCTCTCTCACACACACCACACACATAAGGAGGCATCTAATGTCAAGTGGACTAAGACGTATTGGGTGGCATTTTTGGGTCAGACACTTCAAGCATGGCTAAGTTTTAAATGCGAACTTGTTGTTTGTGACGAACGTGGTTTTAAAAGCAAGTTTAAATAAAGGAAACTTGTCATAAGTTCACTGATTCAGTTAACATTGGTTGTGTTGTGTTGTACTCCTGATAACCTTAACTAACCACAACATAATGTTTTGCCTGCCCGTCAGACTGCAGAAGATTCCAGAATATACAGCGTATCTGATTGGTAACTAAATCTAGTAATGGAAGTATTGCTGACTACAGTTGTTTTATATATGAAGGTCAGAATAACAAATGAACTCTACTTCAAATGTTCTATGGAGTAGTTTTAGACATTTTAAACAGACAAAAAAAAACAACCTGTTATTAGTTACATATTATCAACAATCATCATCATTTTATTTCTTTTTTAATAACAGTTGACTTCGTATGGAGAAGGTTGACTTGATACTTGACTTTGGGATTCACGGGATTTCATACTTTACAACACAACTACACTACACAACACACCACACCACACCACAACACAACACAACACAACACAACACAACACAACACAACACAACACAACACAACAACACAACACAACTACACAACTCAATATTACGACACAACAGCACAACACAACACAACTCAACTCAACTTAATTACACAACGCAACACAACGCAACAACGCAACACAAAAAGGAAAACAACACAACACAACAATACAGCACAACACAACACAGCAACTAAATACTACAACACTATATGGTATGCTACTCTACATTATATAAATGATACGTCTTGGTCGACTGGTCTTTGAACGAAAAGTTTCCATTCTGATTCCTGGTTTCCAAGATGCATGACGTCCTATTGTCCACCCGACTCTGATGGGTACTTAAATCGAAATAGAAAAACTGGAATCAACTGCCAAACTCTACTTCATCTGCCCTTTTGACCTACATACCGATTTTAATTAATTCTTATATTATGTTTGTTCCCTTAGCCTGAAATAAATTTTCATTAACCTAATTACAATTTTTTAAACTCTTTACCAACGGAAACAGTTAATCAGTTGTAATTAAATCTCAGCTGTTTAGCGATGCATCAACACAGCTTATCCCTCAAAGACCACCCCCCCTTCTACGAACAGCCGTAGAACAGCAACGTTTTGTGAAAAAATAATTGAAAAGTAATAATACACGACGGTGCCGATTCACCGGATACGTTTCGACGTCCATGATGGCGCCATGAAATCGTTTGACGCAATTTCCGGTGGTTCTACTCGGAGGAACCAGGTTTAATTTGGAACGTCGCGTGCTAAAGTGTTTAGACGCCCCCCCCCCTCTCTACCCACCCTGCCAGACCAGGCGTCCTTTGCCTTTTAATGTGTGCGTGTCTGCCGTTCTATTCGACGATAATGGCCTAGGTAAAGTGGGGGCCAACTCTAATCGGCGTTTATGCCTGTTGGCCTGGAAATTACGGCCAAACACGACAGGCGTACACGGCCATTTACATGCAACGGTGTTGTTTTGTTGTTGGTGCCTCCGTCCACCCCCCCCCCCTCCTCTCCCAGTGCTAACTTCTATAGAATACCCCTGCTAGTTACCTGCTAATTACCTGTGTCTTTATGTCTTAATTATAAACATTCGACTGTTAACGTTTTTTTTTTGGGGTATTTCAGAGAAAACAATGTTTTCGGGAAAATCCATTAACTTTGAAAATAAATATTGAGGAACTTGTTTTTAAATGCGCGGGCACATAACATTATTCTGTTTTAAAGCAGTTTAATAGGAGTTTTGATGGGGTAACTTAAAACACAGACTTCGCGTCGTCACAATGGATTATAAACATTTAAACGCTCCTAAGTGCCAGATCTGTAGACTAGCTGTGGAGCAGTTAGCACTGGAGAAAAGTTAACAATATAGAGCAACTTCAGAAAAGTTAACAATATAGAGCAACTTCAGAAAAGTTAGCAATATAGAGCAACTTATGAAAAGTTAACAATATAGGGCAACTTCAGAGAAGTTAACAATAAAGAGCAACTTCAGAAAAGTTAACAATATAGGGCAACTTCAGAAAAGTTAACAATATAGAGCAGCTTAGGAAAAGTTAACAATATAGAGCAGCTTCAGAAAAGTTAACAATATAGAGCAACTTCAGAAAAGTTAACAATATAGAGCAATTTCAGAAAAGTTAAAAATATAGAGCAACTTCAGAAAAGTAAACAAATATAGAGCAACTTCAGAAAAGTTAACAATATAGAGCAACTTCACAAAAGTTAACAATATAGAACAACTTGGGAAAAGTTAACAATATACAGCAACTTCAGAAAAGTTAACAAAATAGATCAACTTCAGAAAAGTTAACAATTTAGAGCAGCTTCAGGAAAGTTAACAATATAGAGAAACTTTAGTTAGCATTGAACAACAACTGGGGAAAAGTAAACAATGGAGAACAACTTCAGAAAAATTTAACAATATAGAGAAACCTCAGAAAAGTAAGCATTGAAGAATAATTAACATTGGAGAAAAATTAGCACTGGAGAAAGGTTGTCATCCAAACTTGTCAATCACACCTGTCAAACAGTCCTGTCAACCCTCATCCTGTCAACCAACCCCTACCAACCAACCGCTGTGTCAACCAACCCATAACAACCAACACCTAAAAACCTACCCCTGTTAAAAAACCTTAAAAATAAAACCAATGTCAACCAACCCCTACAAACCAACCCCTACCAACCAACCCCTACCAACCAACCCCTACCAACCAACCCCTACCAACCAACCCCTACCAACCAACCCCTACCAACCAACCCCTACCAACCGACCCCTACCAACCAACCCCTACCAACCAACCCCTACCAACCAACCCCTACCAACCAACCCCTACCAACCAACCCCTACCAACCAACCCCTACCAACTAACCCATAACTGTCAAACCAATGTCAACCAACCCCTAACAACCAACCCCTTGTCAAACAACAATTAACAACAAACCCGTATCAACTAACCCCTAACGACCAACCCCTTTCAACCAACCTCCTATCAACCAACCCCAATCAACACTTAACCTTGCCATCCAACCTTTAACTTGTCAACCATACTGCCCCCCCCCCCCACCCACCTTCTTCAAGTGGCTATCATCATCCTTATTGATAAACCGACACCCAACCACCCTATGACTATCAATATCACCACTTCCCCCATCATAGTTTTCCTGTCATGACCATATGTTTACGTGATGTTTTGTTAATCTCCCAACCCGCAGTTGCTGGACTTTGCCTGCGATTATCTCCCATTGCAGCCCAGCGATAGACCCCCCATCTGTCAAGACATCAGCTATCACTGTTTTTTGTTTCTCTGAAGTGGGGGAAAGGATGAATAAAGGGGCAACAAAGGGTTTAGCAATAACGACAATTAAAACTTAAAATATGCTTAATGAGATGTTTTATATGATAGCGAAGAAATCTTACATTTGTTTGGTAGTTTTAATGATGAGCTAAACATAGAAGCTCTCTGATTCTCTTGATTTAATCTCCTCCTTCTCTCTCTCTGTTTACATATATATATATATATATATATATATATATATATATATATATATATATATATATATATATATATAATAGATCAATCAATAATAAATAAATAGATTTAAAATAAAAAAGATTGCATAAATAAATTGATAAATGAATTACACACACTCATATATATATATATATATATATATATATATATATATATATATATATATATATATATATATATATATATATATATATATATATATATATATATATATATATATATATATATATATATATATATATATATATACATATATATATATATAATATGCCCTATTGCCTTATATATTTATATCTCCCCCTCCCTTCTCTCTCTCTCTCTTTATATATATATATATATATATATATATATATATATATATATATATATATATATAATAAATCAATCAATAATAAATAAATAAATTGAAAATAAAAAAGATTGCATAAATAAATTGATAAATGAATTACACACACTCATATATATATATATATATATATATATATATATATATATATATATATATATATATATATATATATATTAAATGCCCTATTGCCTTATTTATTTACAAACATTGATTGATAAAACAACATATTTTATTAAAAAAACATAGATGTTTAATTTCAACACTTTTATAAGAGAAAGTGAGGATGAATCCACGAGAGACGAGAGAGAGAAAAAAGAGAAAGAGAGAATGAGAGAGTGGATGGGAGAGTGAATTCGCTGAGAGTTACTAAACATAGATTGTTTATGTTATATATTTCCAGTTAAGAGTGCTTTCTGACTTTTTATTATTTATAATTGAATGTTATCACTAATTAACTAATTTATTTTTTTTAAAGTTTTCACTAAAATAATAAATGAAAACTAACAATTAACAATAACTTTAGTTTAATAATGTTTGTTGATCGCAATTAGCTTGAGCTCGGAACCTAATATCGCAATTAATTAAAAGAAAACAAAAAAGCCAATTTAAAATGAAACCAGCATAAATATCGAACCCCCGTAGGTGCCGCCCATGATTGCATGCCCAAGCTGCCCTCTCTGCCCTATCTGCTGCCACCCAGATGGGTAACACCCGCAGCTGTACACAAAGAGACGCCGAACTGTGAAAAGCTTTTAAGAAGCGAGCGGAGTGATAGCAAACTTTAAGGAGGGCACTCGACCCCCCTAACTGGGATGGGAGGTTAGGGGTGGCTGGAAGGGGGGGGGTGTCAAAACGTTATGGAAGTTTAAGTATTTGTCCTGTCTTTAATTTGAATAGGAGGCAGGGAGGGTGTGGGGGGGGGGGGGGAGGAGGGAGGGGGATATTTTAATAACCTGACACAGAGGGTTAACTTTCAAGCGCTTAATAATCGCGTATCATTAGCTCTGATTTAAGATCATGGAAGGGAGGTGGGGGTGTGGGGTGTGGGGGTGTGGGGGTGATTTATTGGATTTGGCTGAGGACTGGTGTGCGGGTTAAACTGGGCCAGCGACAGCACGTGACCATGTTTGCAGATTTTTTAACGCCGGCCGCCATGTTCTCATGGGGGTTAATCAGGGGTTAAAAGTTGTCACCAGTAGTTAGCGTTGGACGTGGTTGGTTAGAGTTAGGTATGGTTGGTTAGCGTTAGACGGTTAGCGTTGGACGTGGTTGGTTAGAGTTAGGTATGGTTGGTTAGCGTTAAGCTTAGTCGGTTAGCGTTGGGCTTGGTTGGTTAGAGTTAGGTATGGTTGTTTAGCGTTAAGCTTAGTCGGTTAGCGTTGGGCTTGGTTGGTTAGAGTTAGGTATGGTTGGTTAGCGTTAAGCTTAGTCGGTTAGCGTTGAGCTTGGTTGGTTAGAGTTAGGTATGGTTGGTTAGCTCTAAACACTATGGTCAAAGTTTTTGAGTTTCGGTCAGTGGCTGGCAAGAGTGGACGAATTCAATCGAATGCTTGTCAGTGTTGGTCTTAAATGGTTGTTAATGATGGTCGATGTTGGTGGATGTTGGTAAATGGTGGTGTCAGCCAATATTAGTCGATGTTAATGTTTGTTGGTCAATGTTGGTCAATGTTGGTCGATGATGGTCAATGTTTGTCAATGTTGGTCGATGTTGGTCGATTTTGGTCAATGTTGGTCAACGTTAATGTGCTAATCAATAAAGTCATTTTTCCTCGGCTGATATTTTTAAATGCTGCCTGATGATGGTCAACGTTGGTCAATCGACGACCAACCACGACAAAGCTGTGAGTAAAAAAAAAAAAAAAAACTCTACCGACAGAACTTGATACATCTCTTTCATTGACCTTGAACTCTATTTCAGCACTTTTACAAAAAAAAAAAAAAAAAAAAAAAAAAGGAAAAAAAAAGAGAAAAAGAAAAAATAATTTGTTTTAAACAAATCAAACTTAAAAAAACCCGAGATCAATGATTGACAACTCTAAAATTGATTTATTTTCTAGACACCCCTACCCCAAGATTAATGATAAAAAAAAAACGAATGCTATCAATACATTCTAAGACAACGTTTCTGACGCCATAATACCAAAGAAATGTGTTTTTCATATCGGCACAATCTTCCAGATCTGCAGAAAGCCTCCCCCCCCCTTTCTACACCTTACCCACCAACAGACAAATAACAAAAGCTAACTAGGGGGGTCTTACCATCCCCCGCCCCCACAACCTCGCTCCACTAGACTAATAACATCTTCCCCCATCCCCAACCCCTCCCCCCCCCGCAATAGACTGATAACACATGCTTATAAGACGTTCGACTACCCCATCCCGAACCCCCCCCCCCCCCACAATCCACCCCACCACCACTAGACTAATAACAAACACGTCTAACCCCCACTACCCCCAGACCCCAACCCCTCTAGACTAATAGCAAAACTCACATCGTCTGACCCCCCCCCCCCCCATCACCCCCTCAGACCCCCAACCCCTCTAGACTAATAACAAATAGACTAATAACAAATACTCACAAGACGTCTGACCCCCACTAACCCCCCCCCCTCAGACCCTTTAACCCCTAGACTAATAACAAAAACTTACAAGACGTCTGACCCCCACTCCCCCTCACCCCCTCAAACCCCCAACCCACCTAGACTAATAATAAATGCCCACAAGACGTCTGAGCCCCACCCAACCCCCTAGATCCCCACCCCCCTAGACTAATAACAAATGCTTACAAGACGTCTGACCCTCCACTCCCCCGAGACCCCCACCCCCCCTAGACTAATAACAGATGCCCACAAGACGTCTGACCCCCTAAACCCCCACCCCCATTAGACTAATAACAAATGCTCACAAGACGTCTGACCCCCCCCCCCCACCCCCCAAACCCACCCCCCTAGACTAATAACAAATGCTCACAAGACGTCTGACCCCCCCCCCCCCCCCAAACCCACCCCCTAGACTAATAACAAATACTCATCGTCTGGCACCGAGCACGCGCGGGGTCGCCACTCGCGAGCCTCAAGTTGAGGCTGACACGGTACGAGGGGGCCCACTTAGAGGGGGCAGATGAAATTAGATGCCCGCGACCGGGGGCAGGAAACGACACAAGCCGTCGCCTGAATCAAATTATTACACAGTTGTCGTCTGCTCCGCGTGATCTGTCAATCACAGAGTTCCTTCTGTGGCGTCAAGAGGGTTTTCGGCACCCGAGAACAAGACGTAACACCGTCGCTTTCAATGACAAGGTGGTAGCATTTACATACTGGGTTATACGTATATGCAAGCTATATGCACATACATATACACGTAAACACACACACATTTTATATATATATATATATATATATATATATATATATATATATATATATATATATATATATATATATATATATATATATATATATATATATATATATATATTTATATATATATATCGTTGCAGTATGATGCCTTTCTTTGAGACCATCTATGAGAAAATAATTTGAGAACATCTATTACGCCATTCTTGGAGAATATCTAAGACGCCCGTCTTTGAGATAATTTGTGACGCCATTCTTTGAGAAAATCTATGACGCCATTCTTTGAGAAAATCTATGACACCATTCTTTGAGATACACCTAGACCCGCCCACCTAACACAACACCTGTTATACTTAGACTAGCCAAACTCGGCCAGCCCCCTTAACACATTTATACATGTCGACCCCCCCCCCCCCCCCCCCCCGCCCCATAGCACCCCAAGGCCTGCCCACCTAACCCTAGATCACACAGCCCCACCCCCAGCACCTCACGTAACCACCCCCCTAACCCGTGCCAGTCTGGATTAAGCAACAGACGTTTTAACGCTGCGTCTCAGCGCATGCTTGATTAAAACGTCACCACCCTCCATAGGGCGGACGTCCAGGGGAATTAATCGAGATTTAACAAGACGGCCGGGGATTAGGACGTCACCGCTATAGTGTACCGAGTGACCGGTCGTCACCGGTGACAGGATATGTACGTGACCACCTCTGGGGGTGTTGGGGAGTACTGACCGCCTCTAGGAGTCCTGGGGTGTACTGACTACCTTTCAGGTCCTGGGGAGTACTGACCACCTCTGAGGAGTGCTGACCACCTCTGGGGGTGTTGGGGAGTACTGACCGCCTCTAGGAGTCCTGGGGTGTACTGACTACCTTTCAGGTCCTGGGGAGTACTGACCACCTCTGAGGAGTGCTGACCACCTCTGGGGGTGTTGGGGAGTACTGACCACCCCTGGGGGTGTTGGGGAGTACTGACCGCCTCTAGGAGTCCTGGGGTGTACTGACTACCTTTCAGGTCCTGGGGAGTACTGACCACCTCTGAGGAGTGCTGACCACCTCTAGGGGTGTTGGGGAGTACTGACCGCCTCTGAGGAGTGCTGACCACCTCTGAAGGTCCTGGGGAGTACTGACCATTTTCAGGTCCTGTGGAGTACTGACCACCTCTCAAGGTCCTGGGGAGTACTGACCACCTCAGGGGGTCCTGGGGAGTACTGACCACCTCAGGGGGTCCTGGGGAGTACTGACCACCTCTGGTCCTGAGGAGTACTGACCACCTCTGAGGGTTATGGGGAGTACTGACCACCTCTGGTCCTGGGGAGTACTGAGCACTACCTTATCATCGCTATGGGTAGTGCCGCGGCCATTTCCATTTTTACGTGACCAGTGTTTCTTCCAGACTTTTTTCTCCGGGGGGGGGGGGCACTTGAAATTTTCGGGGGGGGCGGTAGACTTTCTTCGGGGGGGGCGGACACTGTTAAAAGTATATATTTTCTATATAAATTATATAAATTTCATTTCGTTCGGGGGGGCGGTAAAAAATTTTCGGGGGGGGGGGGGGGGGGGCTTTGCCCCCCCCCCCCCCCCGAAGAGATGCCTGGAAGAAACTCTGTACGTGACCGACGAGTTTCTTGTACTGAACAAATTTCTTGTTTTAGCGCCAGCTAATGGTCCTTATTGTGAGTCTAATGGTGTGGACATTGGTCCTAATCTAAGTCTGATGGTGAGGACATTTGTCCTAATTATTAGTCTTATGGTGATTTGTCCACACTTTTGGTCTGATTGCTAGGACATTGGTCCTAATCTAAGATGATACTGTGGAAGAAAGTAGATTCTTAACTTCTTAACATTATTTATACAAACGTTTACAAAACAGATATCATTGTATCATTTGTATTATACAAGGCATAATATTCCTAAAATACAATTTTGTAACAAATAAGTATCAAACCATGAATGAGGTAGGATTTAATCTTTGAACATCTATTTTGTGCCCTGTGTGTACTTGGCAAAAAAAAAGGAAAAAAATTTACATCTATATTTGCGGTATTTATCTTTCGACTTGATATTTTGTAAAGAAAAACAACCCTTATCTCATCTCTTGCTCATTGTTTTGACAGTACGAACGGATGTTAACGAAACATGACATGCAGGAAATAGAATACAAAAGGCCACAGATGATTGATTTAAATTTAAAAAAAAGAAAAAGAAAAGAACCCACACGGTATTATGACAACTAAAAATAGAAATATTAAATTTTCAATTTGCCTAGCTTAACCGACCGTCGTTTCATGTCCAATTTTAAATGTAAAACATTTACAAGAATGAAAAAATAATAATCCCGAGAATTCTAGAATAAACGGAAGTGGTTATTTTTCAACACACTTCCGGCAAAACGGGAGACAACAAAGGCGATAGATCGAAGCAAGGGGAGACAACGCTATTACCGGACAGGACACGAATTCGATACCTCCAGTTCGATTGATTTCAATCCTCCCCTACAGGTGTATTAAATTACTAATCCCGTGATCTCAAAAGTGAAAGAGGCTCCCCCCCCCCTTTACAAAACCCCCACCGGATACGCCTATGCTCTCTGCATCACAGGGTTTGAAGTGGGATGGGACCCGTGGGTTGGCTGGTTGGGCACGCGCCTGTGAGAGATCCAGGTCGCGGTGGATGACGAACTTTCTGCCCGGATGAGTGGCGGATGAAGACTATTTGTGCGGAACATTCCTCTGTAATGGGGGTCATTGATTACATAGGAGGTTTGTGGTCTTTGAGAGTAGAGAGTGAATATCGAAAATTGTTTTTTTAAATGATAGTCTCTACATAATACTTTAATAATTCAAAACTTTGAAATCACGATAGTCTCTATATAATAATGTAATCATTCAAAACTTTGAAATCTGACTAAGATGACTGAGCACAGTAGGAATCATATAGCTCAGGAGTCGCACTCAGCTCTTTGTAAAAAAATAAATGCGGCTCATTTTACTTTTTGACACCGTATGTTCAAATACAGGTAATCAATTAAAAATATGGTTACTTGCTTTTTTGTTTTTGAAAGGCACATACTCCAATATGGTGTGGTAGAAGCATACATTAGTATAATCAGATCCACCTCTTAGTTGGTTAGTTGGCTTAAATATTTTTTCTTTGGAATTATATTTTAGCATGGCTAAGTAAATTGCCAACTGGAACATGGGTAACATCAGGATATTCTCTACTTGCTTCCAAGGCTTTACATATTGATTTCCAAGGTGCAGTTATCCAATTGTCTATTGAGTATGGAGCCTTTAGTTGTATTTACTAGTGAAATACATATTAATACTTTGTATATTAGTGACATTTACATCTATCTTACATTAGCTCTGTAGTATGTGTCAACGTGAAATATTTTTTAAATGTATAGTTCTGACCATTATTTAGGTGTATGTCATTAACTGCAAAACTTGTAATCTTAAATTAATTTTCAACACACAGATTGAGAGACACACACAGACAGACACACACATACGCATAGACAGAGAACCACAGCAACACAGATACACAAACACATACACAAACACACATTTATTCTTGAGGGGACAAAAACGGTATACTGCTCTAAGGGAAGACAACTCCAATAGCAGGGTCTGCCAAGAAGCACCAAGAGAACTAAGTTCCAATGTAAACATAGATTGAGAGCCAGGAAACCAAATCGTTTCGTGGATTGTTGCCACACGCTAAAACACTGATGTTCAAATAGTGTTGTAGATGGAGGTAATATATCGTAATGTCGGCTGTGTGAGAGGTGGGGGTTGTGGGAGATGTGGGTGGGAGATGTGGTTGGGACATGTGCGTGTGTGGTGTGGCTGGGTTGGAGTAGATGGGTGCTAATCCAAAAACCTTATAGTAAAGAATTTACTGGAAATTACTATTTAGTCATAATTTTTAACTATATGACCCATTATTGACGCGTTCTTCTACTTAGTGTATTCACTTTTTAAACAACTAACAAACTTCATTCATACTGGAAAAAAAAATCACATTTTATTGTATTAAACAATGATTGGGTTGAATAGTGAAACAGGTAAAGGGGATGGGGGGGGGGGGGGGGGAAGAGAAATCACACTTGTGAACACCGCTACGCTCAAATATAACAAATACCGTTAATTTTTTTTTATTAATGTACATTTTCGTTACACAAATGAAACATCGTACATCACAACGGGGCAAATAGCCATCAATTCACATCACCCCACCCATCCACTACCCCACCACGTCTAACATGTTGTACAGTATTCCAACAACAAATCTCTACTACATCAGGTTCATAGAACCCCTCAGACGCCCCACCGGCCGAATCCGTGTTGACAAAATCCATCAACCGCTCCCACACCGCGCAACAACTAATGCAAACAAAAACTTCTAATCCCAAAGAGCTCCGCGCACCACCTGCGCCATACCCACCTAACTGACATATATTTTAAACACCGCTTTGGATCTTATTCCTCTTAGTGGTTGCGGTTTGCATTTCTCACTGAAAAAAAAAGTTGTGGAACGTTGAGCGGGTTGCGCGACCGAAGACAATTCCCCAATGTTTGCTCACGTCTTGCACGTGAAGTCTCGCTCAACAACTGGCCCATGGCGAGCTCTGGTTATGAGTGTGTGTATGATTAATGCTCACGCCGAAGCGGCGATTAATTTGTGCTGTTCAAATATGGGTGAGGCTTGCGGGCAGACGGTAGTCAAATGGCATTCGTACTCTCTAAACCAGTTTTGTAATGGTTATAGATTTCATAATCTCTAAACTAGTTTTGTAAGGGCTCCAGATATTGCACTCTCTAAACCAGTTTTGTAAGGGTTATAGATTTCATAATCTCTAAACTGGTTTTGTAAGGGCTGCAGATATCGCACTCTCTAAACCAGTTTTGTAAGGGTTATAGATTTCATAATCTCTAAATCAGTTGTTTAAGGGTTATAGATTTCATAATCTCTAAATCAGTTGTTTAAGGGCTATAGATTTCATAATCTCTAAACCAGTTTTGTAAGGTTATAGATTTCATAATCTTTAAACCAGTTTTTGTAAGGGCTATATATTTCGTAATCTCTAAACCACATAACTGCCCGATTTGACTGTAATCAAATGGCATTGTACTCTCTAAATCAGTTTTGAAAGGGTTTTAGATTTCATAATCTCTAAACCAGCTTTGCAAGGGCTATACATTTCGTACTCTCTAAACCACATGACTACCCGATCACAACTTTCTGTTTTATCACAACGTATAAATTGCATATTGATAAATGATACGAGCTATCAATTATCATTTTTTTATGTTGCTCTATCAAGTGTTGATTATTTGAAACAATTACCAAAGCTCTAGAATTACGCTTCTGTATTTTTTTTTTTGTTCTATAAAGTGCTTATTATTTGAAACAAATTATCAAAGCTCTAGAATTACGATTCTGTGTTGTTTTGGTAACCGCATTACAATATGACGTCAGATCACCCCCCCCCTCCCCCACACCACTATGCCTCTTCCTATTTTTCAAGCGTCCAATGTTTCCTAATCTGGACCTTTACAAAATATGCACCATAAAATTTTTTTCAAAAGCTTTTGGACAACTGTGTCAACAACTCGTGAGGTTGAAAACCCCGTGGGGTGGGGGAAAGGGGGGGGGGAGTTCTTTTCAAGTCAGTCATCCCTCACACACAGTGACAAAACCGCTTGTCAATTTGCCGCAGATAATTAACGTCCAGTGCTCAGTGGACCGTGAAAAGTTGAATAGCTGCTATGTCAACCACAAGCGGGGGGGGGGGGGGGGGGATGGGGGGGGATGGGGGGATGTATGGGGAGGGGGATGTTTGCTAGAAATAACTGAATAACTGGTGTGATGTTAGGGGTGAGGCGTTGGGAAGGGGAGGGGGTGGGGTGGTTACAACTGGGGAGTTTTCACGATAAAAGAACAAAAAGGTTTTATTAATGGTTTTAATGCAACGATCTCCAGTCTGTTCTGGAACTCTTGGGTAACGTTGGGGGGGGGGGGGGGCAGTTCCAGCTCGGCCATTAAACGCCTGGCACCAACCGTGTCTCGCAGGTGTAATACGCACAATGACGTCCCTGCACTCACGCGCCTGTGTGGGGGTGCCAGGATCGTGTGCCAGCTTGCCACTGACTGTGACAATCGCTGTTTTCACACGGGGTCATTGTTGTCCTAACGCCATTATGGCCTCACATCAAAGTTCGTGGAAAGTCTATATAAGCTTCGTTATTAATTAATAGCGTATGGCTAACCTGTCTACTAGTATGCCGTGGTCGTTGAAACAGATGAATTCTACTGCTTCTGCCCAATGTGTCATGTGCTCGATTGCTAAAGAATGAGAAAATGATAGCCTGAAAGGACTTAAAAATACCATGAAGCCAGCGTTTATTTTATTGGAGTTTGTACGACACGTCAGAATTGAAATACATTTTACGTCCATTCTCCAGAACATTAAAAACAAATATTGCTTTATTTTTTACTTTTATTTTAATTCTTTATTTTTGGCCTCAGATATGTAATTTACAGCGTCAGTTTGCCTTACATGTTCGCTTTAGTATTACAGCTTTCACCTGCGGCTTATGAGGACGGATACAGATTTTTAACGATAGTACTTTTTCTTCTTACATGTACTTACATTTAAGATGATTTACTTATACATAATACAAAAGGTCTAATTAAAATTTTATTTTCAAACACGAAAATGCAAATGTGTAATTAAATGGTGATTCAATACTCTGTGAAATAGAGTTGAAATAAATTTGGGACTTAAAATGATAAATACTACAACAAACGTAAGACAGAATAGAATGGTTATTTTCGGTGTGGTATGGGCTAGAGTTGAAATAAATTTGGAAGTAACGAAAAATGTTTTTTTAGGGATTATATTATTATTTAATTTCCTAAAATATTAAGATAAAAGGCAAATATTTACTTTATAGAGAAACAATTCAATTTTTAAAAATATAAATGCACATAAACATTTACATACAATGATTTTACACTCGATATGCAATCCAACAAGAAACATTTAAAATCTTTGCTCATTTATACTGCATTACAACAAAACAAATCACTGCTAAGTATTCTTTTCATTCTCCAACATCATCTTTTGTTTTAAATGATCTTTAATATTTTTTTCTGCATCAATCTTGTGAAACAGAGAGATACCATCAATCATTTGTTTCTTCCTTTTGTTCTCTTTAGGTTTTGGTCTTGGTTTTGCTGTATTTTTTTTTCTATATGAGGCACTCTTAGTAGTTTTCTTTAAAACAAGCTCTTGAGTTGGTAGTGCATCTTTCATAAGGGTTGGCCAACTACTATAGGAACGTACTGCTTTTTCTTTCTTTCTTCACCCTAAGCAGCATCAATTTCAGACATCCACACATCATTTCAAATTTCTTGGGTTCTCTTTCGTCTTCAATTTATGTCCTTTGAAAGTCTTGCTTGTTATAGTACTTCGGGCATCAGAATCTGGAAGTTTCTGTGTCAATAAATATGTGGTTGCTATTTTTAGATTTTGAAACACGTTTAACCCCTTGTCACATTTGCTGTTGAGCTTGCTTTATGTGCACTGCTATTGTAGACTCCTCCATCAATTCTTGATCTGCTGATTTGTTTTTATCCTGAACTTTTTCAGCTGCTGTATACAGCTTTTGTCTCATTCTTTTCATTTTCCAAATGATTGCTGTATTTCTAATCATCTAAGACAGGGGTCTCCAAACTTTTCAGACCGAGGGCCGCATTGACTATCAAATATCAGTTCGGGGGCCAGAGTTGTCTTCAAGGCATATCTTCGGTGTTATGGAACCCCGCCCCCCTCCCCAATAAAATATAATTTATATAGAAATATATACAAATTTCAAGTGCCGCCTGCCCCCCCCCCCCCCCCCCCCCGGAGAAAAAAATCTGAAAGAAACACTGTCGGGGGCCAACAACACACTCGAGGTCCATGTTCCATGTTTGCTCTCAAATTATTCTTCACCTATTCTGTATCTTGGTTGAGCCTATGTGACCTTATTAAATTCGCCATCTTCACCACAGGATTTAGTACACTGCTAATGTCCATATATTTAGCACTCAATGCTTGCTGAAGAATAATAGAGTGCAGGAGCATTTGTTGTAGAATATTTTTCTCATTTGCTTGTCCAACCAAGCCTTTCTTTACGCCACTAATATACTTTTCCCCATCAACATTCAGGTAACTAAGGTTAGTCCAAGTTATAATCAGCAAATGTTTTCTTTAACTCATTGAATATATCCTCTCCGGTAACAGTGCCATAGATATTATGTAGGGAAGCCAGCTCTTTTGTTATGTTCATGTCTTCATCCACACCCCTAATGAACACAAGCAGTTGAGAGGTGAAACAGCTGTCCAGCGACTCATACATTGCAATTTAAAAAATAGTAAAACGTGCTTGCAGTTTTCGCTATTTAAGTCACGATGTTTTTACCAATGTCTGCAACACGGTGGGCAAAGGTATTTGCACTCAAAGCTTCATTTTCAAATTATTTTGAATTTTCTGGGCAAAGTTCCTTAGCAACCTCTAACAGAATTTTTTTTCCGTGGACTAAAAGATCTCGGCGAGCCGGATGAGAGGACCTCGCGGGCCGCATCTGGCCCGCGGGCCGTAGTTTGGAGACCCTGATCTAAGACACAAGATGAAGTTTACTATTAGGTTAACTTTTTAAATAAAAAATTTAGTTACGGCTCAATATTTAATTTATTAGGCTTAAGTTAGAGGCCCTGTGCCCTATATTTTTAAAAATATTTTAATTTTATTTAATTTTTTTATTTTAAATTTTAAATTTTAATCTGTTTAGGCCATTTTTAACTACATTTATATACAAAGTTAATACAGGGAGGAAATAAATAGTAAGGATGTGCTAGTGAAAAATTCAAAGTCGAGAGGGGGGTTCATGGTGGCAAAAACTTTGAGATGGGGATGGAGGTATTTGAGGGTTCTGGTTCAGTGATTTGTATCGTAACAATGTTTATAGGTTGTGTGGTTGCTGAGTATGGTGTAGGGGTGGGCAGGCGTGAAGTAAGCGACATCCGGACGTCGTGATTTCATCTCAAGTTAAAAAACCTGTGTTGAGTTGGGGTAAACAATTTCACTTTTTAAGATATTGGGTTGACAACAATGAAAATATGGCTATATTTAAATAAAAAAAAAGGATTCGACACTAGTGATTGGGTGGGGTCATAGGTTTGAAGGGGGTGGGGATTTGTTGGGTGCGGCGGGCCAGGCACCAGGAGCGATGTTGCGTGACCTGACTACTGTGATGTTCTGTTTATAGCGTGTGTGTCCGTGTGTTTCCCTTGTCGAGTCGTCTGCTAAATATCAGGTCCAAAGTCTGTCTAGTAAACTCTGTCCCGTTATGTTTTGCCCTATTACTGTAGCACCAGATTGTTTGTCTATATACGGCTACTGTCCTTACGTTATGCTCCAATGCAGTCCTATCTTTCTGTCTGGGTCCTTTGTTGTGCCTAGTTAGCTGAGTTGATATTTCAATAGTTACCATACGGGTGGTACGGGTTCGAGAACATCATTTTATCATAGTTTTCAACCATTTTTTAAATTGGTTTTACAAAGCTTCAAACATGCCCATTGAAATTGTTAAAGTGTTGTTATCAAGCCTTCAGATTTAAGAATTTAATATAGCTAAAGGTTTTCTTTTTTCGCTTAAATTTTTAAATATTATACTTGCGTAGTTGTTAGACAAATATTTTTATTTGATTTTAAAAAGTCATGGTAAGTATAGTAAAATATAAGGTAACTTTCATATTTTTGTGTGTTGCAATTGTTTTTTTGTTTTTTTTTTTAAATTTTTGCCGACTTTGAGAAACAGTTTGCAGCTATCTCCCTTTCTTAAATAGAATTAATAAAAGGGAAATAACAAACATAAATTTATGTTCCATGTCAAAATTGTAGGCCTACATATTTAAAAAAAAAATCATTGTGAATTTATTAAATAAAAATGGATACACATTGATTATTCAATACTACACATATTTACACACGTATGCATATGCACAAGACCAAACTCATACACATAAATGCGCATTCTCATTTGCATACGCGTATGCGCATACTAACGCATACGCCTTCACCAACGCCCATGCCCATACCCCCCGCATACACATACTGACAAGCATTCAGTCATTTTTATAAGCCCGCTACCAAACTCATGTCTTTTAGGTTTGTGGACCAACGTTATGGATTTGGTTTTCTTTATTCGTTGCCTTGGTTTAAAAAAAATGTTTCTGATGCATTGAATGGTTGGATAATTTGACTTTTGATCGGAGCGATCTTTACGTAGATTTTTTCAAAGAAATATCCACGGTCAAACAATGCTTGAACAAAAACTCAAGTGGTCGAGTTTTAGGCCTCTCTTTTAAAAAAAAAAAACGTATCTGGTTGTAAAACGATCTGCTGATTTTAACTTCAGATCTTTCAGATAAATGTTACGATTATGTCTAGCAAAGAAATACATTGGAAGATATTTGTGTTTCACAACTCCGACCAGAGAAATTTGAAATAATGTTTTCACTTTTTTGATCGAAGTCAAAACGTCACTTTTAACGGTCCTTGGGGCAAGTGAAGTAGAGTTCACCTGTTTCTGTGACCTCGGCATATGAAGGGATAGTGCAATGAGCGCTATGCCCAGCCGCCTTTACCTTCCCTAGCGTGCTTTAGGTACAAATCAGAGCTGGGTAAACTCAGGGACGTAGAACGTACTTGAACCTGGATTCAAACATGAGACTCTATGGTTAGCAGTCGCATCTTTTATTATATAAAGTTGTATATAATCAGTATTTTTAGCCGTGAGCACTCTGCACAACATGAATAGACCTACATCTCAATTTCTAACATTACAAGAGTTAAGTTATAACTACGATAATAGCAGGACTTTTCATTTCATAATGGACAATCAAGAATTTAAATAAACTATTCAATAAAACATAAATTAAAAAAAAAGTAAAGTAGAACTTTTCTATTTTTTTTTTATGTAACTGTATTCTTTATATGACGTCCCGTTACGACCTAGTTAATCTTCAAACTTTAATTATTTTTTAACAAGCGGTCAAAACAAAACACGTGTTTCCGTTTAATTGAATGTTGCAATTAAAAATAAAGTTTACAAAAAATAAAAGTTAAAAAAATTGGCTGCTCATAATTGTTTTTTTTTATCAAGGTGCTGGCTGGGCGCTTGTGTGAACATTCTTGTTGGGGACTAAAGTCTTATGGGAAGAGATTACACGATCCCCGGGGTGTCGGTATTGAAGTTGTCGACCCACAGGTAACTACTGCAGCCCTTGTTAGTGGTGAGCCTTCTGATGTCATCCAGCCGTGCTAGTAATAGAAGAAAGGGGTGGATGGTGTGTGTGTGTGGGGTGGGGGGGGGCAATGTCAGGAAGGGGGGGGGGTGTATGAATAGAAGCAGCTAAACTCCTGCAAATGAACTTTTATTTAATCAGACAAAAGGCTAGAGATAATGGAGAGAAAAAGGCGCCGAACAAAAGAACAAAAAACCGCAGCTTTGGCGCCGTGGATGCAGCGGAAACAAAACAAACACACGCAAAAATTATTAAAACAACGGGTTAAATGGGAGAGAACTCGCCACCACGATGTCGCAACTCTGGTGGTGCTACACCAAGGGCGACAACCCAACTACATCTAACAGTTGCGGCCCCTGGAGAGGGAAGTTGGCCGGGAAGAGTAGCGAAACATGTTAGATTTCTGATTTAATCAAGGCCCTGATGATCTTTTGCCAAACGAGTGGTGTCCCCTTACGCCCGGGCTGGACGCCCCCCTGCGCCCAGTGGTTGACGAGCCCCATGACGTGTTTTACCTCCGGGTGGAGAACAAACGAATGGGACATATTTTACAGAAAGGTGGCCGCCAGTCATATAACCAAAATAACTAAAATCCTTTATTGTTGAATGAACACATCTTCTCTTTGTTAAATAAAATTATGGCAGATATATATTGTTTCATTGTAGGCATGTAATCCGTTTTTATTGCCTCAAATGTAAGCATTGGAAAAAAATATTTTATCTAAATTGTGGACATTTAACAAGGTTAATTGAACTTTACTACTCAGAAGTTATTACTTTTGCGACCACGTAGCTAAGATGGAACATTGACATGGTTAAATTATGAACAAAAAATTCACAAATAATATGCGCTCAGTATAAAATAGTTAAGAGCTAATAATGAGAATAAGTAAAACAAAAGTAAAATCGGATACAGATTTCGTTTGTTAAACAATGGCTTGGTTTGGAGTAAGCTTCGAGTCATACACTACACATCTGAAATAGTTTAAAGTTCAGCATTGGACTTCCCATGCAATAAGATCAAATTTCATCCACCTTGTTCAAAGTTTCACTGGTTTCATATCTCGCCTTACTGGTAAACTAAACTCGTTAAAGATTACATACAACCATTGCTTGTTAATCCTAATCAAAATGTAAAGCTAAATTTTTTGATTACTTCTTAATTCTCCACCATGTCATGAAAATATTTTTTTAAATATTGGTACATAGACCTATAGTATTAAGATCAGTGTGACAATACGCCGTCAATTAATATGCTACAAAGTAATCTATGCCTGTATCCAACCTAGGCTACTGGTTATTTATTTAGTATAGTGTAAACTAATTATAGTAACATACTCAAGTATTGTAAATCACAACGATAAACCCCAACAAAACAACAACAGCCGCTATTTTTAGTTTTGCGGAAAACAGGTATCACGAAAACAAATAAATTAAATATCCGCTGGTTCACCGACTGCCCATCTCCCCAGTACACCAGTACACAAAAGGACAAGCGCAACATATCAATTGAATTTTTTTCTCTCTCACTATCAATCCTATTGTGTCGAACCCCGCCAACTCGCCAACCCGCCAACCCGCCAACCGACTGTGTAAAGCCTTTGTTTACAGCAGCGAATACAAGCCAATGTTGCGACGTAATTGAATCGCTGGGGCGCACGGTAAACGGGCGCTCATACAAATTGGCCCGCAACAGTTGGGGCGGCCGCGGTGGTTTTTTGTTTATCTGGCAAGTCTTGCAGGTGTTCAACAAAAAAATACCTGACAAGGGGAGCAGAAAAAAAATGGTTTTGTTTTGATGCAATTTGTGGTGGTGTAGTTTCAGGTGTTGTTAGGGCTCAACTTATGCAAATCTAAAATAAAAGTGTTTTTTTGTTTGCTTTTTATCAAAGAGTGACGCCACTCACCCCCACTCCTTTCTTTGACGGTCAAAAATAGTTATAGACTAAACCATCTTTTCTTAATTAAAAAAAGTCCCTGGGTTTGTAGGTCATTAGCTTATACATATATATATATATATATATATATATATATATATATATATATATATATATATATATATATATATATATATATATATATATATATATATATTCAGGTATGACTGACTCCCCACTGAGCGAGTCAGAAAAGAATAACAACCTGGATTCAAACTTGGACTCTTCGCGTAACCAGACTATCGCTTTACCACTCCTCCTCCTTCTACCCACAATTATCCCCCTATGGTTAACTTCTCCCCATCCTCCAGATCTAAGACCCTCAAATCCAGATTAGTTTCAAACAATGGACATCGTAAACCAAAGAAATAAAAACCACATACGGCATTCAAAAACTGTATAAAAAATTACCCAAATCCTAAGGGACTTAATCGGGGAAAAAAAGAACCACCACTCCACCACAGTCATTATCAAAGAATTTTTTTTTGCCTCAGTGGTTGGTGATCGGCCGTACAGGAGAACAATAAACATTGTAGTTAAATCGGCATCTCTTCTATTGGTACCATTTGAACAATAAACATTGCAGTTAAAATGGCATCTCTTCTATTGGTACCATTTGAACAATAAACATTGCAGTTAAAATGGCATCTCTTCTATTGGTACCATTTGAACAATAAACATTGCAGTTAAAATGGCATTTCTTCTATTGGTACCATTTGATCAATAAACATTGCAGTTAAAATAGCATCTCTTCTATTGGTACCATTTGAACAATAAACATTGCAGTTAAAATGACATTTCTTCCATTGGTACCATTTGAACAATAAACATTGCAGTTAAAATAGCATCTCTTCTATTGGTACCATTTGAACAATAAACATTGCAGTTAAAATAGCATCTCTTCTATTAGTACCATTTGAACAATAAACATTGCAGTTAAAATGGCATTTCTTCTATTGGTACCATTTGAACAATAAACATTGCAGTTAAAATGGCATCTCTTCTATTGGTACCATTTGAACAATAAACATTGCAGTTAAAATGGCATATCTTCTATTGGTACCATTTGAACAATAAACATTGCAGTTAAAATGGCATCTCTTTTATTGGTACCATTTGAACAATAAACATTGCAGTTAAAATTGTATCTCTTAATTGGTACCATTTGAACAATAAACATTGCCGTTAAAATGGCATCTCTTCTATTGGTACCATTTGAACAATAAACATTGCAGTTAAAATGGCATCTCTTTTATTGGTACCATTTGAACAATAAACATTGCAGTTAAAATTGTATCTCTTAATTGGTACCATTTGAACAATAAACATTGCCGTTAAAATGGCATCTCTTCTATTGGTACCATTTGAACAATAAACATTGCAGTTAAAATAGCTTCTCCTCTATTGGTACCATTTGAACAATAAACATTGCAGTTGAAATGGCATCTCTTCTATGGTACCATTTGAACAATAAACATTGCAGTTAAAATTGCACCATATTGGTACCATTTGAACAATAAACATTGCAGTTAAAATAGCATCTCTTCTATTGGTACAATTTGAACAATAAACATTGCAGTTAAAATGGCCTCTCTTCTATTGGTACCATTTGAACAATAAACATTGCAGTTAAAATGGCATCTCTTCTATTGGTACCATTTGAGCAATAAACATTGCAGTTAAAATGGCATCTCTTCTATTGGTACCATTTGAACAATAAAGATTGCAGTTAAAATGGCACCATATTGGTACCATTTGAACAATAAACATTGCAGTTGAAATGGCATCTCTTCTATTGGTACCATTTGAACAATAAACATTGCAGTTAAAATGGCACCATATTGGTACCATTTGAACAATAAACATTGCAGTTGAAATAGCATCTCTTCTATTGGTACCATTTGAACAATAAACATTGCAGTTAAAATGGCCTCTCTTCTATTGGTACCATTGGAACAATAAACATTGCAATGGCATCTCTTCTATTGGTACCATTTGAACAATAAACATTGCAGTTAAAATGGCATCTCTTCTATTGGTACCATTTGAACAATAAACATTGCAGTTTGAAATGGCATCTCTTCTGTTGGTACCATTTTAACAATAAACATTGCCGTTAAAATGGCACCATATAGGTACCATTTGAAAATAATCAATAAAACATGATGTAGGGGCCCCGCAACAAGTGATAACACCCGGTGTTGGGGGCCCACAACAATCAATAACACCTGATTTTGAGGGCCCTCAAATTTTAATAATATCTGTTACAATCAGTTACACTTGAATATGCGCGTGGGTTGGGGTAAGGGGGGGGGGGGGGAATGAGGGGGACAAAGGCACCTACCAAGCTGGTCAGATATTGAGTTCTTAAAACTTTGAGATCAGCTTTTGGGATTATGTGAAAGTAAATATAAAATGTCATGTTATTTTTAAGTACAAATTTGTTGTTATATAGGTAATAAAGCAATATTTAAAATAAGCGTCATCAATAATAATAATACTTTTTTTTCCTCGTTGAAAATGTTTTACGAAAATAAAAAAAAAAACTAGATTTGTATTTCACGTGTTTAACTAAACATATAGATTAAAAAATAAAACAACAACAAAAAGCGCAACGTATTTAAATTTTTATTTTATTTTAATCAACACAAATCAATGCAATCACATGGGTAGGAGAGTAGTGTCATATAATGGGTTAGAGGGGAGAGCCTTCGTATCTCGTGTTGTGTTTCCATTTAACTATAAAACAACCTATAGATGCCACCGCCGAGGTCAATACCCAAAATATTTTGAGAACTGCTTAAGCTTAATCTAACTGTGGAGTAGATACAAAGCAGAAAAGGGGGGGGGGGTGTAAAAAGTTGAGAAGTTGAGAGGTAGAGATATTACAAATGTAAAAAAAAAACATAAACTATTAACATCTTGACAAAACAAAATTTACAGCATGTATTTCAGCCGTGATATTTAATTAACCGAACTTCAACCTCGCGAAGTTTTTCTTCTTTAATTAATTATCTCCCTTATTAAGTTAAGCATTCCTCTCTCCCCTTGCAAACCTTCTTCTCTCGGCTGTCACCGACCGCTTCTTTAATTAACCGGCGTCAACTAATTTGCCATCGCACCGGCCGACCCCTTGGTTTGGCTCGAACGAATGTGACAAGTTTAATCCGTGCCGTCAACGTGACGGAGCGGTGGGCCGGTCCGGTGGTCGCTGGGACCACAGAGGACGTCAAGGTCCACGTTGGTAGCTGACAACTGGCAGAGCGTGTTTCACAGGGGGGGGGGGTGGGGTGCTGGGGGGAGGGTGTACCAAAATAGATGAGGTAGTGGTGAGGTAGTGGTGAGGTGGTGGTGAGGTGGTGGTGAGGTGGTGGTGAGGTGGTGGTAGGTAGTGGTGAGGTGGTGGTGAGGTGGTGGTGAGGTAGTGGTGAGGTGGTGGTGAGGTGGTGGGGAGGAAGTGGTGAGGTGGTGGTGAGGTGGTGGTGAGGTGGTGGTGAGGTGGTGGTGAGGTGGTGGTGAGGTGGTGGTGAGGTGGTGGTGAGGTAGTGGTGAGGTAGTGGTGAGGTAGTGGTGAGGTAGTGGTGAGGTAGTGGTGAGGTGGTGGTGAGGTAGTGGTGAGGTGGTGGTGAGGTAGTGGTGAGGTAGTGGTGAGGTGGTGGTGAGGTAGTGGTGAGGTAGTAGTGAGGTGGTGAGGTGGAGAGAAAAGGTGAGGTAGATGATGTGGTGGTGAGGTGGAGAGAAAAGGTGAGGTAGATGATGTGGTGGTGAGGTGGTGGTGAGGTGGAGAGAAAAGGTGAGGTAGATGATGTGGTGGTGAGGTGGTGGTGAGGTAGTGGTGAGGTGGTGGTGAGGTGGTGGTGAGGTGGTGGTGAGGTAGTGGTGAGGTGGTGGTGAGGTAGTGGTGATGTGGTGGTGAGGTAGTGGTGAGGTGGTGGAAATTGAGAACGTTAGGTAGTGGTGAGGTGGAGAATAGGTGAGGTAGATGAGGTGGTGGTGAGGTAGTGGTAAAGTCGTGGTGAGGTGGTGGTGAGGTGGTGGTGAGGTGGTGGTGAGGTGGTGGTGAGGTGGTGGCGACGTGGTGATGAGGAGGTAGAAATAGAGGAGGTGAGGTAGTGGTGAGGTGGAGAATAGGTGAGGTAGATGAGGTGGCGGTGGTGGTGAATATCGGAGAGGTGAGATATGAGGTGGTAAATGTAGAAGATGAGATAGTGGTGAGGTGGAGAGAAAAAGTGAGGTAGAGGGGAGATATTGATAATAGATGACGCAATTGAGGTGGTGAAACAGTGGTGAGGTTAGTGAGATGGTAAAAATAGACGTGGATAGGGGTTGTAGAGGTGGAGAAAATAGGTGAGATAGATGAGGCGGTAAAAATCCAGGAGGTGAGGTAGGGATGAGAAGATGGTGAGGTGGAGAAAAGAGATGACGTATAGTTGTGGAGTAAACAGATGGGGTAGGGGTGAGATAGAAGAGGTATAGTAATCTGCTGGAAATGCTTGCATAATGTTGTGATTCGGACCAACTGTCGTCTCCTATTTTAACATAACCTATAAAATCCTTAAGACCATTTACTGTAACATTTATTAACCCTTTCACTATTAAACTTAACGGTCTGTGGGGTCAAGCGACCGCTAACCCGCAAATCTCAAGGCTAGTAGACCGTGCTTTATAAATAGATCTTAACTCCACCTGTCCGTTTTGACCATTAAACCTGACATTTTACTTATTTTGTTAACTACCCATAACCACCCAACGCCCAGAACACCCTGCCACCCTTGCACCCTGTAACACCCTACATCTGTCACACCCTCCATATGACGATCTGGAAATTCCTCCATCACATTGAATCCATTCACATTGTAGGTTATCTCCCTGCTATATTTATGAACAGTTATCCCCGCATGTAGTTCAACTAAAGGTTCGACAACCCGATTCTGACGACAAGTTCAAATCTATGAAAAACTTCTTGCATGGGTTCTGTGTGAGCGCCGGCTAATGAGGTTACACTCACTGCACTATGAAATGGATTGGGGGGGGGGGGTACAGCCTGGGATTGACTGTGTGAGTTCCACGCGTTTGTTTGTTTGTTTGTTTTTGTATCGCGAGTCAGTTTGACCTTCTAGATAGAGAGTGGGATGGTGTGGGGTGGGATGGGGTGGTGGCACGATAGCGCGTGAAGACAGAATCTGGAAGTTGTAAGATCAATCACGTGTGGGGTGGCAGCTCGTGTCGAACATTTGCCAGGTGCTGGTCACGTGGGGTGGGTCGTGCGCGAGGATGGGGAGGGTGGGGTGGGGGGGGGGTGGAGGACGGGTTGATGAATATGGGTTTCAGTAAGTTTAGACGTACCCAGTCGCGTAGCCAGGATCGTCTGATGGGGGTGGGGGGTTCAAATTTTTACCCGGGGACAAACTTTCGATTTGCACCCCCCTCAAACTTTCGATTTGCACCCCAGCCCTCAAACTTTCGATTTACACTCCCCTTATACTTTATATATATACCGAGGGGTCTATGGGGGGGGGGGGGGGGGCGGGGGGTTATGACCCCCCCCCCCCCCCCACCTAACCAACCCTGCCTACGCCACTGGACGTACCACAAGCAGTTGATGTTCGGATTAGGTTAAAATTAAAAGTTAAATTTAATTATGTCAGTATTTTCTAGTACTAGATTTTAAACTAGAGAAGTTAATCTACAGTTTAGTTTAGCTTTCTGTTTAGGTTTAGTTTAAAAAAAAAAACAACTTAATTTGGAGTGTTCATATATTTAAAAAAAAAAAAAAAACAACAAAACAACAACAACGCACCGAGTATTTATACACTTATAAACTTATGGCTTGGCATAGTCAAGTGCACACACTAGCTTACTCGTAAATCTTAAGTTCGATTCCTAGCCTCGATGCTGAATTAATTCACTGGGTTCACTCAGCTCTGATGAGTACCTGACATGAGCAGCGACTGGGCATAGCTATGACCAAACAATATTACAGATGAGCTTCGCTTCCGCTGTCCTAATGATTTTTAGGTCTAAAAAGGTTCTTTACTTATTTAAAAGTAAATTCCGGGTTTTTTATGTGTGTTCCGGGTACTTAATTCGTATTTATAACTACCATCAGCACAGTTCCGGGTATTTTATTTACAACTGCGAACATCACAGTTCCGGGTACTTTATTCGTAATAACAACTGCGAACATCACAGTTCCGGGTACTTTATTCGTATTTACAAATGCGAACATCACAGTTCCGGGTATTTTATTTACAACTGCGAACATCACAGTTCCGGGTACTTTATTCGTATTTACAACTGCGAACATCACAGTTCCGGGTACTTTATTCGTATTTACAACTGCAAACATCACAGTTCCGTGTACTTTATTCGTATTTACAACTGCGAACATCACAGTTCCGTGTACTTTATTCGTATTTACAACTGCGAACATCACAGTTCCGGGTACTTTATTCGTATTTACAACTGCAAACATCACAGTTCCGGGTACTTTATTCGTATTTACAACTGCGAACATCACAGTTCCGGGTACTTTATTCGTATTTACAACTGCAAACATCACAGTTCCGGGTACTTTATTCGTATTTACAACTGCAAACATCACAGTTCCGTGTACTTTATTCGTATTTACAACTGCGAACATCACAGTTCCGGGTACTTTATTCGTATTTATAACTGCAAACATCACAGTTCCGGGTACCCTATCCGAGTGGCCCACAAGCATGACACTCGTTAGACCCGCTGGGTGGGATGTGAGGAAATATGGCGGGAGATTACACGGATACTGATAGGGCACCACTTCCGTCATGCGCAGAGCCGACTTTTCCCTACTCCACATGTGGTTTGTGTGTTGTGTAAAAATGCTTGGAATACAAAGGGTTAAGGAAATGATTTTTTTTTACGCTGGATTTTTTGGTTACCGGTGAAAGAAATGTAACAAAACAAAATTGACAAAATAAACATATGTGCTAGTTTTTAGGGATAAATAGGGATTTAATGTGTAGATTAGTGACAACTTCTCTAATGGTCGCCAGGGGACTTTTCATAATAGTAATCACTAGACTACATAAATAACAAGCGTCCGAGGATTTCATAGAAGCCGAGAGACATAGATTAAGAGAAATAAGAAATCTCCAATATCTCTTTATAGGTGTCAGATGATTAAGAATAAGCATATTAAGTGGTTGCTAGACGCCCAGATAAAGCATATTAAACTTTGCATTCCAGGAGTCCTGAAACTCTGGGAGTCATAGGGCTTAGGAGTCATAAGATCACATGACTCATGAGATTTCAGGAGTTATGGGGCTCAAGGAGTCATGGGGATCGAGGAGTCATGAAACTTCATGAGTAATTTAAATTCCAGGAGTCGTAACACTTCAGGAGTCATGAGGCTGGATGATTCATTGAGCACTAGGAGTCATCGGACTCCAGGACTTAAGTGATCTCAAGAGTCATGAGATTCGAGGAAGAGTCAAGGAGCTCAAGGATTCATAAGTAATCATAAGGCCCCAGGAGTCATGAAACTCCAGGAGTCATGTAGCTCCAGGAGTCATTGGGCTCCAGGAGTCATGGGGCCGCAAAGCTTACAACAAAAGCAGAGAGTGAGTACCCCAAAGTGAGGACGGCCAGGGACGTGTGAGTAAAAAATATATCTAGACGCACGAGCGCATCAACAAACAACACAGCGTAATGTATTCCAGAGACAACAATAGGCAAGGCTAGCATGAGGAAACTATCACATTGGTGTGTGGTATGTGTGTGGTATGTGTGTGTGTGTGTGAGGGGTGGGTGATGGCATAAAAAAAGGTGGTAACTAAGGAATATGATTCTTATATCTCGAAATAAGTCTTTTCCTAATACTCGCCCCCCCCCCCCCTCCCTCACCACACGCACACGAACCCACACAACACGGCCCTCACTGTGATAAAACGCGTTGTGTTTGGTCTCGGAGTCTGCTAACAATATCTTTTGACAGAGGTGAATTCCCTGGCAAAGAGAGAAAAAAAAAAAAGAAACAAAAAACAACAAACAAAAAGGGGAAGGCACTCTGTCGGACTATTTCAAAAGAAAATAGACACGAAACGCTGAAGAGGAATTTTTTTTTTGGAGTTCTCTCCCCCTTGTGTGGGGTGATCCCACTTGCCACAAGCAGCCATCGATTAACCCCTATCTGTCTATATCCAGCCTACGTAGACATGCAATAGCCGTTAACCTTTAACGGGAGAGACCGCCAGCTCCAGAGCGCTGATTACTCCCCCTTTGTTTTCCCAACGTCATAATTGTCCCATTGGAGCCAAGCAGACGTACGTGGGGCGAGATGAAGAAACCCGCGCCCGCTCTTTGATGCCGCCCGACGGTTTATTTATCGCGAGAAGAGCGGTTCTTAACTCGGCACCCTCCCGAGGGGCGCGGGGGTCTTTACACGGCGTGTGGGGTCTATAAAATAGACCAGGATCAAATCCGATCAACGCCCTAATACCCATACAACAAAATTATGTAAATGGTAGCTGAGATGTGTATAGAAGAGGATGATTGTTGAAAAAATGAAACTAAATTCAGATTGTTTATAAACAAAACAAACACAGAAACAAATAATTTACTAAATGTATTGTCTGTTAACGTAGACCTAGGGTTAAAATGTTTTTTTATTAACACGTTTTTATTAACTCAGCTTCGCGTGTGTTTGTTGTTAAAATTGACATCGAAAATTAGCCCACTTCTGATTGCTCTATAGATCTGAAATTTGGCATGCAGGCTACTTTCGCCTAACAATTTCAGATGCAATCATAAAAACTAGCAATTAGAGACCGTAATTAGCTTAATTTAATTACGCCCTAAGGACCATAAAATTGAGGACATGATTTCTAAAGATACCGACAAGACTGGAGGCCTATTGACACAGTTACTTCGGCCCCAATCGATGTGAGCGCGCTGGCCGTGATCGTATAGTGGTTAGTACTTCGCGTTGTGGCCGCGACAACCCAGGTTCGAATCCTGGTCGCTCAAGATTTTTAGTCCGTGTATTTATAAACACTTAGTCAAGTCATACTTAATCAAGTCATTTGATAAAGTAGAAATAAACTATATAAAAAACTTTTTTAAAAACCACGTTTTTCATGTGTAGCAACGGACTAAAAAGGAGAAAATAAAATACTTAAAAAAACTTTTTAAAAAACCACGTTTTTCTTGTGGACTAAAAAGTAGAAAATAACTATTTACATACATTTGATGACAAAAAACGTGGGTCGGGCAGATGGGTCGGGAAATTTGATGGTGAACGTACCCACGTTTTTTGTCATCAAATGTATGTAAATAGTTATTTTCTACTTTTTAGTCCACAAGAAAAACGTGGTTTTTTAAAAAGTTTTTTTAAGTATTTTATTAACACGTTTTTATTAACTCAGCTTCGCGTTTGTGTGTTTGTTGTTAAAATTGACATCGAAAATTAGCCCACTTCTGATTGCTCTATAGATCTGAAATTTGGCATGCAGGTTACTTTCGCCTAACAATTTCAGATGCAATCATAAAAACTAGCAATTAGAGACCGTAATTAGCTTAATTTAATTACGCCCCAAGGACCATAAAATTGAGGACATGATTTCTAAAGATACCGACAAGACTGGAGGCTTATTGACACAGTTACTTCGGCCCCAATCGATGTGAGCGCGCTGGCCGTGATCGTATAGTGGTTAGTACTTCGCGTTGTGGCCGCGACAACCCAGGTTCGAATCCTGGTCGCTCAAGATTTTTTTAGTCCGTGTATTTATAAACACTTAGTCAATTCATACTTAATCAAGTCATTAGATAAAGTAGAAAATAAACTATATAAAAAACTTTTTTAAAAACCACGTTTTTTATGTGTAGCAACGGACTAAAAAGGAGAAAATAAAATACTTAAAAAAACTTTTTAAAAAACCACGTTTTTCTTGTGGACTAAAAAGTAGAAAATAACTATTTACATACATTTGATGACAAAAAACGTGGGTCGGGCAGATGGGTCGGGAAATTTGATGGTGAACGTACCCACGTTTTTTGTCATCAAATGTATGTAAATAGTTATTTTCTACTTTTTAGTCCACAAGAAAAACGTGGTTTTTTTTAAAGTTTTTTTAAGTATTTTTTAAATGTTGTGAGTTACCAATGTATATATTTTTGTTTTATTAATACCTGTTCTACCTACTCTATACAGTGAAGGGCAGCTTTGTAAATTCTACCTGTTACCTGTTTTGTAGAATACTGTAAATTCTACCTGTTTTGTATAATACTGTTAATTCTACCTGAGTTGTATAATACTGTTAATTCTACCTGTGTTGTATTATAATCTATATATATAATTCTCTTCTGGGAGCCGTTAGAAAACAAGCTGCAAGCGCGCCTTACAGTCCCCTCTCTTCCTCTTTATCGCTACCACACCCCACCCCCACCCCTCACATGGTCTAGTGAGCTGTGGTTCACGCTGTTTACATTTTACAATCATAGAGACGGGTTTGGTGACGGCTATTAGGGGCAGATAATTTAGTTAGAGGAGGTAACTAAGAGGAGGCTGCTTTCACGTGGGGGGGGGGGGGGGGTTAGTGTTTTTAAGCAAATATTTTCGGTGGCAGCATTCATCATCATCATCACTCCTTTATGGCCCCTGGGGAGCAAAGGGCTGCAACCACACATCTCCAGCGGACTCGGTTTTGGGCTGCTCCTCTAATCTGTGCCCATGAGAGCCCAGCTCTACCTGAGCGGTATCAGGGATTGCATACAGATACCCAGCGAGTGAACTACCACTTGATCACGGCGCCTCCGTTTTTATACTTAGTTCACTACCAGTCATCAAACACCCATTTTTGAAAGATTTCATTACTGTGACATTATCGGTACAACACAGACCACTAAACTACAACTAACAACCTAACAGCAGATCTTTGAACAGTACCCCTGTGGGACAAAGTGTCGAGTTACCAGTAGCTTTATGGTAATTCCACATGACATACACCAAAGATACACGATCACACATTTTTTGTTTAAAATGTCGTTTTGTTGTGTCCAATCAATACCCAGCGTCCGACCACCAAATTACATGTTGTGACGTCATGTCGGGTCGTTCTCGGAAAATGCTCGGCATTTCCCCCGGTCGTTCCAGAGCCGGAAGCGGCGCTAATTGTTTCGGAAAGTGCCCAGATGGATGGTCACGTGATTGGCGATATCCGAGGCGTGACTGGAAGTGTTCAATCAAAAGTGTGTGTGTGTGTGTGTGAGTGTGTGTGCGTGCGTGTGTGTGTGTGTGTGTACGTGTGTGTGCGTGCGTGCGTGTGCGCGTTTGTATCCGCGTGTGTGAGTGTGTGTACGTATTTGTGTATGTAAGCGTATGTGTGAGTGCTCGTGGTGGTGAGTGAATGTGTGGGTTTGTGTGTGCAGGTTTGTGTCTGTGGGATTGCGTGTAAATGCGTGTGGGTGTGAGTGTGTTTCCTGGCTGAATTTTGTTGTATGAACAATCTAGTTGTAACGTGCATGTGTCGTGTCAATGTTGAATGCTTGTTTTAGTGAGGCTATTCACGTCAGCAATGTAATTGTATATGATGTTATGAGCGGTTTGTCTTTATGTAGTCCTTCTGTGCCGCAGCATGACTTGTATGCATGCTGCATTGGTGGTAGCTTCGGTCTGCTAGATGGAATGTAATATTTAGTGTGTGCGTATCGAATCACGTGTATACACCTTAAATCAAAATGTGACTTTCTAAAAAATATCTTTTACATAATTATTTCATCTGCTTGGCAAGCATGAAACACAGGCACTCTACGTCTACTGTCAGATTATTCGATTGAACAGAGAAATGATAAAAGAATAGGCATAAATAACATAAGTTATCTTAATTGAATATTTGACGTACCTTGAAGACTTAAACTAATCCAGAAAAATAAAAATAACGAATCGACAATTGGTTTTCAATTATGCGACATAGTTAGAGAAACAGGAATACTCTGCTTCACCTGCACCTAGTGTCATCAAAAAGGTTGTCGAATAGCTTCTAGCTATTGATCAGTTGAGAGAAAAAGTAAGAGAGATGAAATGGGGAAGAGAAAATGGAGGGAAAAGTAAAAAGACAAAAAAAAAAAGTAGAATGAAAAAATAGATAGAAGATTGGACAAAAATAATGCGGGTAAAAAATGAACGTAAAGTTTCGTTGTAATTATAATAAGTGACGTCAGAACCTTTAATGGAAGTGGACTAATTACAGTTATAATATGAGAGGGTAAAAAATGAGGAAAGGAGGGAGGCGCCAGGGAGATGAGGAGAGGGTGGGGGGAGGGGGAATGTAACTGCAGAGCTTTTAGATAGAGGAAAAGATAGCTGGCGGTGAAAAAAAATCATCATAGTAGAAACACGACTCCCCCCCCCCCACCCGTAACACAGAGTCAAAAGGGAACCCGAAAACAAGGGCTGTAACCGCGCGAGGAACCAAGGTCACTCCCCAAACAGCCATGTTCTGTTGTCCACAGTCCCACCAATGCAAATCTTCCTGAGTGATTTCTCGTGTCGTGGCTCTAGGCCCGGGCCGGTCGTGTCGGGCTCTCTGTCGGGGCTCTGTAGGACACGCGCCCGACACGACAAACAAGCCCAATCCCAGCATGCATTACGACTCATCCCTCGGTGTAAATTCATGCTCACTCGCGTCGAATTGCCCGGCATTACATTTTGAAATCAAGAGACTTGGATACTTTTTTTTTTGGAGGGGATTCAAACGTGATTGGCTGGTTCAAGATCACGCAAAAAAAATTTCAATAATTTATAACAAGCTGATTCGGTTCTTGATATTCATGTTTGAAATAAAACGCTAGGCTAAACTAAAGGATTAGTAAAGTATTTTTTAAGCAGTGAAAATTTGAGTTTAACACTGTTTTCATTTCAGATTGTTTTTTATATTAGAGTACCTCGGTCTTCGCCTAAAATCGATGTAAAAAGAAAGGCGAGCTAGGAAACCGACGAAGACCGAGGCAATTTTTAGTTTTATTGAAATCGGTGTAAAGTTAGAACTAGGGGTTTATAGTCTCTCCCCCCCCCCCCCCCCCCCCCCTCCCCCCTCATTCCACCCTTTTGGTTTAAATAATTCTTTTTGATATTGATGTATTGAAGCGATCTGAAGATATATTTTTAAAAAAGAATAGTTATAGAGAGATCCCAAATATGACCAATATGTGTTTGTATTTGTGTGAACTTAAATTTGCAACGAAGTACGTTGGATGGTCTTTTGTCATACATTTTGTTAGGTGCCTTTAAAAATGACGTTTCAATTGTAAAAGCCATTTCGGTTTTAAAAATTCTGGGATACATTGTAGGCGCCTGTAGGATATTTATCATCACGTACATTTAGATCTAACATATGAAGTGTCTTTCTAGACTGTTAAAATGTTAAGTTATGTATGTAACTGTATATTGAGGTCTACTATGTAAATGTGAATTGACCCTTATCATACGAATATGTTGACTGGCTGTTTACATGTATTTGAACAGGTTACGTGTACACATATGGGCAAATGTGTTCGCGAAGAGCCCCCACCCCACCACCTCCCACCGCATCAAACTGAGTCTAGTTACTGGTGGCATCAACTACACGACAAGCGGAGCTGCCCACATGCAACATATGCATTTACAAGACGACCTTATGGCTGGGTTCAGCAACAACTTGTGTCGCGATCTGTGATTGGCTGAAAATGTCAGCCCTGTCGAGCGCCACGAAGCCCGTCCCCAATCGCCGCACAAAGCAATCGATAACGTAGAACATCGCTGTGTGCAGCAGTAATCTCCCCTTGTTGTAGAAAACTTTTTTTTCAGAAGTGTAATCGAAAAAGAAAATGCATAATAATTTCACGGTTATTTCCCTTGGTAAGCTACGACCCAAAAAAAATAAGTTTAAAATAATTCATTTTGTGTCATGATTCCTCATTAATTAATAAATTAATTGTTAATTACATACAAATCAGGTGGTCTATTGTTCTTAAAATATATCGATTGAGTAGATTAAAAATATAAATAAAGTGAATTAAAATAAGAGTTTAAGCAACAGTAAGATAAAACTTATTTAATAATTAATTAATTAGTTAATTACAATTATTTCGTTATCCTAGTAACTATTGCTAGCTTCTCCAACTAGATAATAAAACATAGTAAACACGTAGACACTTTACAACCCATAAATTATATAAAAAAAACAAACAACAAATAACATTCTACCATACCTATTCAACCTTTTCAAAGATGTGTAGATAAAACTATAATATATATATATATATATATATATATATATATATATATATATATATATATATATATATATATATATATATATATATATATATATATATATATATAATATATATATATATACTCACTTTACCTACTCAATATTATGGCCCTCATGAAGGCACTGTTACTTACCTTAATGCAGCTGTCTGTGTATATTTCTAATACACACCGACACAACAACCTTACCGTCTATTACAATGCAGATTTCTCACAAGAGGAGACAATGTGTGAGTACATATCAGCACCTCCCATATCTAGCGCCACCCCTGGAAGAAAGAGGTGCCCGTATACACGATGAAAATGCTGACTTCCGGTATCTCTTCCTCCCAGGGTGGTGGCCCGTAGCCCGGGGGGGGGGGGACGGGATCAGTTAATGGGTTGGGTTCTTGTAAGGGTAACGTAGACAACCTCTTCCTTTGTGTACCTCACGACACACTCTGATTTCCGGTTGGGTTTTTTATTCTTATTGCCGAGGTAAACGTTCGCGATAATAAACAGATGAAAGATGCTTGTTAACTGGTAACATACACACACATACTTCATATAAATCTACGAACAAGTCTTCTTCATTCAAACCTTGGTACACACGCTCTTTTAACTAGCACTCGTACAATCATTTATACAAACCTCCACACAAACTTTAATGTTGACCTTTACATAAACCTCATGCAAACCTACATAAAAGCCTCCTACGTCATGAATTCAATGAAAATCTTCTTTCTGGCCTACAACTGACACATCTTAGTAGGTCTTCTTCACCCAAATTATTTCTTCTTATTATTATTATGCAAGTATTCTGTAACGTTTTCATTGTAAAAACTCTTATACAAATCTTCTTGCAAACCTTCGTACGAACCTTTCAAACCTGCTTACAAGCCTATTTACGAACCTCCATAAAAACGTGTATACGAATCTTTATCGAAATCTTCCTCAAATAAAAACCTTCACAGAAACCTTCAGACAATTCTTCAAACAAACTTTCAAACAAACTTTCATACAAACCTTCACATACACCTTCATACAAACCTTTCTTACAAACCATCAGGCAAATAAAAATAAACCTTATTAGAATTGCAGTGATTATTAATTTCCGAATTTATGATTTCATGAATAATATACAGCGTTTTCTTTGACATTGTGAAATTATCCGCCCCTGCGCGTGTAACGGTGTCATCAATTTTAGCTTCGGTGCTTGGGGTGTGGATTCAATACTCGGTTATGGGGTTGCTGGTTCAATACTCGGTGTTGGGGGTGTGGGTTCAATACTCGGTGTTGGGGGTGTGGTTTCAATACTCGTTGTTGGGGGTGTGGGTTCAATACTCGGTGCTGGGGGTGTGGGTTCAATACTCGGTGCTGGGGGTGTGGGTTCAATACTCGGTGTTGGGGGTGTGGGTTCAATACTCGGTGTTGGGGGTGTGGGTTCAATACTCGGTGCTGGGGGTGTGGGTTCAATACTCGGTGCTGGGGGTGTGGGTTCAATACTCGGTGTTGGGGGTGTGGGTTCAATACTCGGTGTTGGGGGTGTGGGTTCAATACTCGGTGTTGGGGGTGCGGTTTCAATACTCGGTGTTGGGGGTGTGGGTTCAATACTCGGTGTTGGGGGTGTGGGTTCAATACTCGGTGTTGGGGGTGTGGGTTTAATACTAGGTGCTGGGTGTGTGGGTTCAATACTCGGTGCTGGGGGTGTGGGTTCAATACTCGGTGCTGGGGGTGTGGGTTCAATACTCGGTGCTGGGGGTGTGGGTTCAATACTCGTGTGAACTAGACAAGGTGACTAGTGAAATTTGATCTTCAACCAGCAAAGAGCTCTGACGTCTTGGGGCATCTGGTCTTCATAGCCACTCTTTATATCCAAGATTGGTGTGTTAAAGGTTTGACGGGAGTCACACGGACAAGCACCAACATTCTGATAGACAGTTATGCTACCATCAGTTGGACAGATATGCCCCAACATTAAGTAAGACATGCCTCAAGTTAAAGAATATATGCCCCAAACATTTTGATAGACATATATCCCCCAACATTACGACAGTTATACGCCAACATTAAAACAGATATGCCCAAAACATTTGATTGACAGATATGCCTAAAACATTTGATTGACAGATATACCCAGCTTTAAGACAGATATATCCCAAAATTAAGATTTGCCTCAAACATTTGAATTATGCCTAACATTAAAACAAATATACCCAAAAGTAAGACAGATATACACCAAGATATACACAGGCATGCTTCAAAATTAAAACAGACATGTCCCAAACATTTTGATAGACAACGTTATGAAAGACATGCCCCAACATTAAGACAGATATACACCAAAGTTAAGACAGACATGCCCCAACATTAAGACAGATATACACCAAAGTTAAGACAGACATGCCCCAACATTAAGACAGATATACACCAAAGTTAAGACAGACATGCCCCAACATTAAGACAGATATACACCAAAGTTAAGACAGACATGCCCCAACATTAAGACAGATATACACCAAAGTTAAGACAGACATGCCCCAACATTAAGACAGATATACACCAAAGTTAAGACAGACATGCCCCAACATTAAGACAGATATACACCAAAGTTAAGACAGACATGCCCCAACATTAAGACAGATATACACCAAAGTTAAGACAGATATGCTCCAACATTCTGAGAGACAGGCTTTAAAATACGACATGTTCCATATCACTGTAACACATACCAACGAATAATACATACAGTGGCGTAGCGAGGTCGGGTGTCACCCGGTGCGGCACTTAATGGTGTCAACCCCCAGAGGCGTAGCGACCCTTCTCGGGACAAACAAACTTTCGATTTGCACCCCCCCTCAAACTTTCGATTTGCACCCCCGCCACAAACTTTCGATTTGCACCCCCCCTCAATTTTTTCTCTATATATTTTGCAATTTTTTGCCTTGGTGTTACCCCCTAAATGGTGTCACCCGTTGCGGTTCGCACCCCCCGCCCCCCCCCCCCCCTCCCTTGCTACGCCTCTGAATACATAATCCACACAATAACTGAACATGCTAACGTTTCGTCCGTCAGTCTTTCTTGCATGTTAGTAATGTAACGTTTTGTTCTACACCATAGTTATTGTTCGCAACAAGCAACAATACCTTTTAAAAACAACAACAAAACCACGGGCTATATTTATGTCTAAAACCCAATACGTCATCAACCAAACACCATAACAACTCTTATTAAAACACATTTCTTTATTTATTTTTTTTAAAAAAAAAGGAAAAAAAAAATCAAGCAGGACAATGGTAAACATCTGTCTAGTGACTAGGTAAATTGTTATCAAGTAAAGTTTACCATGGGCAGGTAACCGCAGGTGACTCACACATCAGGTAAGCATTGAGCTAACAATCAAACAATCTTTTCATACGAGTTATCTGGACACGGTTTGAAACTTAAAGCAAATTCTGTCATTGCGATGCAGCACGTGAAATTTTACAAAAAGAAATATATAGACTATAGATGATATTTTTTAAAAATTGTATAAGTGATTTTCATTGTCTTTAAAATATCTATTAAGCATCTACATTTAAACTCCAAACAACCTTGAATTTTTTTTTTCATTTTTTTTTTCATTTTTGTTAAATAGTTGAAATGCCACGAAAACCAAGGGAAATAATTTAATTATGTCCCTTTCTTCGGTTGATAATGTTATTAGCTACGTAGATGTTCGAGAAAGCGTTATATTATTTACAGTTTTATATCAGATTTGATTAGATAAGTCATATGTTTTTTATTAGAATTAATAAATTGTTAATTTATCGGGGACGTTTGTTTTTGCTTAGTACCCGGAAGATGACGTAATGTTTTGATTGTAGTCTGAGGTCGGTGGCGAGCAGTGCAGCGGGTTGTTGGCCATGTGGCCACTTGGTGCCAACCCGACGAGCGATTGTGAAAACAAAGGTCCTTGGCAAGGCCGTTTCCCGAAAGGGCTGCCCAGGCTTTGGTGGCCCCCGTACATTGACCCCCACGGGGTCATCCCGCTGTGCAGGGGCGGCATGGAGGAAGATGACGTCATCCCCATGGGGGGCATTGAAGACGTCGGGGACAGGCCGGACTGGGCGGTGCCATCGTGTCCTAGATGACCCCCGCCCAGGTGGACTGGGGGCAACACCCCGTTTGGCAACCCCCGGGGGTGGGCGCTTAAACCCCTCGACATGCTGTTGGCGTTTCTGTTGCTGGGATCGTTGGCGACTGGGCTGCAGTTCTGGTTCAGGTACCCGGCGTCTGATGTTGCCACGTGGGCCAGGGACCAAATCTTTGGCCGGAGACCGTCAAGGTGGCCGCTGACCGAATCCGGGTAACCGCAGTTGACGTCGCTCAGCCCGGAGTCATCGCTGTTGGAACAGAGGGAGTCAGGGCTCTTGAGTGACGCCGACGACTCCATCGCTGACGCCATGCTGACTGAAGACGGCAGGTTCCCGCTGGCGACCCCACCGGACGACCCCATGTGGCTGTAGCCCAGGGTGACCGGGGGGAGGTTGAGGAAGCTGGGCGGGCCCTCCATTTTGATCTGGGGAGGGAGGAAATTCGGGGGTCGCCGGGGCAGGCACGGGTCCTGAAGGTGGGCAGGGGCGGCGTGGTGCGACCGGGAGAGGTGGGTGTCGGAGGGGGCGTCGTACATCCTGACAGTCCGCATGCTGGAGGTGGGGGACGATCCTTCCGTGACGTCATCTGACAGCTGGCCCTCTGAAATAGAAAAAAACAATGCGCAATTAACAAAATTATCAATTAAACTAATGAACAATCACGGTAATCATATAAACTGAATTTCCTTCACAATACAAAAAAAGATCAGTTTTCGCGAAAATTCTTAACCTCCATGACATAACAACAATGTTCGCATACAATTGTGTATTAGATTCACCCCTCTTCCACCCCAAACACAAACATTCCATTGTCCAGTTGAGGCCCTAGTTAATGTGTTGATTTGCGTGGCAGGCGATTTAAAAGCATTACCACTTTAAGAAAATAAAGAAAACGTAATCATAAACCATCTAACAGAAATTTAAATTTAATGAACATATTCAGCTTCTAGACGAGAGCCAGATTAGACTTTGAAATTTTATCTTTTGTATTTTTTTTCAAAAATCGTTCGATCGATTTTGATTTCTTTATCAAATATTGACCACTAACATGTTTTCTCAGTCGGTTTACGGTTTAAGTTTGGTTGTGTGTTAAGACTAAGCGTTAAAATAATCGTATTGGGTCTGAGTTATTTTACATTAGAGATTTCACATCTTATGATTTAAGTGGCTGCAGTTTGAAGAATTGGATCATAAAGCACTACGTAGGAAAACCTCCACTTACATACGTGCGAGAGGCTACGCGTATTTTGTTAATTGAGTTATATTTCGCCTCCTAAATCTCACGCAGTTACAAAAGAAGAAACTACCTCTTCAGAAAACCGAATTTTTTACCTCCTTTCTTTAACAATTTTTTCTGCAATAATTCTTCATTCCGATAGACGGAAGGCGGTCGAGGAAAAACAAAAGTAGCCAGGTTTTTGTCATGGTTGTTGCCATATTTTGACAGTAAGTGCGAGCCGGTGTCTGTCAGGTTTGGGGTGTCAGGGTTTCGGTGTCAGGCCTCGGGTTACCTTCCTGGTAGCCACGTCAGGAAAGCTGACGCCCAGGCCGTTATTGAAGAAAGATTAAAGTCTGTCGCGGTGTCCAAAATTGCTGACATTTCTCAGGTAATGGGCCGTACGGAAGAGTGGGGAGCGGTTTGGGAGGGAGGCGTTTGGAGGGAGGGGTTTTGTGAGGAGGGTGAGATGACGGTCTAGGAGGGGAGGGATTTTGAGAGACAGGAGTAAGGATGGGAGGAATTGAAGGCGATGGGACAGGAGAAATGGGTTGTAATGTAAGGACCTCGTGAGGGGGTGCATGAACGGAAGTGTTTGTATCATATTTATGTAATGTAGGGGAGATGGGGTGGGTGGGTTGCAGGGTTTGTGTTTGTAGTTGAGGGATGCGGCGTATGACAGACGAGGGTGTTTGCTTAAAATACAAACATGTTTGACTACACATCAGCATGATTTATAACTGAGCTACAAAGATAAATGATGAATTGAAAGTTTAAAGAACAGTAAAAGGGGCTGAAGGGTTCCCGAACATGCAAATTTGAAATTATAAAAATCTAAAAAAAAAATTGATTTGTTAATGTCAATTGAAGCTGGAGGACATTTATAATGTTAATTAACTATCTCGATCGTATTTCCCCATTCAAGTTACTGTAGTGTACACACATAACAACGAACACCCCTCCTCTCATACAGTGCACCGCGTGTACGCACTTCTCTTCTTGTCTAAAAATAATTCTACATTATCAACCACATACGTTTCATTTAATACCCAATCTTTCATTTTTTTACTTTCTCGTATATACGAAGTATAGAGAAAATCTTGTAATCGTGCACACACAAAAAAAAAAAATCGAGATTTTTACAAATCTCGACGTTTTACACCTCAATGATAGGGAAAAACATAATTTTGCAATCTTGTCCGTATGTTTATGTGTCTGTCTGTGTGTCTGTCTTTCTGTGTGTAAACACGATAACTTGAGTACCGTTACAGCTAGGTTGATGAAATTTCATATATAAGTATTTTATAAAAATCGTAGATCCTGATCAACTTTTGAGCGATTTCCGATAACCGGAAGTGGTACTTTTTCTACTTTGAATTTTTCAAAAGCCTATACCTTGAGTACTATTTCAGATAGATAAAAGAAATTTCACATGTAAGTAAAAGATCTAACTCTCTACCTTCTGTCAAATTTTGAGTAATTTCCGTTGACCGGAAGTACTAATTTACGCTATTTCCGATTTCTCAAAAACCGCATGTAAATTTATAAAGTACTAATAATATTGCGCACTATTATGCACAATTAATTTTTTATGAATTAATTAAAATTTGGACCGAATTAGTAGGCATGTCTAGCCAACCACGCCACACGCGTCATCACCTTCAATAGCTGCGCCATCACGTAATGGCTGCGTTCAAAAACCATTGCGCGCCTACTGAACATGATGTTCAGTAGGCGCGCAATGGTTTTTAGTCATGTAACTCTATTGTAAATAAAACATGTAAAGTACTGAAAAAAAATTCTTAAAAAAACGTTTTAATAACAAGCTTTTATGTAATGATGCACTAAAAAGTAGAAAATAAATTATAGACTACTATTTAAATAACTATAAAGAAAAGCGTGGGTGTCTTCCTTAACATTAGTAAAGGTATCCAATAGATACTAATGTGACCCACGCTTTTCTTTATAGTTATTTAAATAGTAGTCTATAATTTATTTTCTACTTTTTAGTGCATCATTACATAATAGCTTGTTATTAAAACATTGTTTATGAATTATTTTTTTTTTTAAGTTTAAGTAATTAAAAATCATGTCTATATTCCAAGTTATATAAGAATATTCGAGAAAATTTAGGGGAGTTCACTCCCGGTTTATTTTAACATAGAAATACAAACGTTTAAAAATGTGTTTAAAATAATACCTACTCCATTATCTTTTAAAACGCAATACTAATTTGTTTCGGGGTTGTATTTAATTTGCTATTTTATTTATGTCACGCCCGCTTGAAAAAAAAATTCAACCCAGTTTTGCGGAAAAACCCAGAACCTCTACCTCCCCCCCCCCCCCTCATCCCATTCATACTTGCTTAAAGGTATACGAACTCTTTCCGTTATTTCCCTTGCCTCAATACTGCAATTAACGTTAATGTCAACACACTAAGCCTAAACGTTGAATTTCAATAAGTAATAGTTTCAAATAACACGAAAGTTTTCTGGCTTGACATATATCTGACTGGATTTATGTTTCACGTAAATACAAAAAAAAACAAAACCCCACGACGTAATCAAGATAGGAGGCTCCGCTCCTTTGTCACACTAATTGTTATGCAAGCAATTAACATCCCCCTTTAATTAATGACCAGCTTCTCTTAAGTAATCAACTCGACAGTGGCGCAGCGGCTACCAAAGAGCGCAGTCGATCGGGAAACTCCGATAGATGGGGGTCGTTTGGTTGGGGGGGGGGGGGTGAAGGGAGTCTTGTTCAAATACCGTTCTGTAATTAAACCTCAGGGGTAGTCGTGACTGTGTGTGGGAGGTGATGTGTGTGTGTGTATGTGTGTGGGAAATGACAGGCTATCAAATTATTGTTTGCTGATAATATTCTAAATGAGGAGATGGGCGCGTTGACAGAAATTGTGGATAGAGTCAAATTAATTGCGAGTGGTACGTCGAGTCGTAGGGTCGAGGGTTCGAATCCCGAGTCGAAACGGGTCAACGGATGAAATAGATATGAATTTCAAGCGAGAGGTTACTATCGTTATCCAGCATGTCAGACGAGGCTAGTGACAGTCACATGTACAAACCGACAACCCTAATGATCATGAAACCTACTGACCTACAAACCTACTGACCATCAAACCTACAGAACATGAAACCTACTGACCATCTAACATACTAATCGTGAAACCTACTAACCAACAAATCTACTAACCGATCAACCTACTTACCACTAAACCTAGTGAGCATCAAATCTACTGACCATCAAACCTATTGTCAGACAACCTACTAACCGACAAACTTTTAGGCCATCAAACCTACTGATTGTCAAAACCTACTGTAGATATGTGTTAGAAAACACACACAAAATAAAGTGACTGACACCCATCACGACATGTATCTACATACAACTCTCTACCTCAGTTACACCCCATAATTTAGATTTCACTTACTCGCCCCCCCCCCCCCTCCCTACAAGCTTATCCCTCCAAGCGAAACGATTTATGAGTTTGAACTTAGATATCTTAAGCTTATTTAAACATCAAACCCATTAATGACTTTGCCAATCAACAATTTTAAAAAGTAGACACGTCTTCTTCAAAATTGTTGTAATTAGTAGGAAAAAAATAAAATAACTAAAGCTGTACTGTAAGTTAATCCACAAATCACGGATTATGTTTTTCTTTAATCCGACCACATAAGCAGTGACTAGTCCCCAGAAATGGACAATGTAGACTCAAGTGAGAAAAATAGGATATTAAAAAATAATCCACATACAGGAATTTCAGAAATTATCCCCTTTAATGTATTTATTCCTGTTTATATTAAATGCAACTTTTATTTAGTTTTTACTGTCCTTTCTTTATACAAATGAGACTTTATTTATTAATTGTTAACATAATGAAAAGTAAAGTATAGAATAGTATAGTATAGATCACTTTCTGAACCGGACGGTCCACAGGGCAATTGAAGTAGAGTTCACCTGTTTATGTGACTTAGGCATGTAAAGGGATTGTGTGATCAGCCCCATACACAGATGTTCAAATATATATTTCAACGATTAAAACAAAACAAAAAACACAGCATGTAGAAAAATCTGGTACTTCTTCCGACCGGAAATTGCCGGCATTTTCAAATATCTACCAGTAACCTTCTAACTACTTTAATTTCAACTATCACGATAGAGAGGGAAAAGTTAGACCAATCGATTCATATCGACCCAGGGTTCAGTCAAAGACCTCAGCATCGGCTAGCTGGCTGTTTGTTGCAGAAAGTTTAAAACTAGAACCTCTGTGACGTGTTGGGAGGGGGAGATGGGGATTTCATGAATTAGAGTGCTCATGCGCAGAAGAAGTTTAAAGAGGGGAGGGACACGGAAAAAAAATTGGGCGTGCTATGATTGATGGTGGGCGGGGTTAATTAAATTTCACCTAATTTCGTTTCTGTGTTTTTGATTTTAACAGACTATTTTTAACCGTCAACGCCATTTTGGTGATTGCTTTATCGTAGGCCCCCGCTACTGAACTGGTGTATCACACACCCCTTCCCCAACTTTACCTGTGGCAGACACCACTTCTAAACTTTACTGGTGTGTCATACACCCCTGCCCCAATTTTACTGGTGTCACACACCACTTCCCCAACTGAATGAGTGTACATATACCCAGAATTATAAGGACACTATAGGCTGTGATTCGCTTTTCCAACCGTAAATTATAAACTGTTCATCAATATAGTCAAATAGTTCATTAATGTTATGTATCGATTTAACTGAACTAAAGATTTAAAAAAAAACATTCTCTATTTTTATTAAATATCTTCATGAATCAAACGAGTAACAAATTATCCAAGCTATATAACAATTAAAAATACAGAATCAAGTTTAACACGTTTTAACGTAGTAGATTCTATACAGTTTGATGAATCTAATAACAAACATAAAAAACCTTATAAATAAAATAAAACAATATAAACTATCTGTATTGCCCTTCTACCCCCTCCCCCACCCCCACCCCTCATCCCCCATCTCGCACCTAAAGTAACTGACAGGCTGACCTATTAAAATAATGTGTGGTCACTTAACTTAGAACAGATATCATGTTAGACCCAGTGACCTCGTTCAAATCAATACACGCAGATAGGGTTATTATGGTGTTACTTAGTTCGACTTGACCGTCGCGTGTTTTAATAACTGAAGGGGGGGGGGGATGTCTTGTTTAAGAGCAGGGGGGGGGGGGGGGGAGAGGACAGTAGAAGATTATAGGATGAGTAGGTTTTATTTTCTCGTATGGACCTAACAAAAGGTTTACATCTCTAGATAGTTTAACGCTCTGTTTTGACTCAACAATTTAAGTACACGGCGAAAGAGAATGTAGACAAGGGTAATTTTTATCGGGAGTCATATTTTCAGTGGCCCATCGTCTTACAGCTCGTCCATAGTTTTATTCTGATGATCACGGCTGTAGTTATACTGAGGATCACGGCTATAGTTTAGGATGGCACGCGATAGGGTTGTGGTTTCACACAACTAAGTTAAGCTCACGTTTAAAACCAATCAGGGCGTCATGTTAATTAACTCCCTTAACAGATACGTGTATTGATTGTACCCAGAGTTATATCGGATTTATGAAATCATGTTTCAATACCCTTTGAGAATCGACACGCTTTTCTTCTATTAAAGGTCCACTTGAGAGCATTAAAAAGGATAATAACACCGTTTCCGTGTCCACACATGCTTCTTTCCCTTGTGTCCATTCTGTTTAGCTGTTCATGACGTCATGAGTGAAACCTATGACATACCTGATCACGTGATAACCACGAACCATCACAGATGACCACAGTCGCAGGTCATTAACCTCGTACTTTGTCAGCCCCTTATATTCGCCAGATAGCCGCCGTGACGTCAAGACGGATATCTGTGTTTTTGGGTCAAAGCTAAGTGGTCGCTCAAACATGACAATGTGTCGGAGTTTATTTTATCAAAACAACTCTCAAGTAATGTAAAATTTTCTAGAAAAGCTAAAATATACATAAAAGTGTATAATAACAAGCTTTTAAATGCACCAAAACACAATTAAACATTTGCTTTAGTAAAAGAAAGCATTGATCGAGGATTTTTTTCAAAACATTTTGTGACAAAAAGCTGTTTTACCACTAAAGAAACCGTAAAGTTTGGTACATTAAAAAGCTCATCACTAAAGATGTTTTAAACCCGACTAATTTGGTGTTTTAATATAGCCCTATACGAATCACTTTGCAGGAGTTTTATCTGCGTTCTATTGACGTTCGTCTCGGCTATAGATTGTATAAACATTAGATGTGAACTCCAGCTCACTTGACAAAACGAGTTATCATTATTACCTAGTAATCTTTCCCACTCCCCAGTAGCGTAGCGAGGGGGGGGGGGGATATGTCCCCGGGCGCCGACCTTAGGGGGCGCCAAAATGGGTTGGAAAAATAAATTGAAAGGTTGAGGGGGGTGCAAATAGAAAATTTGAGGGGGTGGGGGGAGGTGCAAATCGAAATCTTGAAGGAGAGGGGGGGGGGTGCAATCTTGGAGGGGGGTGCAAAATCGAAGGGTCGGGAAGGGTCGCTACGCCTCTGCCCCTCCCCCACCCCTACCAACTCCCAAAAAAATCGTTAATGACAAAAATAAAGAAATAAAACCTCTTTACTAATAATAAGCTTTAAAAGCAATGAATCAGATAATATTTAAATTAAGTCAGTACTAATTGGATTCAAAATAGATATTCTTACACTGTCATCGGAGATGAATGTATCTAAATCGATTGGAAGTGAGTTAAAATTGAATAACGAAATCTACCACAACTCACAAAAAAAAAACCCAAATGCAAAACAACAAACAATAGACATTGTAAACTAACTAAGAACAAAAACGTAAAAATAAAATAATGGGCATACAGAAAATATCGTTGATGTAGTATAACTTTAATTAGCATCTGTTGTTAATATACCAGGGACTATAACCAGTGTTCCCTCTAAGCTGCGCGGTTGCGCGGCCGCGCAGCAGTTTTGAGCTACCGCGCAGTGATTTTGTAAAATAAATATATCATTGTATAAGACCTTTAGAACACCGCGCATAGAAAATACATTTTGCACATTAGCTTTTCCCCCTTAGAGGGAACATTGACTATAACAATACAATATCGTGATGCAGGATATGGCGTGTTTTAGCGCTTGAATGCGGGGAGGTCGAGACTCATAAAACAAACGGGACTAAAGGATCTGTGACAGGTGCTAATGGACGATCCAAGACTTCCGGTCATTAGGCCAGGGGCGATAACTCGACCTGCAGTTGGACTGATAACTCGCTATCCCAGGGGTAGCCAGCATGGGCGACTACCCCCGGGGATAATGTACTCTGTCTGCAGCAAGGGGCGGCTATCGACTCTTCGGTTTCAAGTTATCTGTTCGGTATGTCTGGATTGTTGAATAGCCGGTGAAGTGCTATCATCAAACAGACGCCGGCTTTGATAGGGATTAAGAGGGTGGTAGAGTGACCAGCGATGTTGGTCTACAAGTTGAATCCACTTTCTTCAACTTTCTCATGAATGAAATAGTTTTTGTTGGGGAGGGGGAGAAATTTGTGTATGTGTGCGTGTACGTGTACGTGTACGTGTACGTGTACGTGTACGTGTACGTGTACGTGTACGTGTACGTGTACGTGTACGTGTACGTGTACGTGTACGTGTACGTGTACGTGTACGTGTACGTGTACGTGTACGTGTACGTGTACGTGTACGTGTACGGGTACAAATACGGGTACGGGTACGGGAAGTAGGCGAATTTTTAACTGGATGTTGAATCTACATTTAAATCTACACTGGAAAATGATATATTTTCTGATTCCTGAAAGAAATACATAACATTCGACCCACATCAAAAGGACTGCATTATCACGACGCACGTTTCACATATCGATTGTCTCATCTTCTCTCTGGGGCTCTCATGTTCCTCATTTGGACGCTCAATACCAAATAATTTAATCCAGTATAGCACTATAATAAGTATACCCAAACCTTACTAAAGGCTTGATAGGTGGGGATAGCAACCCATCTTAGAGAGACATTTTCAAAATCAAGCAACAACTGCCTTGTAGTTTCTTCTTCCATGTACAAAGGCTATGGAAGAAAATCCATTCAGAAAAGCAGTTAACGGCCTATGAGGCGTCTCCACGTAATCGAATACAACATGGCAAGATAGGGTCTGGATTATTCTCTCGGCTGAAGGGTCTTCAAGAAGCAGACGATCTACAGGGTAACCCATTGACCAACCTACAGGCTAACATACTGACAAACCTGCTGACCAACCTGCTGATCAACCTGCTGATCAACCTGCTGATCAACCTGCTGACCAACATACTGACCGACATACTGACCAACCTACAGGCTAACCAACTGCCAACCTACAGGCTAACATACTAACCAACACACTGATCAACCTACTGATCACTGACCAACCTACTGCCAACCTACTGAACAATCTACTGACCAACTGACCAACCTACAGGCCAACCTGATGACCAACCTACTGGCCAACCTACTGATAACATACTGATCACTGACCAACCTATTGACCAATTTACTGACCAACCTACTGACCAACCTACTGACCAACCTGCTGACCATCCTACTGACCAACCTGCTGACTAACCTACTGACCAACGTGCTGACCAACATACTAACCAACCTACTGATCAACCTACATTATAAAATTCTATGGCCGAATGCAAATATATAGCAATTTTAAGATCTCTATAATATAACCAACAGATCAAGTCTCGTGTATCTGCATGTTAAAAGCATTGCTCATACATACGAGGTTAGATGGGTTTTTACTTTCTCGTATATACGAAGTATAGAGAAAGTATTGTAATCGTGCAAAAAAAAAAAATCGAGATTTTTACAAATCTCGACGTTTTACACCTCACTGATACGAAAAAACATAATTTTGCAATCTTGTCCGTATGTCTGTGTGTCTGTCTGTCTGTCTGTCTGTGTGTAAACACGATTACTTGAGTACCGTTACAGCTAGGTTGATGAAATTTCATATATAGGTATTTTATCAAAATCGTAGATCCGTATCAACTTTTGAGCGATTTCCGACAACCGGAAGTGGTACTTTTTCAACTTTGAATTTTTCAGAAGCCTATAACTTGAGTACTATTTCAGATAGATAAATGAAATTTCAAATGTAAGTAAAAGATCTAATTCTCTACCTTCTATAAAATTTTGAGTAATTTCCGTTGATCGGAAGTACTAATTTACGCTATTTCCGATTTCTCAAAAAACGCATGCAAATTTATAAAGAACTAACAATATTGCGCACTATTTCTTGGTGCGCAATTCTTTTTTTCTACTAGATTTTATTCTATTTTTAAAAGTTTAAGTAAACAAAAATCATGTCTATATTCCGAGTTGCCATCCCACGTAGTGTTATATTAGAATATTCGAGAAAGTTTAGGGGAGATCACTCCCGGTTTATTTCCTTTATTAACCACATAAGTCCAGTTTTCATCTTTGGTCTTTACATTATGCCAAAATCATGTTTGTATTTATTTGATTACGTACCTATGATTTATTCAGGTAATTTGCACCTTCACGCCCTAATTGGCCCCGGCATTTGCCCCCCCCCCCCTACCCCACAACCCGTTACAAACAAACAACCCACCATCGTTAATGTCAAATGTATACAACCCTTTTGGGTCGCAGTGGCTGACAAGACCTCCCAAGGTAACAAAAGCTCCCTGCTACAGTTTAAAAAAAAACCTATCTGAAAGCGTTGTGCCCCGTCCACTTTATCAACTTAGGGGAGATGACACGGGGTCTTCGAGGCCACCAGGGGGACATAACTCTAGCGACGTCAAGTGTCGTAACTGGTACGTCTGGCTCGAGTCGGCATGGGGGGAGGAGCTACGGTGACAGGGTGGATGGTGACAAGGGGAGGGGGGGGGGGGTCCGGGTTCGAAACTATCTTGAAAAAATATTTTTGTTTGTTTCTATTTTAAGGTTTTATTACTTTTTTTTCGGGGTTTAGATAATCCACAACCTGTAACGTATCTTAGACCTGACTAATTAGTGACTAATTATAATTTTTTTTTTACATTTGCCGAAAGTAAAATTAAATATGAACTAAAACCCTGCAAGAATTGATGACGTAGTGCACACAACGTGATGACGTGGAGCGCACGGCTGTGCCACCACAACATGACCAGGATTTATGGGCCTCAGTGTGTCTCTGTTATATGGCTGGGGATTAAAGTAGCGACGTGCGGAGAATGGCATGGCAGTCTCAAGCACCGAGGGGAAAAAAAATTCCACGCAGTAGACTGCCAACATGGCTGACACTAAATAGGCTGGTTTTTTTTTTTTTTTTTTTTTAATTGTGTCAACAGTGGTCATTTACAGCTAATATAACAGAAAAAAGGTGTTCATTTCAAATTTTGTTTGAAATTTATAAATAACTGATTAAAAAAAAAACTGCACAAAAAAAAAACCGCATTAAAAAAAAAAAAAAAAACAAACAAACAACAAAAAAATTGTTTAAAAACACTATAAATAAGAGAAAATTTTTAAATTCAAACGACCTAAAATATATTTTTCTTGTTTTTCAGTAATTTTGACAAATAAGTCAAAGTTCAGGGCTATTCAGGCTACATACTACGGGCCGAACGAGTCTCTTGAGATCATCCAATGTCTACCTCGCAATGAAAATTCTACCATTTTATTTGCTTTAAAAAGTTAAGTCTAGAACGTCAAGGTATATATAAAAAATTCAGGAAAAACATATATTAAAACAATTATATAGGTTTAATTGTATTGTTGAATATAGTTTTTTTTCAGACATTTTTCTCCGAAAAAAAGGAGGGGGGGGGGTGAATGCCTGAAAGAAACACTTGTTTAATATATATACAAATATATAAATAAATAAATAAATAATATATATATATATATATATATATATATATATATATATATATATATATACGTTTTATTATGTTAAATATAAACTTCAATTTTGGCAGATCACATTTGTATTTTGTCGGCCACAGGGAGACAATGACCTAACAACTAATGTGATTGTTTAAACAGGGGAATCAACTTAATATTAATTTTCAAGTACCTCTATTAATTTTGCAAAATGTATCTTACATATATTGCTGTTAATATGTTTGTCGATTTACTAATATAATAAGCATTGAAAGAAAATTATTGGCAATATTTTGAAGTATTTGAAATATTGAATAAAATATTTTGTTATATGCAAAAATTAAAACCATTTAAAGTATGTCATTACCATTTTTTAAAAATATTTGACAGATAATTAATTGACTACTATATTGAGATGTAGGCCTACTTGGTTTTATTCAAATATCTTTGGTCCATATCCAATTTAACTCCTTCACCATTATTTAAGTTATTATTAACCTATCAATTGTAGTTAAATTTTGTTACTGTCAATATGGAGTAATTTGTTTTATGGAAAATAAATATTTAAAACAAATAATTTTTTTTGGTATACAGCTATTTCTTTTCTTCTTTTGATTTTAAAGGAAGATGAAAAAAATATTTTTATTTACAATCGTACAGAAAGAAATGTTAGCATAATAATTTATCGTCATCTCCATCTTAACATACCTTCCAAGGTAAAACCTCCCCCGCCCCCAGTATTATGTAATCCCTAAATTGTCAACGTCCGGTCAGCAGAAATGTTTCCAGAAATCCAAAAAATATTAGCCCTAAGACGTATTGGGTACAAAGACAATATACACTAACACTACATTACAGTTTTATACTGATTTAATTAAATGGATTCTTCAATGTCCACTGCCTCTATAATTAGTTTACTGTTTGAGCCTTCATGATATATACATGAAATTAAACGTTTTATAAAATGAATAAATATACCTTCGTAAACTAATGAAGGTACATGTCAGAAAGCAGTATTAAAATTGTAAATCTGTACCAGTAGTAATGATGGCAACTAATATAAAAGCTTTATAAGGAGGCAAGGCAAAGTGAGGCTGAAATTTACAAATTTCAAGCAAAAAAAAAAATCAATTAGAAAAAATCCAGAACCGTGCTTTTGTGTGTATACGTGTTTGTCTGAATCATGTACAGAGCAGATTATAAAAAGGGTATTATGTATAGATAGTAAGATGGTGGATACTTCGACAACCGTATCCACATTGAAGCTGGAGACTTCAGAAAGTATGGGTATCCCCACTTTCGATAAACCTTAAACATCGCCACCCAGTTAGATCAAGTACTTCAGCACTCAACAGTATTAAATATTCTAGCGCTATTCATCTTTTTCTAAACACATGTCAACCGAAATAGTAACAAGCAAACAAACAAACAGAAAAAAACAAAACAACAACACCTAAAAACAAAATAAAGCCAGATATTTGTCAGCATGACCAACCAGCAACGTAAATTTTCGAGTTGCCACCGTGGACTAATAGCGCCAGTCCGACCTCGGCAGGGTTTACTGTAGGCTCATTAATTAACTGGACTTGATATTTTATAGCTCTATACCAGGTGAACCCGTCCAGGGGCGGAAACGAATTATTTAACCGTGCCTAGTCATCATCACCCATCTACCTTTAGCCTGGGAGAAATACATATCTCGTTCGGCCGTGTAGAGTTAGTTTCACTTTTTTTTCACACAATTATTTTACTCGGGAAATTAAATACGAAGTGTCTACTCGGAATAAGATTTTTCGGCAAAAGATAGTTCTGCGCATGCGCAGTGACCTATGGCTAGGGTTAGGGCTAGAATGAGGGTTAGGGGTAGGATTAGGGATAGGGTTAGGGTTAGGGTTAGGGATAGGATTAGGGCTAGGGTTAGGGATAGGATTAGGGATAGGGTTAAGGATAGGATTAGGGTTGGTATTAGGGTTCTGCGGTTGTAAACACACGCATGCGCAGTACCATCGAAAACATCGCCGCTAAGGCAAGTCGTAGTTTCTCTCCATTGCGCATGCGTATCGCATGCGTATCTTATTCCGACTAGAATCGGCCAATTAAATAACTCATAAAAACGTTGCTAAAAATACATTCTTAAGCGTGTATAAAAATAAAGAAATTATATAAATATAATAACTAACTACTATTTATTAAACTATAAATACAAGCGTTGGTCGTTCATATATTATTTTAATAAGGGTATTCTGTTGCAGATAGGGGTCGGCGTGGTCGAGTCGGTAAAGCTCATGGTTGCTAAACCGAACAGTCTCGAGTTCGAACCCTCGGGCAGATGAGGTTCGTTAGCTGGGGACAGCCACTCTTCCAGGAGAGACAACCTCCAAAATCAAACAACTGCTGCCTTGTAATAGCGTGTTCTTGGTTGGACAAAGCTATGGAAGCAAATCCAAAATTAAAAGCAGGCTGAAATCGGAGTCAATGGCCTCAATGGCGCATAACCAGTTGACACGTAATGGTCGAGTCGGCAAAAGCTCATGGTTGATAAATTCGAAAAAAGTCTCGAGTTCAAACCCTCTGGCAGATAAGGCTCGATCCCTCCCAACTCTAAAAGTTAAGAACGAAGAAGAAGAAGAAATTGCAGATAAACAATATAATTTTCTCGCTTGTTGCAGTATTTTTAAACGAGCCGACCCGCAGCGTATCATACGCCGCTATTTAGTTGTTTTATTTTCTACTTTTCAGTAATTCATAATTTGTGAATTCGACAGTACCAATGCTGCCACTGAAAATATTTGCTTTAAAACACTACCCCCCCCCCCCTTTTCCCCTAACCCCAACCCTACCCCCTCCCCCCCCCCCCCCCCCCCCCCGTGAAAGCAGCCTCCTCAGTTATTTCTTAGTTACCTCCTGTAAGTTTAAAATCGAACTAAATTATCTGCCCCTAATAGAAACCCGGCTCTACGGCTCTACGATTTGTAAACATTTAGCTTTGTAAACATTTAGCGTAACCACAGCTCACCAGACAATGTGGGGGTGGGGTGGGGGTGGTAGTGATAGTGATAGAGAGAAAGAGAGAGGACTGCAAGGGGGCGCTTGCAGCTTGCTTTCTATTGGCTCCCAGAAGAGTATTATATATATAGATGATTAGATTACGAAGCGTTTGTGGTCAATTTATCTCATTCCCCGTTTTCAACCCTACCTCTCTCATTCCTTCTTTTCACTCCCGTCCCTTTCATTCTCCCTTTTTACTCTCATCTGAGATTTCTCTGTTTTCACTCCCATTTTCTATTCCCTCAATTCACTCCCATCTCTCTCACTCTACCATACATTCCCCCTATCCTCTCCCACTCTGTATTCCCTCTATACACTCCCTCTCTTTATTCCCTCTATCCACTCCCACTCTTTATTCCCCCTATCCACTCCCACTCTTTATTCCCTATATACACTCCCACTCTTTATTCCCTCTATCCACTCCCACTCTTTATTCCCACTATCCTCTCCCACTCTGTATTCCCTCTATACACTCCCTCTCTTTATTCCCTCTATCCACTCCCACTCTTTATTCCCCCTATCCACTCCCACTCTTTATTCCCTATATACACTCCCTCTCTTTATTCCCTCTATCCACTCCCACTCTTTATTCCCCTTATACACTCCCACTCTGTATTCCCTCTATTCCCTCCCTCTCCTTACCTCTGTCGCAGCTTTTCTTCTCATCTTTGGGCGACTTTCCTCCCTCGTTTTCCTCGTCGCTCTCAGCATTATCTCCCTTTTCCTTGCTGTCGTCGTCATCGGCGTCGTCGTTGTCGCCTGGTTTGTTCCGGGGTGACCAGGTCATCTTGTTCTCCTTCTTCAGCCTCCTTCTGGCGTTGGCGAACCACGTGGACACCTGGGGTGAGGGGTGGGGGAGAGAAGCAGGCACGTGATTAGTGGTCGGATGGTAGCGCACACGACTGCTAACACAGAAGTCTGGGGTTCGGTTCTCTGGCTAGAGCTCAAATAACGAGCTCAGCAGTCTGGAACTCGTGGAAGTGAATACAGCTGGACAAAATGCTAACCATACAATTCATTCATATACCAAGATGAAAGAAACACATGAACTCTACTTCATCTGTAAAAGGAAAGTAGTGTGTACATTTTCAAAAATAAAACCGAGCCGTTTCTTCATACACAGAAATACATAAAAAATAAATCAGGAACTAGGTTCAATTTTCTACATAGAAATACATGTAATAAATCAGGAACAAGGTTCAACTTTCTACACAGAAATACATGAAATAAATCAGGTACTAAGTTATTATGAGAACCAATTTTAGTTTCTGACTGAAACGCGAACTTATTAAATACCACGAACAAATCAACTCTGAGCAAAGATTGAATTAAAAACAGAAACAGATGAAGTCACACATGCCAAGATACAATGCTTCCATTTCAAACAAAACGTTTCACCGATCCCGTTAAAAAAATTGTTTGTGCTGATTTTCTCTCATACTGACACTGCATTTTATATTGTTGTTTTTAAATTATTAAACTCATTTTTTATGGTAATTATTATTAGTCGTTATTATTTATATCAAGCTCTCAAGATGTATGCCGAGGTCTTTAAAACAAATACACTCAACTTCATCTGCTTGGGCAAGAACGGGAAAAGATGACAATAATTGAGCTACATCACATATAACGTAAAATTATTGTTTTTTATTATTAATTTGTTATCTTTTTAAAAAGATGGATTATACATAAAAGCTGGCCTAGTTTTCAATATTTACCACTTTCCACCTTTGTTTAAACTAAACATTAGGTGATAAGTGACACTTGATTTAATAAATGTGCTGAACTTTTAGAGATGATAGGAATACCTCTGGTCCTTGATTGCTTAAAATATTGGACTCGATTTTAGCATGAAACGAACAATAAGGGTCTCAAGCCTTATTCTGCGGCTCGTGGGCAGACAGTGAAGACTTCTTGATCCGTATTCTGCGGCTCGTGGGCCTATGGTGAAGACTTTTTGAGCCGTATTCTGCGGCTCGTGGGCCTATGGTGAAGACTTTTTGAGCCGTATTCTGCGGCTCGTGGGCCTATGGTGAAGACTTCTTGAGCCGTATTCTGCGGCTCGTGGGCCTATAGTGAAGACTTCTTGAGCCGTATTCTGCAGCTCGTGGGCCTATAGTGAAGACTTCTTGAGCCGTATTCTGCAGCTCGTGGGCCTATAGTGAAGACTTCTTGAGCCGTATTCTGCGGCTGATGAGTTAAAAAGTTTTGGATGGCTACGGTTTTTGTTTTTTTTAAAGTTTACATAACTCACCTGTGTCAAGGTCATCTTGGTGATGATGGCCAACATGATCTTCTCCCCCTTGGTGGGGTACGGGTTTTTCCGATGCTCATACAGCCAGGCTTTGAGAGTATTTGTGTTTTCTCGTGTGGCGTTTTTCCGCCGCGCGGCGCTGTTGATGTCCATACCTCCGTATCTGAGATGATTACAAACAAGATGGTATACTTGTATAGGAGGAAAGTGTGATAAGATACATTTTGATAATCGTTGCTGGAGTTTAGTTTTGTTTGGCCAGTTTAGAATTATAATACACAGCGAAGTATGGTTGAACAAAAACGTTGTTAGATGACGATCAGAGAAATAATTTTCGTCAACTACACACGTAACACACGCACACATACACACGCATATTTATATTTATATATATATATATAAATACAACTTATATATATATATATAAGTTGTATATATATATATATATATATATATATATATATATATATATATATATATATATATATATATATATATATATACTATATATATATACTATAAATAATTCTGAATGATTCAAAAAACGTTCTGAGCTAATTTGTTTATTTAAAAAAATTCTATTTTCGTAATAGCGCAAATAAACTAATCTCCAAATGCAATCGATTGATTCATTGCACTAATCGATAACACAGCGTATCGATACATCATTGATCAACCTCAGAAATCATAATCGCAGGTTTTTAATCGATCCTTGAATAGGAATCAAGTAGTCGGGTTGCTAAACAACTGATAATCAACAAGTTTAATAACGCAATGCGCGTGATTTATATAAGTGTACATATTTATGAGAGTTTAAAGACAAATGAGCAGTCGTTTAAATTTTAGATCTGGTGTTGCCAAAGTTTACACTAACGTGTCTAGGACTTGATACAGGCATCAATATTATTTAACGCTGCCTAGTTTTAAATTTGGTTGACTGTACATCATTTTACTCACACGTGTTTCAGAGTAGACTACTACTGATAAAGAGTGTAAAATAAAAATAACATATGAACAATGATTACAACCCCCATAGGTTAAGATGATATATTTTACGAGTTGATTAAAAACGTCAAAATTTCCACGATTTGCCACTAAAACAAAATACAGCATTAGCCGGGGATTAGAAAAACTCTAAAGAAACTAAAGAGGACGGAGAGGGTAAGAGATGTACTTATTTCTTCAAACAGTTGAAAGAATAAAGATGCATGTAAAGCATTCGAAATTTAATTTGATCATTTTTATAATTATCATTAGGGCAGGTTTAAGAATTTGTAGAAATTTGTATTTCAGAAAAATGATAAAATAATAACATAATTTTAGATCATTATCAGATCATTTGTTTTATGTAACAACAAACATATAGAGGGCTATTCCATCAGTGATAACATGAACTCTTCAGTGAGTGTTCTTGTGTGTGTGTGTGTGTGTGTGTGTGTGCGCGCGCGTGTGTGTGTGCGCATATGATATAAGATTATATGCAAACAATTTAAAGCAGAATGTATAAAACATCACGAACAATCGACATCCACAAAACGTAAGGTATAAAACATCACTGACAGCGGTAGAACAACAAAACATAACCTAATATATATATATATATTAACTTACCCATTAGAATATGGATACGGTGCCATGTTTGTTGGATCGTATGGGTAACATCCAGGAGGTTGGCCTATACTTCTCCACGTCTCACCCGCCTCCTTTAGCTCGTATGGAGAGTTCTGAAAGAGTTGTCGAACATAAATTAATGGGTTTTTATGAAGAGTTTAATGGTCGAACATTAATTGATGGCTTTGTATTGAGATTTCTAGAACAGTTATCGAACATAAATTAATGGGTTTGTATGGAGAGTTCTAAAAGAGTTGTCGAACATGAATTAATGGGTTTATATAGAGAGTTCTAAAAGAGTTGTCGAGCATGAATTAATGGGTTTATATAGAGAGTTCTGAAAGAGTTGCCGAACATGAATTAATGAATTTGTATGGAGAGTTTAATGGTCGAACATTAATTGATGGCTTTGTATTGAGATTTCTAGAACAGTTATCGAACATAAATTAATGGGTTTGTATGGAGAGTTCTGAAAGAGTTGTCGGACATGAATTAATGGGTTTCTATTGGGAGTTCTGAACGAGTTGTCGAACATGAATTAATAGATCTAGGTTTGTATGGGGAGTTTAGTTGTCGAACATGAATTAATGAGTTCGTATGAGATTTTATGGAGACTTGGGAAAGAGTTGTCGAATATGAATTAATGGTTGGTACGGGACACTGTTATTGATTTCTGGTGAAATTTATCGAGTGTGAATTACAGTCTTCAATAATTCGAAGTGATCTATTTGATGAAATATGAAGAACAATGGGTATGTAAATGTATCTCTTCTACATGCATTGTAATTCACTATCCATTTGTCGTTGTAACAAAAAACAACAACTGTTGAAGTTACACTTTGTTTCAACTACATAAACAGTGAATTCTACATTGAACTATTAATTGCTATTGGCAAAATATTTAACACAAACTAAAGTTTGCAGAACTTATAAACTTAAGTTCGCAACATTCAAAGATACATTTCTAAATCTGTAATTATTATTATTATTTTATTTTTATTTTTGCTTTTTTTATAAAAAGAAAAACTTTCGTATTAAAAACGACGCTTTAAATATTTGAATTAAAATACATGTGTTAGTTTGTAGTAGAAATATATGATAGCATAGCTTTACTTGTAATTTGACGCTTTAAAAAAATAGAAACTGAAAAAAAAAAATTTTTTTTTACAATGAAAGTTTCGGCATTTGGTAAACCGGCTTTCGGGTAACCGGCAGTTTGGCAACCGGCATTTAGGCAAACGGTGAATGCACGCCACTCTAAAGGTCGATACTTCCCATGAACTGTTGCAAATACAATGCTATAAATATAAAAGCCAGGATAGGTTTGATATCAAGATTCGAGTTCGAACCCACTAGCAGATGAGGCTTGACAGCTGGGGGTAGCAACTCTTCTAGGAGAGATAACTCCAAAATCAAACAACTGCTGCCTTATAGTTTGTTTTTGGTTGGACAATTAAGAACGCAAAAGAAGAATAAGTTCTATATAATTCTGCTCTTATAAAAATTATTTGTTGCTATTCACTAATACGTTTTTTGTGTCAAGAGATCAATTAGATAAACTTTAATGAGAGTTTAGAGCTAGATTTTTTTCCCTGATACTTCGTCCTGTCCATCGGAATAACCCCTCGACCGTACACCAGTAGGTAAATGAGAATTTGAGTTTATTGTTGTATGTCATGCCGTGTCATCCCATGTCATCCCTTGGCATCCCACAGCTGGGCTTAAATGTCCGTAGTGACCCCGTCTAAACTAGGCACATAACGGACACATAACGGACACATAACGGACACATAACGGACACATAATGGACATTTATAGCCTAGTGAAAGGTGGAGAAATGACCAACGGAGGCCATTACCTTTCGCCCCTAGGTGCCTTAGTGGTCAACAGGTGACCGGATAACAAGGGGTTAGGTGTGCTGTTGGGGACGGGATGAGGCGGGGAGATATGAGAGGAGTGGTGGGGGGGGGGAGGTATGAGAGGAGTGGGAGGGGGAGGGAGATTTGAGAGAAGTAGGGGGGGGCGAGGGAGATATGAGAGCAGTGGGGGCGAGGGAGATATGAGAGGAGGGGGAGGTTAGGAGTGTCTTGAAGAGGGAAGGAGGTAAAGAATAAAGCCGGATAAAAATTTTATCCTCCGGATTTAAACCTCAGGAGAAACAAAATTCAGCAAAAGCCAAATTTTCAACCAGCTATGGACAATTTCAGCCAGCGAGAGAAGGATGATTTCAACGCTCATAGAAGATATTATGATAGCGTAGATCAGTGGCGTAGCGAGGTCGGGTGTCACCCGGTACGGCAGTTAATGGTGTCACCCCCCCCCCCCCCCCCAGAGGCGTAGCGGCGACCCTTCCCGGGGACAAACTTTCGATTCGCACCCCCACCCCTCGCTACGCCTCTGGTGTAGATTATATACATATTTGAATCAACCCATCTTGTTTTCTTTTATTGTTATGATATGAATTCTAAAATTATTTTTCGTAGTACTTTTAAAATACTAATTCCAAGATTTAGATTGTTAGAAAAGGTACCTCAAAACACTAAAAGTAGCTTATCTTTAATACGATATTCTCTATTTGTTTACAAAAAAATATATTTGCAAAATCAAATACACTTATAATTTGTGTATCTAAACATATATTTCAAACGAAGTATGTAAAATCTTATATTGATTGATAGGGCCTACATTTTAGTATTTAAAAAAATACATACATTTTAAAATATAATTCCCCTGACCCTCCCTCCCCCCAACACACATTCCAAAACAAATCAATATTCTTTTAACACGATAAAGTGTAGTCAGTATATTAGGAAAAAACATCATACAGTATTCAGTTAAGTCTTACAAAACACACACAGCTTTAATGTAAAGTTATTCCGGCGTTAATCCCAAGACCTCACATTTTTTCCATTTTCCCAAGAAAATGTAAACCTACCGGGGTCATCTCGGTACGCTTTTAATGGTCATTCCTGAAGTACTTTAGACGAGGGGGGAGGGGGCGACAGTCAAGAGGATTAACGCTGACAAAACCGTACGGTCATCTGCCCGTAGCGAGGTCATCTGCCGTATAGCTGGGTCATGTGCCCACATCCCAGCCCAACCGTGGAGGACTGTGTGAGGTATGTTAAATGTCGACGTACCTGGATGCCCCCGGTTTCCTCGCCCTCCCCTCCCGTCATGGGGGGATAGATATTCGGGCTAATAAAGAATATTTTATGGTTTGTTTAGTGATGTTATCTCCCCTCTTTCTTCTATCAGTAGAAATCTTCATTTTAACGAGTTGACTTAAAAATAAAAATAAATTGACACAAACGTTTTCTGTCGACTCGACTTATGTCTGAAATGTTTGAGTTGCTGTTTAAAAAAAAAATTCAAACATTTTTTTAATATTGTGTATTGGTTTTAAAAAAATATTTTAAAACGGAAACATTTATTGTGTTATAGTGTAGCATACGGAAAATGAACACATAAGAAGCGTGTTTTTACTTGTTATACGCTATTCTGTTATGGCTAATGTTGCTTTTACAATTTGCCCTCTATTTTTTCAAAATTTTATCCTTTTTAAATTGAATGGTAACTTCCACTGTTAGCTGAACTAGAATACCAGCAGTCTGTTGCTCGATGTTTGGCCAGGTACCGACTAAAGCTGAGTGGGCTCAGGAAACGTCATAATCGCAAGAGAAGAAGGCCATACGAGATGCGAGCTCAACTCTCAAACTCACTCTCTCCACACTTCAACTATACTGATGTGAGAGCTTAACTCTCAAACTAACCCTTTCCACACTTCAACTATACTGATGTGAAAGCTTAACTCGCCAATAAAAAAATTAAAATAAATTAGCCTTCATATTTTTTCGATTTGATCAATTGATACAAACTGACTCAAATCTACTAGATACATCGACGACGTGTAAATAGGTTATTTTATTATGATCAGCGAGGTGTAAATAGATTATTTTATTATGATCAGCCACGAGTAACTAGACTGTTTTATTTGTTGAGTTTATAGCCCGATGATCCAGGCTAGCAGTATAAAATAAGATTTAGCTGCTTCCATTGAACCAGAAAACAACTTAAGCGGAAAGGTAAACTCCGTACGTTCGTCTCTCGGTGTGTGTGTGTGTGTGTGTGTGTGTGTGTGTGTGTGTGTGTGTGTGTGTGTGTGTGTGTGTGTGTGTGTGTGTGTCCAGCCTCCGGGGGTATTTCTTCTAATCATTTTATGATCGTTACATTTCTCTACACCCCCCCCCCTCTTAAACACAGACACAAACACACACACATTGTACCCCCTCTCCCCTTTACTTAAAAGGACTACACGCTTGAGTTATTTCATGTTAATATAGTTGATCCATTATTGTACTGGTTAAACAATACTCGATGTAGACAAGTTAAGCGATCAATTTACTCATTGTCTCTTGTTTAGATACTCGAGTTGGGGGAGGGGTTCATGGTTTGTGGTTTGAGTATATTGTTAGCTGAATAGCTTAACTATTGTTATATGTAAAGTTAATATTGTTAACTGTGTTACGGTTATGTTTATAATATTAGTTCAAATGTTATTTACTGATTAAAAAAACGTAATCGATAGAATATAATTTTCATTAGTAGAACGATACCGTCTTATATCGTATTTTATTCTATTTAAGTATATTGTTATTTATTTCAGCAGAATACTTTCTAATTACAATCTATTTATAATTTGAAATACCTCTCATTATTTCAATCAGGAATTTTTTTTAAATATTAAAATACCCCTCGCAGAAAAACGCTCATATTTTTATTTATTTTTACCCTTAAGTCATTAGCGAAGACAAGTTTAAGGTTATAATGTGAGAGAAGAGTGAAGACAAAATCTCTACCGTTGCGCTCGATTATGTTTATTTATTAGGTTGGGGTTGATTTAACATTTTTAGTTGGATAATATAAATATTAGAAACGGGCTCCACTGTTGGAGTTTCTCTCAGGTCGATCAACCTATCGTCCCACTAGCTACTCCCTAGGTTAGGCCAAGGTTGATGTTTGGTTGATGTCTGGTTATAGAAGAGATTGGTGTAAAGCATTTGCTTTTGCCGTTTTTCCCGTTTCAAACGAGAGAGGAATTGGACAAGATTTACTCAATTTTGACTTCGGGTGTGTCAACAATAGCAATATTTTCCAGTTTCCAGAAAAAAAGAGACAAAAAATAAAATAAAATATGAAATAAATAAAATATACAGCACGGTAAAAAGAACACATTGTGTGTGTGTGTGTGTTTGTATGTGTATATACGTGTATATGTGCGTTCAAGTCTTTGTGCATGTAGCCATGTTTTATATAAGTCAGTACGTGTATGTGGACATATATATGTGCTTAAGGTGTGTGTGCAATGTGTGGGCTACATCAATGAGCACACACACATACACTACCACCGTGTACTCACCAGCGAGGGGTAAAATGCTGACGGGTCTGAGCCGAGGGGCATGTAGCCCTGTGGTGTGGAGTAGGGGGAGGTGGGGTAGGCTGGGTCGGGGTGACCCACTCTGTGGAATAAAAAAAAAATACCCAACAGTTATGGTGAGAAAAACAAAACATCGGACAACAAAACATAAAAAATATAATGTTAAGAAAACTAAAATATAATAATTATGATGTTAAGGAAAAACAAAAAATAAATAAATATGATGTTAAGAAAGACGAAACATAATAGTTATGATGTTAGAAACTCGACAGGAATAATGTTAAGACAAATGGTTAAAATGTAAAGGTTTAATGAGACGACACGATCTCGACAAATATGGTTGTAACACTAAACATAAGCTTTTCACCAACTATGTAATAACAATTTCCTTTTTAATGCCTAAATAAAGAGCGAAAATAATTAATAACACAATGATGGAAATCGATATTTAATATCTTAATACAGGATATTGACGGTATCTAATATCTTAATACCGGATATTTACCATGTAGAAGCTCTATATAGATTGTTAATTTATAAACTAAATCAGCATTAACCTACAGTGATAGAAAGTAACTATAGCACACGTTGCGTTTATTGTGTGAGGTAGGTAAGTGGTAAATATGTATTCTACTTGAGTCATATCATATTAAGGTATTCTATGCCTAGGTAATCGTTAAATTGACCTTTATGTACTTGTCATTCCATTTCAATAAAGTTGTAATCGATGAGTTATTATGTAACATCCTGGTGTAGACAGGTGTGTAGTGTATACAGGTGTGTTGTGTAGATAGGTGTGTTGTCTAGACAGGTGCATTGTTCAACTTTGTGTGTTGTATAACCCAGTGTATTGTGTAGACAGGTGTGTTGTGTAGATAGGTGTGTTATGTAGACAGGTGTGTTGTGTAGACAGGTGTGTTGTGTAGACAGGTGTGTTGTGTAGACAGGTGTGTTGTATAGCCAGGTGAGTTGTGTAGACAGGTGTGTTGTATAACCAGGTGTGTTGTATAACCAGGTGTGTTGTATAGCCAGGTGTGCTAGACAGGTGTGTTGTGTAGCCAGGTGTGTTGTGTAGACAGGTGAGTTGTGTAGCCAGGTGTGTTGTATAACCAGGTGTGTTGTGTAGACAGGTGAGTTGTGTAGACAGGTGTGTTGTGTAGCCAGGTGAGTTGTGTAGACAGGTGTGTTGTTAAGCCAGGTGTGTTGTGTAGACAGGTGTGTTGTTAAGCCAGGTGTGTTGTGTAGACAGGTGTGTTGTGTAGACAGGTGTGTTGTATAACCAGGTGTGTTGTATAGCCAGGTGTGTTGTGTAGCCAGGTGTGTTGTGTAGACAGGTGAGTTGTGTAGCTAGGTGTGTTCTATAGCCAGGTGTGTTGTGTAGACAGGTGTGTTGTGTAGCCAGGTGTGTTATGTAGCCAGGTGTGTTATGTAGACAGGGGTGTTGTTCAACTTTGTGTGTTGTAAAACCTAGTGTATTGTAAAGCCAGGTGTGTTGTGTAGCCAGGTGTGTTGTATAACCAAGTGTGCTAGTCAGGTATGAACATCCCAGGTGTGGCCCACATACCTGGAGTAGGTGAGCAGCCCAGCGGGGTACTGGCACGAACAGACCGTCTGACCAGTGTGGGGGTTGACCAGGCTCCGGCCGTTCTCACAGCACGGACTAGACATGGTGGGCGAGGACGACGAGGAGGACGAGGCGGGCGGCAGCAGCTGTGGGCGACAGAGGTAAAAAAAACACACATCAATTGATTGATATTATTAGTACACAACACATACATAATGTACATCAGTTTACGTTATAGAAGAGTCTCAATGCAAAGAATAAATAACATGCATGAAACACGTGATATTTGTAGAAAAAAAAACCCAATCCTATCGTGATTCTCGTACAAGCTATATTTTTAAAAGAACAACAAGAATATTTCTAAATGCTTTCTTCATACATATAAAAATCCATTTAAAGAAGGGTATCGATTGAGAGTAAGACATAGAAAAGTAATTAGTTGTGAAACTTATAGTATGTGTACTAAAATGTCTTTTTTAAGCAAAAAAAAAATAGAGTAATTTAATTTATTAACAAAATATCCATATTAAAATTAATAGATAGATAATCTATTATATTTTGTTAATATTGATATTTAGAACAAAACAAATCCAAAACATTTTTATATTACTATATTTTTTTATCTTTAAATATTGTTTTAGTGAGTATACAGAGTTTGTAGATGTGTAGGCCGCTACAAGCGGCTAGTGTGGAAGTCATACCCCGGGACATACATCTCTAAGTAATATTTAATCAGATGATAGTTTGAACCAGTGGCGTAGCGAGGTCGGGTGTCGCCCGGTGCGGCATTTAATGGTGTCAACCCCCCCCCCCCCCCCCCCAGAGGCGTAGCTACCCTTCCCGGGGACAAACTTTCGAATTTTCGATTTGCACCCCCCTCAAGTTTTTCTCTATATATTTTGCTAATTTTGCCTTGGTGTCACCCCCCTAAATGGTGTCACCCAATGCGGTCCGCCCCCCCCCTCGCTACGCCTCTGGAACATTTTGAATTTGGGTCAATGTATTTGTTGAAGTTATGTCAGCATCTCCGTGATTAACCACATACTTATTTCTGTAGTCAGGTCCTGATATATGCGACTGTTAGAGAACTATTTTTAGATCTTTCTTACCATGTCCACCCCTCCCCATTTACTGATACAAGCCAATCTTCATGGTGATTCATACATTTTAATGTGTCACATATTTCTATCTTGTTAATTAGAAATCCATTGTCTGTATTTTTTAATGTCAAAAGTTATCGACAAATTCTCAACAATATTGACACTAAAAGATAACAATTTGTTTACAGTTCGGACTGGTTTATTCTATAAATAGACATGACAAAAGTCCTTTCTTCATACAGCTGATGAAAACCAGAGTTCTACCTTGATATAGGTATAGAATGTCAATATTTCGACAGACAGTGACGTCATCGGTAATCAGGTTTACAGGCTTCATACAGTCGACGCCGCAAAAACTTGAACCCCCACCCCCATCCCCACCTCACACCCACACCCACGCACCAATACAGAGGCGTAGCGACCCTTCCCGGCGCCCGGGGACAAACTTTTCGATTTGCACCCCCCCCCCCCTCAAACTTTGCACCCCCCCCCCCTCAAACTTTGCACCCCCCCCCCCCTCATACTTTCGCTTTGCACCCACTCAACCTTTAAATTTATTTCTCCACCCCATTTTGGCGCCCCCTAAGTTCGGCGCCCGGGGACATATGCCCCCCCCCCCCACCCGCTATGCTACTGCACCAATATTGAGTTTCCTCTATAAATATAAAGATGTAAACAGTAAATAAGACACACGAACATTGAACATGTTTCGACCTGGGCCGTCGCTAAACGTTCTAGCGGCCTCTGCTCTGAGATGAAAATATCCCCGTCATAAATATATTACAACAACCGCATTAGGATATAAAAAAAAACTATGAAATATTGAGTAGTATGCATTAACTAAATAGAAGGGAGTTGGTAGTTTTAAATCTTCTGAGCTCAAAAAACAACAACAAAGTAAAAAAAAAAAAAAAAAACCACAACGGATAGTGGCGCAAAGGATTTGAACACTATAATAGCCGTTTGATTCCCAGAATTTAACAAACCATACTATATTACTTCATTTAATTTCATCGGCTATTACTGCAGTTTTTTTTCCCGCAAGCTGACTGTTTACTTAGAATAATTTCTTTTAAAAATGTTTGTTTCGGTTTATTAAGAGATTATAGTGGAGTTGTTTTAGGGTAGTCTAGTTCTTTACTAAAAACAATTGTTTCTGGTATGTAACTTGTAATAGTCTGTTGAAGTTAAAACGGATGTTTTCAGATGTTTAGAAGCCCTAGACTTGACTGTAATGTTACGAGCGAGTAAATTGCCTGTTGATTGTGTTACTGTCAACATTGTTTGTGGGATTCAATATTTAACGTATCCAAAGTTAATGCTAACATTATAAAGATATTGATTTACTTCACTAAATGGGACTCAGTCTGTGAATACAATAAATAAACTTATCTATTAGTCTCTAATACCAGATGAACAGGCATTGGTAGTATCACTACCCTAACCCTTACCCAAACCCAAACCCAAACCCAAACCCAAAACCAAAACCAAACTCTTACCCTTACCCTTACCCTTACCCTTACCCTTACCCTTACCCTCATCCTCATCCTCATCCTCACCCTCACCCTCACCCTCACCCTCACCCTCACCCTTACCCTGGACCTAAACCTAAACCTAAACCTAAACCTAAACCTAAACCTAAACCTAAACCTAAACCTAAACCTAAACTTAAACCTAAACCTAAACCTAAACCTAAACCTAAACCTAAACCTAAACCTACACCTACACCTACACCTACACCTAAACCTAAACCTAAACCTAAACCTAAACCTAACCCTTAACCTTACTCTTACCCTAAGCCTTACCTTACCGTTACCCTTACCCTAAATCTCACCCTAACCTTAAACCAAACTAGTTTTTTTTCATTCACCAAGAAGAAATATCGATCCCATAAAAAGATAACGACCGTCAAGTCTCGTGCTACAACATGACTCGCGCGAGAAACACAAAACTCCCCCCACCCCACTCCCACCCCACTCCACCCTCCACACGTAAAACAAACCCAACCAGTACCGGAAGTGCCTTGCAATTGTCTAGGAGCGCGAGCGCCACACCTCTCGCGCGATGTTTAATGAGAGGGTATCCAGAGAGCGTCTGAAGCAAATCACCGTCTGCTCCATTGTCAAGTTCCTCTGGCCAAGATCGATTTGTATTGTTTATTGGGCTGGTTCAATTAAAAGCGAGTAGTGCCATTGTTGAATTAATGCCGTGTATGTTAATACTTAAATTAATATCGAGTACTTCAATAGTTAAGTTAATATCGAGTACAGCAGTTGTAATATCGAAACCGCAGTATTTAAATACAAATCAAGTAGGCAATACTACAATTTGAATGTCGATATAACAATTGTTCAATTCATACATAGTTCTACATGTGTATCTAGTAAAAGTTTCGCTCAAATCAAGTACTTTTTAGTTTATATTTATTTCGGCTTTCCTAGCTTTAGTAGTTGTTATAAATCGATACAATTATCGTTAATTTGATTTGTTACTTTTTACATTTAAAAAAAAAGATTTTTAGAGGTTTTTTTCTGTAGTATTTAAGAACAAAATGCAGCTCCGCATTGCACCTGTAAAAAAAAATTTTTGACAAACAGTCAGTACCATTATGTAAATAAAAAGTTTATCATTAGTACCGAAGGATTTTATGGTGGTGCTGACGACACAGCTAAAGACAGGCAAGCCTTTTGTACACTGTACACGAACTGGAACTATGAAGAACAGGAGAAATTTTCCCCGGTGTTTCTTTCATACATTTTTTTCCGGGGGCGAAAAAGCTAGAAATTTCCTGGGGTGACATGAAAACGTAAAGGGGTGGGAATGGACATTGGTTACAGTATATATTTTCTAGATCAATTATATGTAAGATGGCGTGGTCTAGAGCTAGAGCGCTAGACTGCTCGAGTTCGAATCCGGGTTCAAGTCAGTGAAACGTCCCTGAGTCCGCCCGACTCTAATGAGTACCTAACTCATGTTAGGCGGCTGGGCATAGTGCTGGCCACACTATCCCTTCATATGCCGAGGTCAAGAAACATGTGAACTCTATTTCATAGCTTTGTAGTGGGACGAGGGAAGAGACAGTTACTGAAAGAAACCCTGTATGGCCCTGATACTTTCTTTTTCTCTAACGGATAATGTTTGGCGGGTGTTTTCGGATTCAATTAGCAGCCTGATACAAGTTATAAAATAAATTATAATTTATAATCTTCTGTTATTAATTTACTTCTTGTCTTATTACCGGTGTAGGTAACGGTCAAATCAAATTTAAACCCAGGCCACATCCGATCTCATTTAAATTTCCACTGGTCAGATATTTCTTACGCCCGTCAATGTTTGGGGGTGGGGGGGGGGGGTAGCCAAACTGGCATGGCACCAGAGAACTCAATTGGAAAATTGCAGAAACGTATTGAGAAATAATCGATTGCAAATCATTTTCTGTTTCTTGTTTTTCAACGTGCATTCTTGCAACACGTTTAGTATTAATTCAGGCTTGCATTATTTATGCTTAAGTGAACAGGAGAGTGAGGCATTATAATTAATTGTGTTTTAAATTAATTAATTAGAAATGCATGCTTGTGTTCAATTAAATGAACCGACGTGAATCGAAAATTGAAGAGATTACATATAACGTGTATAAGAAATGCACCTTTATTGCAGCCTTAAAACATGAGATGTGAAGAGCATATTGTGTGTTTTATTCACGCATATATTCATTTTGTTGCGTGAACATACTAAACTAGATTTAGATGTTAAATAAGTATGTTTTAATGAGGTTATGATTGGGGGTAATTAGGACCCACAAAACGCTGTAGTTTATTTGACAGCGACCTCGGGTCAGTTTTAATCAGTTGCTAATTAGAGATATCCATTTTTTGTTGTATGTGAATGTAGGTTGACATCTTCAGTGATAGGACAGGACAATAAAATATGTACTCATGGACTGGCATGTAATACTCATGCTGATTTAAGAAAAATATTTGATACAATTTAAGAAGAGAATTCCTATGCTCCACATGGAATGAAGATGATAAAGTGAAGCCAAGGCACTGAAAAGATAAAACGTCAGCGAACGTGAATGTTATTCCTAGATCGTGGGTTCGAGTCTCGTTTAGCACTTGTTCCTGTTTGTCCTGCTTCCACATGGCAAGACTAGCTCTTGCAGATCAGCCTGAAGGAGGGGGGGGGGGGGGGAGAGAGAGGGAAGGGGGGGGGGGCGATGTAACCTGACTAGCATGTGACTCCGCCATCTGTCGTGGCCAGGAAACAGCTGAACTCTACGTCACCTATACAACGTGATCTCGAGAACGTCTCTTGCGTAACGCGTCAGTTTTGTTGTCTATAAGGACAACTCAAATGCTAATAGTACGCGTGTCTTTGCTTTTGAATGGCGGCTTAGTACAAGAAAAATTAAACTCCATCCTTGTATTAACGGATGCCTGAAAAAAAAACTGTTAAGAAAAACTTGGGAAGACCCTATTGGCAAAGAAATACAAAAGCGCAAATGGTGATAGATTGGACACACCCTGTGTAAACCAACTACCAACATCACCAGACAGGCGCTAGGTTGGATTCCCCAAGGTAAGAAGAGAGTGGGTGGGCCAGAACAAACTTGGAAAAAGCCAGCTGAAGGAGAAGAAGAACCGGCTGGAATGTTGTGGACCCAACTTGGAGGAATCGCCGAGAACCGAGTACAATGAAGAGGTGTGGTTGAGTCCTTACGCTCCACAAGGTGTCCACAGGAATGATGGTGATGATGATGATGATAAAGATTTGCGCAGGAAGGCTTCTTCAATAAGAAACAATACATTGTACGGTTTATAGACTGTCTAGTTAAGAAATACGATTAGACTTGAGGATGTAATTAAAAAAAAGGTCTCCAACAGCTGTAGTCTGACAGATTAGGCATGATTTGTACCCTCAACAATAGTTGTACCCTTCTATTTTATTACCTGAGTGCAAACGATTTTTCAAAAGTTTTATAAATAAGTTTTTTTTAGTTTGTTCGGCATAATGAAACTCTTTGTTTTCTAGAAGATAAATTCAGATTCGTTTATGATTTCAATTTTTACAAACAACCACCGCAGTGGTTAGTTCTAAAAGTCATTCTCACAACAACTAACCCCCACCACAACCACACCATGATTACACCTCAACCACATAACAACTATCACATTTTTCTTGAAATATCCACCCACACGCCTTTCCACACAAACCCCCCACATAAAACTCAAACCCAACCAGAAAGTGCTCCCAACCCGCCCCATTCGCCTGCACCCCTGACATTACCCCACCCCCTCAGAACGAGGGAGTCAGCCATTATTTGTATGCCCCTTGCGTATCGATTCCCGGCAATCAATACTCGGCCGTGGAACTACCTGAAACAGCACTTAGCAGCTTCCTCTGCGCCGCTTCCTCTCTGGATGGGCTATGAAACCTAGTGCCAATACTTTATTGATATTTCTTTTGTACTCTCAAAATTAAGCTTTTTTCCTCCGCTGTCCTCCGCCCTTCTTCTGTATGTTTAAAATATTGGGCACAAATAGCAATGCAACAAAGTACGGTTGAAATTGAGAGAAAAAAATATTAGAGTTAGAGAGTGGGGAGAAGGGAAGGGGGAGGGGGTTATGTTTAATTGGGGGGGGGGGGGATGTGTCAGGATTTAAAGCGAGTAGATTTGAGAAACAGAAGTGCGAGCTGATTGCTTATTTGGTTTAATTAGGGATCATTCAAGAACCTCGCCATGAGTTTCTTCAAGACGTGAGGGCTAAATTTTATCGAGTTTTTTGTTGTTGTCGGGAGTTTTTGGGTTACATCAGAACTTGCGATTGGATCATAGAGAGATAAAGACGCAGGGATAAAGAGGGAAGAAAAGGAAGAGAGAGGCAGGGGGAGAAGGGGTAGAAAGATACCTTAGAGGAGGAGGTTGGAGAAAGATAAAAGGGTAAGAGAGAAAAAGATAAGAAAGGAGGAAATAATGACTTAACAGAGAAGAGAAGAAGAAGAAGAAAAAGAAGAAGAAGAAGAAGAAGAAGAAGAAAAAGAAAAAGAAAAAGAAGAAGAAGAAGAATAAAAAGAAGAAAAGAGAGAGAGGAGAGAGAGAGAGAGAGAGAGAGAGAGAGAGAGAGAGAGAGAGAGAGAGAGAGAGAGAGAGAGGGAGAGGGATATTATTGAAAATAGTGAAAATAACTCTTGGTGAACAAATCTGTTTCCCAAAAAAAAGTATCCATATTGTAAATAATAGTATTGTAATTTTAGTGCGAAATGTGAATTTTTTAAAGTACGAATATCACACCCGAGAAACAATATTGAAATGTGAATTTTTAGATGGAAACTAACATAAATTAGTTACAAGTTCAAAACACCAAGAAAGGTTTACAAAATGGTATAACTAGATTGCGAAACATGAGCTGATATTACTGGCAAGCCATCATCATCTTTTCCCGTTCGTGCCCAAGATACATGGGTCAGATGAAATTTAAATCAGGTACTCATCACAGCTGGGTGGACTCAGGGACCTACTACAGATTGGAACCCGGGATCGGAACTCGAGACTTTCTCTACAATTTGACCACTCCGTCATCAACGAGTAATTTAGGGATTAAAAATAGCACATTCTATTTTTATGAATGGAAAAAAAAATAATGTGACAAAAGTATTTTGACTAAAATTCTGGCAAAAAAAAGTACGACAGTGACAATGAAATTTTTTTTAATAAAAAGTTAATGCTAATAAAATTTCTTTTAAATAATTTCGATTAAGAATAAAATATATTAGCAAAAGTGTTATTGTCACTAAAATGGGTTTACAAATATATTACGCCTGCTTAGATTTCACAACAAAATTTGTAATCATCAAAATAACAATTAAAAAAATATTTGCTATCCTTGATTGGGATTAAGTATTGTTTTAAATTAAGTTAGATTCCTAAAAATTGCAAAATTCTGCGTAAATTGAATCGTGTCTATAAATATATTAAACCTATTTTAAAAACCCCTTTATCAATCTGTAAAGATTTTTTTAAAAAGCCAGGTGTTCAGACATTGACGTTTCTGCCTCTCAGCAGACATGTTGAAAATCCTGTCTTTATATTGAGAACAAATTAGAGATGTTCATCATATTGAGCTTTCGTTAAGCTTTTCCTCACCTAGCTTTAGTAGACTGTACTGCTAATTAAAATTAATGATCAAGGACACGTCAGCATAGACGAGCGTTCTGCTTCCAGTAGAGTGCCGAAATGTTCCAGAATTTTCGCCAAACATAGTGTATGCAGCATTTCTATGACTCAGTTGTGAATGGCTGCCATCTTTGATATTTTTATCTGATTCCATGGCTAACAGAGTTTCTTTTGAACATCGTTTGAAATGGGGGTGTGGGGTGGTGGATGGGGGTGTTGAGGGGGGGGGGGGTGAGCACTGGATAGCAAGAGAATATGTATTTAGTGCACATTGTTCAACATTCATATGTAACGTGTACGCAGACCCGTTATACAAATTTCAACATTTCAACATTATATCGACCAGATAATTTGTTATAGTTGAATTAGTTCATTTATCATTTGTGCGAAAACAGCACTTCTCCACAAGGAACATACAATTTATATTGGATGTAACGCTTTATTGAAACAGCAGATACTTTACACAAGCCCAGTGAACATTTCAAACGATATGGGTAACTGTCAGATATTTTACCTAGGGGAGGGGGAATTGCACTTTAATCTTCCGTGAAGGGGGGGGGGGGGGGGAGGCAGCTACACGGGTTGAATTACATATTTATATTTAAGTTATTTATTTAATCTTGCTCGTCTTGTTTTGAACTTCTAAAGAGTTTTTGTCGTCTAAAAGTGTGAACTGGATTAAAACCAAAAAGTCAGTTTCTATAAAATTGTTTGAATTTTAACTTAAATGTGTAGCTTTATTGGCGTCACATTCGGTTTTAACCCATAATTGTACATTACACCCCATGAAAAGCTCATTTAAGTACACGCTAACACCCCACCCCCATCTCTGTGAAATAAAACATCAAAAGAACATGTCTATTTACGGAAACAATCAGCCCCACTCCCCATTACACTTAGTATAATCGACTAGACGTCAAAACGAAAATTTGTTTATTTTTTTTATGCAAATACATTTCGCCACAAAAACTACATCCGGTTATGCCTAACTTCATCCTTGATCAAGTTCTAAATGTATTTCTTTAATCTCCACTACATGGATCAACAAAAGTTGATTTTCGATGAATTTTTAATTAATCTCTTTTGAAATAACCCCAGTCCGTGTGGGCCCTATCTCCTCCACATCTTCAACCACCCCTCCAGGCCAGTCCGCTGATTGGCTGATAATTTCTCGTCGTTTCTTTGCATACCAGGCTATTTTTAGCATGTCAACAATCGAAGTCGAGGCAGACCTACCTTCCCACCTGTCATTATTATACAAGCTTGAGATGACAAAATTTGAGGCTTTTCAAATTTTGCCGCGCGCGTATTCAGAATTTCTTTCAGACATTTTTCCTGGGGTGGGTAGTGTGCCCCCCTACCCCCAAACACCGCCCCCCTCCCCCGCTCCCAAACAAATTAGAAAAAAATGTATATAAAAATATATACTTTAACAAGCCCCCCCCACCCCCCCATCCGCAAGTTTAAAGTGCTCTAACTGGAGAAAATGCCTGAAAGAAACAATGTGGGTATCAAATGTTAATACTTTATCTTGACTATAATTAAAGTACTGTCATTTAAATCGAATTCAACCCTCCCTCCCCAGCCCCCAACCCCAACCCCTATTTACATATCTTCACATTAAGCAAGTCACTTTCCTAAAATAATGTCACAATATTTCAACCAGTTATTAAATCAAAACTTCATTTGTAAGATAACACATAAACCTACTCGTCAATTACGTCAGAAACCAAGTTTAGATCAGGAAATTAACTAACCATTAAGCCTAACTATAAATCAATACTAACTATAAATCAAACAATAATGGTAATATAAAGCCATACAACTAGCCATACGCTGAGCCAAAAACCTTTCCATAAACAAGTCATTAGCCTAGGCATAAATCTAGGCGTTATTCTGGATATATAGCTAGGCTTAGATCCAGCTAGAAATCTGTGCTTCAGTCTAAGTATGAATCTAGGCATATACCTAGGAATAAATTTAGGCTTAAACTAGGTAGAAATTTAGGCATAATTCCAGACAGAAACCTAGGCATCAATCTAGGCATAAATATAAGCATAAACCTAGCTATAAATCAAACAAACCTAACCGAATAAATAGCTAGCCATAAACCTAGAAATAAACATAAAAATAATTCTAGAAATAAACATAGAAAACCCCTAATATAAACCTAGCCATAAAATCCTCCCCCTCCCATTTGACACAGTCGAACTTTAGGATGGTGTAGATAGTTTATGTTTAGGTTGGCGATTGTTACAGACACTACCATAATCATTGTGGAGCTGATCGCTACAGGTCAGCGGCGGCTGTTGTAGTTATGTCTGGTGTTGTTGTTGGCGTCTTTTATAGTGGACTTCGTCATACCTATCCATTTTATTTAACCACCCACTAATCTACTGTTTTTTAAAGCGTCCCACCCTTCTTTGTCTTACCATTATTTTTAGCCCCTCTCCCTTCGTTATTGTCTACGGCTTCATTTACCCACCCCCTTTGCCATATCCACCGACTGCCTCCCCCCTGTGATACCAATCTACTACTTCTTTCAGCCCCTCCCCCTCACCGTCCTACCCACCCACTTATTTTTTTCAGGTGCCACTCATTATCAAACTTCAAAGACCAAATATTATAATTCTGGGAGTTTCTTTCTGTGACTTAAAAAAGTGAATAAACAGTAACCAAACCTTGCTCCCGCAAATGGAAAAAAAAACCTCATTCCTTTATAAAAACGGAACTTCGGCGTTAAAAAGCTACAACATAATCAGAACCAAAAACAAATTAACAAAAAAGGAAGTTATTGTTCAAAATTTAGCTCTACTCATATCTCTTTCCGCCTTAATACAAACACTTTATCCCCCCCCCCCCCAACACCCTCCCCAACAAGGCCGAAGCTCACCAGAACCACTCGGACATCAATCCCTCCTCACCCCCCCCCCCTCTTCACCATCTCCCCCTCCACCCTACCTTACCGACACGGCCAAATGTGAATGCTATGCATGCATGTACTGAGCGATTATAAGCACATTTTCTAAACACCCTCGATACGCTTGATGTTGTAAACAAACAACACAACTAATCCATTTAGCCTCTGCCTGCTTGAAACAACTGTAACCCGCATGTATTAAACCTAGCTCAAACAAACAAAGTACAAACCTCGAGCTATTAATCAACATTTGAATAAAATGGTCCTAGTTATTCATAGCATTTTTTATTATGTTAAAAAAATATTTTATAGGATTTAAGAATTTGTGGCATGAAAACGGGTTAAAAATATCGTCAAGGGCCGTTCATGCGAAAAAGTAAAGTACAAAATCATGTTAAACTCGAATTATATCAATTTACACCACTTCTTTTAAGCTGTGCATTACGTTAAACCGCGTTCGTTCTACAAGAGTTTAGTTTTTAATACTGTGTAGCCCTCTCGAATAGCGAGCCTCGAAATAAAGATTACAAAATGACTTTTTTCACGAAAATTTTAATTGTTGTCGCGCTGTTACTTCAGGTGTAGTTTTAAAACGTGAAAAAAAAAACCAAAAGCTAAAACAACACGTGTATTACATGTTTGTTATTCACGCTAATGGGTAAAAAATATCATTTAAAAATTTTACATCCTAAGACAATGAAACTCACGACGGGGTATCAAAGCTGACATTGCGGTCTAGATTGAGTTGACTGAGTTAAAGCTTTAGTCAAGCTAGGAGATTAATCATTTGTGAGAAGGAATAAAAAAGACCCAAAGTGAAAAAAAGTCAAACGATTGTTTTATTAACTTGCCAGATGTTAAAGTACTACGGGATATAGGAAGTACGTTTAACTAATTAATATTTAATTAATGACAACTTGGACTTTACAAACTACCAACGCTGGCCAATGGGCCGGCGGACATTTAAACATGTTTAAAACAGCAGGTCTGGTTTCAGGCACAGTGTAGCCAAAATGCTACCTACTAGACACAGCTATCAACAAAGATGCTACCTGCTACAGGCTAGCCCAGATGCTACCTACTAGACACAGCTATCAACGAAGATGCTACCTGCTACAGGCTAGCCAAGATGCTACCTACTAGACACAGCTATCAACAGAGATGCTACCTGCTACAGGCTAGCCAAGATGCTACCTACTAGACACATCTATCAAAGAAGATGCTACCTGTTACAGCCTAGCCAAGATGCTACCTACTAGACACAGCTATCAACGAAGATGCTACCTGCTACAGGCTAGCCAAGATGCTACCTACTAGACACAGCTATCAACAGAGATGCTACCTCCTACAGGCTAGCCAAGATGCTACCTACTAGACACATCTATCAAAGAAGATGCTACCTGCTATCTTAGCCTTTTTTGAGGTTCCGAACTCTACTTTATAGTTCTATCGTCCGCTCTGATAAAATCCGTTATCGTGAACCATATGATGAGTCGGGTATGTGTCTTCACCTCTGCCGAATCCCTAAGACTTACTCATCAAGGTTAAGAACTGCTGTTCTAGACATACATAATTACCAACAAACGTGCTACCTGCTATATTCTAGCTTAAATGCTAGCTTCTAGGCACACTAAGCTACCAAAAAATGCTACCACCACTTTGCAAAAACAAAATAAATTAAAACAAAAAGAGAAAACTTTTAATTTTTTTTTTTGCGTGCATGCATGAGAGTTTCACCTTTACATTTTCACCTTATTAAGTCCAAACGAACTAAACAGATAAAGTATCAGAAGACAAATAGATAATTAATTATTTCAATAATTAAGTTCACATAGTACGTGACTTTAAAAAAATGCAGCCGCTTAGAAACTGTGTCAGGTCAAAGATAAACTCTTATCTACACTATCAACCAATCAGAGTCGGGCATTCAAACTTTTATCTGCCGACCTAACCAATCAAAAGCCGTCTAATTACAGCAGTAACGTGACTGCTTTGGTTTTAATTGTTAAATTTAGTTTTAAACTCAACTTTTAAAAAAAATCCGAAACTTTGTTTACAATATCTTACGTAATTGGAATGAATAATTTTACAATGTGAAAATAGAGTGAAACGGTATTACGTTTAAGATAAAGTAAAGTTCCCTGTCGAAGCTGGCCGTCCAAGAGGCAGGTGAAACAGAGTTCACCTGTTTCTATGACCTTGGCATATTTAGTGATAGTGTGGACAGCACTATACCCAGCCGCATTAAACATTAAACTGGGATAGGCAATTCGTGTGTTCTGCTTTAAGAAATAAATCTACTCAGTTATCAAGAAATTGAAACAGTAAACGTAACATGAAGACTCAAGCAAAAAAAGGTTACAAACAGGAATCAGTAACTCAAAAGTGACAAAGATATCGAACGCCGAATAAACTTAAGTTAACTCAATTGGCATTAAGCCATCTTAAACCTGTCAGCAAATCATCAGCATCTCTAAAAACGCTAAAAGAGTCTGAAAGCAAATCTACCCTACAGATCAGAGACACGAAGAACAACAGCAACAAAATACAGAATACAAATTTTTGTAAATAAATGCTTTATGAGTATATTTTAACTACATAGACATGACGAGACAGAAAACATTGAAAATGTAAGTCCTGAAATTAAAATGGGATGGAATGGTTACAGGCTCAAAAAGGAAACAATAGCAAAGCCAGGCAGGACTTAGAATAGAAACCCTCAGGCCAACGACGTAAATAACGACCAAAGAAAACATGGCGAGGTGGCTGGAAGGATAGGACAGCTGAGCTGGTAAAAATTAAAAACAGAGACAGGAGACCGTCGAGAGAGCTTTAACAGAAGTCTTATGTTCATCTCGGAACAGAAAGAAATAACCAAATAAATACTTGATTTCTAAAAGTTAAATGAAAAAACCAAAACTGAAGTCTATCAAGATCTTTAGCAGGAGTCTTATGTTAATCTAGGAACAGGAAGGAAATATTTGATTACTAAATGTTAAATGAACAAAACTAAAACTCAAGACTGTAATGACCATTAAACAAAGCCTTATGTTCATCAAGGAATAACGATGAATTAGTACTTGCATGATAAAAGTTAAATTTAAAAAAAAAAACGGAACGTAAGTCTATAAAGAGCTTTATCTGAATCCTTCTCTTCATCAAGGAACCAAAATGTATAACGAGGTATTAGTACTTGCTTGATAAAAGTTACATAAACAAAACTGAAACTTAAGTCTATAATTAACAATGTGTTATGAAGTATCACACTGTCATTCAGTCATTTTATTTTAACAATGTAATCTATCTTAAATCTAAATCCCCAAGACGGAAATTATACGGAGACATTTCTTGTTTAAAAAAACCATAGGCACCAATCTTAATATACACGGTAATTATGAAACGGTATCTAGATCTACTTTAGGTGTGACAATGTTACTGTGTGTTGTCTGTTAATCACGTGATGGATGATCAGCTTAAATTAAAATGTTGAGAGTTTTTGCCTTGGTAGAATGCACTAAGGCCCTACTATGTTAGTTTATTTTTTTAATGGAAATAAAAAAAAATAATGTTAACAATGATGCAACAAAAATAAAAGACGGCTAGTCATTGAATTGACCACACTATCCCTTTTTAAACAGAATTCGTAGAAACAGATCACTCTACTTCACCTGCCCTATTGAACCATAGGATGTCTTTACTTTTTTCCCTTTTTACAACAATACATCTTATAATGGTATGACAGCATCATTATATTTTACCTTCATAATGTATAAAGTGATAACTAACTTTGCCATTTATCTAATTAAAATTTATCTCTTACATAGGGCGAAAAATATAGGGTTAGGCTTAAGTTTGTTTAGAAATTAATAAAGGTACAACTTCAGATCAGTGGTTCTTAATCTAGGTTCGATCGAACCTCTGGGGTTAGGCTCAGGTCCAGATGCACACTAGACTTATAGGATTCACAATCGGATTTTGTCAGTGCGGACAATAGAACTGTTAAGAAGTGTCCGGTAAAGCGCATATATAACCGGTGGGGTTTGGTACCTCTATAAAATTTAAGAACCACTCCTCTAGATTAAGTAATTTTATTTTGTGGTATCGATTCTTTTTTTTGAAATATATTGGTTTAGTGATGAATTAAAGTACATGAGATAAGGCTAGGAGAATGGCGTGTGCATGTTTGTCAGAGTAATCTGGCATCCCGGTTAAATTCTAACCGAAAATGAGCGAGAAACGAAAGTAAAGTCACTGACCTGTGAAGACCTTAGCGGGGAGCTGGAGGTGTTGTATGACGTATATCCAAACTGGTGCGACAGCGACATGGTCTCAAAGACTCTGGCACTCAGAATTCTCGGAACCCTCGCTCAGGTGTGATGGTGTCTCCCCGATATCTCGTCTCATTTAAACAGCTTCCAACTCCACCGGAAATATTCCGGGGTTTCGGTATCGCTGGAAAATTTATTTTCTTGAATACCAATAATATTGGTAACCAATAACGCTGCTAAATGTCTGATTTAAAAAAAACAAACAATTGAATATCTGGATAATACACTTTATCTGTAGACCCCCAGTCGTTTTATAGTTAGTCAATGAAAATTAAAACCCTTTCTGTATAGCGTTAATCAATGCGCACAATGATAGACCTAAATGAGCTGATTTAGGAATCCAGAAGAATTGAAAACAAAAAGATGTGTACTTGTTTCAAATGCTCACTGTTGGGAAATTGCAAAATTAAAGCAGTTTGTTGCAATCAAAGTCTGCCTTGTATTGTATAATCACTGAAATAGGATTACGTCATTTTCCACGGTGTTATTGACTGCATCACGTGCAGAGGTCATTAACCTAAGACGGGTCAAGGTGTAACATGTAGAAGGTTTCCAAGTAGCAAATCTGCAACAAAAATGAATAATTTCTTTAAAAAGACGAAGTAAATTTGTATTGGAACCAACCAAAGCCACTTAATTCAATAAAAAAGAAATTACCATAATTAAATTAATTTCTTTAAAAAGACTAATTAAATCTGTATTGGAATCAATCAAAAGTCACTTATGTCATTGAAACTAAACAGAATTCGCCTTTATAAAGCAACACATCCGTGTATAATTATAAAAAGAACACAAAACATGGAGTCAGGATGGTAAAGGTGGTCAGGGTGGTGTGGGTGGTGTGGTTTGGTGTGGTTGGTCAGGGTGGTGTGGGTGGTTTGGGTGGTCAGCGTGGTGTGGTTGTTGTGGGTGGTCAGGGTGGTCAGTGTGGTGTGGGTGGTGGGGGTGGTCAGGGTGGTGGGGATGGTCAGGGTGTTGGGGTGTGGGTGGTGTAGATGGACAGGGTGGACAGGGTGGTGTGGGTGGTCAGTGTGGTGTGGGTGGTCAGTGTGGTGTGGGTGGTGTGGATGGACAGGGTGGTGTGGGTGGTCAGTGTGGTGTGGGTGGTGTGGATGGACAGGGTGGTGTGGGTGGTCAGTGTGGTGTGGGTGGTCAGTGTGGTGTGGGTGGTCAGTGTGGTGTGGGTGGTGTGGGTGGTGTGGGTGGTCAGTGTGGTGTGGGTGGTCAGTGTGGTGTGGGTGGTCAGTGTGGTGTTGTGGTTGGTGTGGGTGGTCAAGGTGTTACCAGAGTGATTTTGACACACACACACACACACACACACACACACACACACACACACACACACACACACACACACATTGGTTTCAATTTTTTAAACCGGTTCGGCATTATTTTTGTCGCTTTTTACTCAATCTAAATTGTCTATACACTGGGTGAACTTTTTTAACCAAGAACATCTAAAGAATTCCTTCACCGACCCGTAGGATGGAGTGGTTAGCTAGGCTGATATAGGTGAATCCTAGGCTAACATAGGCGAATGCTAGGCTAACAGGCGAATGCTAGGCTAACATCGGTAAATGCTAGGCTAGCATAGGTGAATGTTAGGCTAACATAGGGGAATGCTAGGCTAACATAGGCGAATGCTAGGCTAACATCGGTAAATGCTAGGCTAGCATAGGTGAATGTTAGGCTAACATAGGGGAATGCTAGGCTAACATAGGCGAATGCTAGGCTAACATAGGCGAATGCTAGGCTAACATCGGTGAAGGAAAGGCTACCATAGGTGACTGCTAGGCAGGCCTAACCTCTACGCTAGCCAAATGCTAGGTCAGAATATTAATAAAGATACTACATCTGTCTAAAAACAAAAATATCATATTTTCAAAATATAATTTTCCAAATATTTGGTAACGTGAACATAGTTAAAATATAGTCACCTATTTTTAAACGGTTAATTGTAATTGTTTTTACACGAACATCAGCAACGATTATATTATTTTAACTCACCACAGGTCATAGACAGAACAACAGCTTCTACGGGAATAATGCTAAAGATTCGTATTTTTTAAAATACGTACGTTTTTATAGCATACTAGCGGCAGGCTAAAAGTAAATGGTGTCTCGAAGGCCAATATAGACCTACGGCCTAGTTCATAGATAAGATCAGGCAGTAAGACTTTTCCAAGTAAAAAAATTTGTTCATTTTTAGATCGACATTTTTTTTTCATTAGCACTGTCCACATCATTGAAATAAGATAGACGACGAATAAGGGTTAGAGTTTCTTCCATGCATCTCTTTGGGGGTGGGGGCTCATGAGATGGAAGTTCGGGCTTAATGACGTCGCTAAAATGACCACCTAGGTTAAAAAAACTATGAAAATGCAGTTCGACATTTAACTAGCCATATTCTCTCTTTTATTAAAGTTCCTTTTCAAGTATTTCTGAGACTTTAGCTTCTAAAAGAATAATGTGTTCAGCACTATGCCCAGCCACTTTCCCTAAAGTGAGTCGAGTACGCACAAGAGCTGGGTAGACTTTCTTCGGACTTGAACCTGAATTTGAACTCGAGACTTTCGAGTTAGCAATCGTATGCTCTACCATTCGACCACGCCATCCCATGCTCCCTTTTAACCGAAACCAAACTAATCCGATACCCCTTACCCTAACGTACTAAATACAATCTAACTGTACGGATGGGATTGTGTTCAACTTTTATAACTGCAGAATCACAAAACAATACCCCAGCAGCGTAAAGGGATCGACGAAAAAGAATCATTTGAACATAAACGCAGCAGTGGTGCATTTTTAAACATAATCGATAACAATAACACCGTATCGATTACAACACTTGGCAGGGACGATTCCCACGT